>NC_051064.1:152085481-152393755 GCF_004664715.2 Peromyscus leucopus
GTGATGGAAAGGCAGCAGGCAGCTGTCGATCGGAAACTGGACTGCGGTCGGAGCCTGAGTAGCCCCAGCAAGGTGCCACTCAAAGACGCGGGCGGAGACATGAGCTAGTTGCTCCCTCTAGTGAAAAGCCCGTGTAGGCACTCTTCTAAGACTCAAAGGTGGAGATGCGCATCGGAGCGCGTAGCAAAGCACGGCCTTCTACGGGACGAGCCCACGGCGAGAACACAGCGACTAACACCTCTGTCCAGAGTCCCTCCAGGCCCTTTGGGACGCGTCATGAGAGCACGAGGCGCCATACGAATTGAGCCAGCTCGCACAGATAGTGGAATAGCACACAGCAATGGTCAGGTAGAGGTTTGCATCTCACCAAAGTAGCACCAAAGGCCTTGAGGCCTCCATCCACACCCTGTTCATGCGACACGACCTGTACGCTCCCTGAAGAACACCGTGTTGTGTACTACAGCACCAAGCCTTCTGCTGCTGTGTATAGCATCGGAACAGACATATACCAAGGAAGCCCGCTTGTTGATAGCTTGCACGTCTCTGATTTTCGCGTGGAGATCTGAAGCTGACCGTAACGAGGTGACTACCTTGAAATGCAACTCAGGGCAGATTTTGAGCCATATCTGGTCTGCAACCACTGCAACTGTGCCTCATGCGATGGAAGCTTGGACGAAACTCACTTAGCCCAAGCAAGGCACCTCACTCAGTAACATCGTATAACTGGCACAGACTTTTTGTGCAACCGCTGTGCCACTTTGGAATGGGTGCCGATGGCAGCCAATGTTCAACTGATACGTGTCACCTCTGCATTAACCCAACCTAAGAGCATGAGAGAGGTCATAGTAACAAGCAGGAGAAAGAGGATACTGTCGTAGTGGTCTGGTGTGAACAAAGTCAAGTGCGGATGTCTGGACAGCCCTAGTCCATACGCATAACCTACAAGCCGCAAATCTGACGACAGCTGGCGAGGCCTGCGAGGGCACAATCTCCACCTCTGGTATCACATGCCAGAGCGATCCGACTGAGTTGCGCTGAAGAGAGCCTTAGCCTGAAATGCATCTTGGCTGCGGACTGTCGCTCTACAGTCTCCAATGGGCATCATGTGTGATGCGGACTAATAGAGCGAAAGAAGCTGAAGAGTTCTTGGCTTGGGGCAGATTGGGATTCCAATCTGGGTGTCTCTCATACCAGTATAGATTTAAAAATATATGATTTTTCATTTACTTTAAGGAGAGGCTACAAATGCTATGGCTTATATGACGGTAACTTGGGTAGAGAAACGCCAGGTCCAGATAGGACTCTCAACTTGCAGTTAGGTTTGTTGTGGTAGATTCTGCGTCATCTCATCCATGTGTATTTGGGGATATACACTTCTGAGCCATGGAGAGCACTAAAGTTTATTCATCATAGAGGTGAGAGTTTTCAGAATGCATGTTCCCCGTTCTAACTCCAGCAAGATTTACAATTATTATTAACAGCCAAACGAAAGCAAGTACCTTCAGTCTAGTGCTGTCCAGTACCTCAGAAGAAAAGACAGTCGCAGGTAAAGAGGCCAGATTGTGATCGCGACGATGGTGGCCCGCTGTGGAGTCCCTCACCTGCCCCCATCTAGTCAAGCAAGGACACTGACAACCTGTGGCAGTAGGCGCAAGACAGGTGGCGCATAGATATGGACGTTGAGAAGCACCTGTGCCTTTGCCTGGAATTCTGGTGTTTCCCTCTTTACCCATTATTTTTCACCCTAGGCAGGACTTTAACTCAGTCCCACGACCCCAAAGACTACACACAAGGATCACTGCAGCCGTCCAAGAAAGAGTCTTCAAGTATGAAGACAAACCTGCGGTCGACCTGGTCGTTTCATGGTAAAGGCAAGAATTCTGAGAAAGACAAGAAATAGCACTGACCCGCTAAGAAAAGTGGTCCTAGGCGAACCTCTCAAGACACGAACAATGCAGTCTTGCTTGCCAAAAGTGCAAGCGCTGGGCACCTCTGTGGCGCCTGTGGCCTCGCCTAGATGGGCCACCTGTTGAGAGAGAGATTATGACATAAGAAGGACAGTGCTGGAGCGCTACTTGTCGAACCGCCTCAGAGAGAGTAACTGACGGCACACCCCAAGGGGCTGTCTACCCCACTCCTGCTGTAGTGCAGGACACTCAGAAAGACCACGAAATTGGGTCCTGCTCCCACACATCTCAGATCTGCTTCACCCGCGTCCAGCACAACAGCGCACGGAACGCCATGTGAGAGCTCTGCCCAGCAGACGGAGCCTGTGCCCAGGACAGAGGAGGTGCAGGCACCTGTGCTCCAGATGGACAGCAGCGTCTTTCTAGATGATGACAGCAACCAGCCCATGCCTGTGAGTCGCTTCTTCGGGAACGTTGAGCTTATGCAGGTAAGTGTTACCTCCTGACTCTCCTGCAGGGCCTGGGCGACAAACTGCAGCTGTCACCATGTGCTCCCAGCACTGTGTGCCCAGAATGCCACAACACAAGGGTAAACATAAATGGACCAGGTTCATGCAAGAGGAGAAAAAGAAAATGAGCTATGTGCTATTTGGAGGTGCCTCCCTCACACCACCCCTACTCTCCCAGGGCTCATAAACTGGGAAGCAGCTCTGGTTTTTAAGGCTGGGAAGGCGGGGTCCCTGGCTGCAGCCCCCTGGGTGTGTCTTGGACCTCAAACAAGGTTAGGAAGTCAGATCTGTGATTTTGTGAACATGTAACCGTGTTTCTGTTGCTATCTCTAGCTTGGAGCATAGCATCTTTCCTACCAAGGGACCTGTGCCTGGACAGACTTCCCATGTCTATAACAGAGGCCAGCTCTGCAAGGCCCAGAGCAGACCGTGGTCAGGTTAGGATCTGGGTGCCCAGGCAATGTCACTCAAGACTGAAGTCATGTTTTCTTCCCCTCAAGGATCTGCCACCAGCCTCTTCATCTTGTCCTTCCATGAGCAGACGAGAATTCAGAAAAATGCATTTCAGAGCCAAAGATGATGAGGATGAGGATGACGCGGAGATGTAGAATGGTGTCTTCACCTGTTCGGTAGTTCACAGTTGGACGATGCAGCAAGTTTTAAGATTCCTGTATGGCATCTCCAAGAGAACGTGCTCTTAATTGAATACAGAATTGACATGTCACCTGCGCAAACACTCGGCTCCTATGGACAGGTTCCTTATGACCACAGGTTGCTGCCACCACTGCTGTACTGCCGTCTTTTCCTCCTTTCTTAGATGTGCCATCCTGGCACAGGTCAGCAGGGGGCTGGGCAGTGGGAAATAAGGAAAATTCCTGAGTGCTTTGGTTTTGGTAACACAAGCTTACTTTCCATGCCAAACTGATCACTGGAGATGAATTCAGTTTCTTCTGGAAGGACTCTTGTTTCTGAGGGAAGCTAATCATTTATCTTATAGTTTTTGCAAAGTGCATATGAGAAGGAAATAAAATATATTTTGAAAATACTTTTAAGGAAATATTATGTCCCTAAAACTGTCAAATATTTGAGAACCATGGGAAGAAATGAATGGGGTCCAAAGCTGGGACCACCCTTCAGGCCCATTAGCTAGCAGGAGATGCAAGGCCCGTGGTACAGGCTTTGACCAAGAGGTATCATGACAACCCCTTCCCTGCTCTGCTGGGGCTGAGGCTAGCCATGTGGGTACTGGGAATTGAACCTGGGTCCTATTCAAAAACAAGTGTTCCAGGCCTGTAAGAAGTTCTCAGTTCTGCTCCTGTTCAGATAGAACTGCCCCGCCCCACCCCCCAAAAGCTAATGTTCCCTACCATCATTCTCAGCTTCCACTAAGATCCTTTCTCATTAGCTGTGACCTTCACCTACTCAGTTTTGTGATTTAATGACTGATGAACAATAATTTAAAGCTGTTGCTTGTGGTCATCTTCTGATAGTCAGGGATTATAACGCACAGCCTTAGATTGCTGGGCCCCCAGAAAAGACACACCAGAGTTCCTCAGTGGGACAGCTGTGTCTTTCTCACCAGTAGACTTCAGTAAGAATCCTTAATCACAACATGCCTACCAAAGAGACAGGCATGCCATGACTAGCAAAATGGGGAACAGAGCTTGCTTCAATCCTTTACTTAGAGCCCACCCTGCTGATGGATACTGGGTAGAAAGAAGCACCAGGACTAAGTGTCAGCCTGCAGCAGGCCTCAGCAGGTACCACCTTTCCCTGACTGGCCCCATAACTCGAATGCAGTCAGCGCTATTTCAGCAGAGTCATCCAGCCCTGGGACGCTCACAGAACCCTTTCCTTGTGGGATTGGAAAAGTCTGTTGAGATGGAGGAAGTCACAGACCTAAGTTCCTTGCCTGTCATGAGATGGAGGAGTTGCCAGAACACAGGTATCCTCTGTGAACCTACAGACAGGGTGGAGGGTAGGTGTGGAACATCAGGCACAAAAGGACACAGGGAGAGGGTCCAGCAGTGTGTGCTCACGGAGAGTCCACAGCAGCAGAAGCAAATAACTCAAGAACAAATAGACAAAACCCAAACAGGGCCACCAAGCTGGCTCAGCATGTAAGGGTACTTGCTGCCAAGCTTAAAGATGTAAGTTCACTCCCCAGAACCCACATGGTGGACAAAACTGACCTCCACAGGTTGTCCCGACCTCCACAAACATGCCATTCTTGGCATGTGAGCACACCCACACACGCACACAAATGTCTTTAAATCTTAGTATTTAAACACATTAAAGCTGTTATTAGAATCTACTTGGGGAAATATACTAGATTAAGAGCCTGAGCCAGCCAGCTGTTACAAGAGTGACTTACCACAACCTTGACACAGTCTATACAAGTGCCAAAGCCAGTTGAGAGTCTGCAGATGGCCCTGTGGAGGCTCCTGTCATGGACACCTGTGACATGGTCCTGTGGAGGCTCCTGTCACAGACACCTGTGACACAAGCAAGCCTGTCTTCCCAGTGCTGCAGTCCTGGGGCTGGCCTCCCAGGACTCGGGAACCAGTGACCACAGCAAGGACACAAGCCAGCAGCTAGCTGCGTAGGGAGCGAGAGCAGGTCCAGAGGAAGTCAGTGTGTTTCCAGGTATCCTCCCTGTGGAGTCCTGTCATTCCCAAGACAATGGGAGACAGCCCAGTCAGGTCCTAGATATTTTTGGAGGTCAGTCACCTTGCTGAAGACCTGCTGTTCCCACTCCAATCTCCCTGCAGGTCAAATGGGCCATGGCCTGGGACAGACAAAATTCACCCAGCAGGGCACCCAGGGTGCTGGCTCCTGCAGGAGCTTCCTGAAGACAGGCCCTTCTTTGGACTCAAAGATTTAAGCCAAAAACTTTCCTAGATGGCTTCAGTGGCTCTGCCTTGCTTAGGTATTTATGCCCACCCCTTCTCCTACATCAGTTGGCAGTACCTCTCCCTTCAGCTTGAGTAGTTGAGACTCCTTAACCTTGCTTGGTCCCAGGCTTCTGCTGCCTCTCACTGACTGTGTGACTCAGCCATAGTGCCGAAAACACAATGAATCTGTGTCACTACGTATTTTTTTTGGTTCACTATTTTTATCCTGGGGTTTGCTGCCTACATTATCCTGGGAGTCTGGGGGCTTGGGTGACAACTCCTGTCTGTGACACTTCTCATCTGTACCCACCACTCCATCATTCTGACCAGCTGAGGGCCCAGAAGCCGGCAAAGCATGTCCCATCAAGGACAGCCTTCTGGCTTTCACTCAAAGCCCATTTTTCATGTCCAGCTGCAACAAGTGTGGATTTCTACATTCTACCAACTGCAGAAACAGAGCCTAGATCAGGAGGGTGCAGAGCAATCCTCCGCGAGGCACACTGGCAGGGGTGTGTATAACAGGAGGCCACAGATGTCCAACTTGGGGCTGAAGGGAAGGCTCAGCTGCTAAGAGCAATTGCTGCTCTTGCGGAGGACCCAGATTGGGTTCCAGCACACACATGACGGCTTGCTTACAACCCCCTGTAATTCCAGTTCTGGGGTAAACAATGCTACTGGCCCCTGGGACCTGCAAGCACATGGTACACTAGCATACACTTAGGCACACACATGCACATAACAAGTGTCAAACTTGAGAGAGCCCAGTTCTGGCAACAGTCCTAGCAGGGGACAGTGACTGTGCATGTCCATGGTGCTTGAAAAGGGCAGCCCTTTTCCAGAAAATGGAAGAAAACACACTGTGAACAGTGTGCATCCAAGACTGTAAAGCAGCATGGTCCTCTGAAAGCTCCCCACTGGCTGAGGCACTGCCATGCATCCCTGTGAAGACGGACTCAGCCGGGGCAACGGTTCAGTCACCAGCTGCTGGTATTAGACCCTTAGTTCCATCCTCCTCAATACATGCAAACTCTTGACATGTTTATTTTGGAAACCCTTTATTGTTTTTCTGATTATATGGCAAATATAAAAATCCAAACATTACAAAACATATAAAATACTCATTAAAAAAAAAAAAAAAAACAAACTTGGGCTGGGCATGGTAGCACATATCTTTAATCCCAGCACTCAGGAGGCAGAGGCAAAACTCTGTGAGTTCAAGGCTAAGCTGATCTAATAGTGAGTTCCAGGCCAGCCAGAGCTACATAGTGAGATCCCATCTCAGAAGAAAAAAAACAAAACAAATCAAGTACTATAAAAAACATGGTGTAGGAAATTAGTACTTAGTGATCAAATCTCATCCTGCTGAATACCTAAGGATTACTGCTATCACAGTGAGGCATTTCCTCAGACTGTCTCTGTGCACAAACTGACACACATTTAATATCAAATACCAGGTGTGGTGGTACACGCCTGTAATCCCAGCTCTAAGGATGAGGCAGGAGTATCATGAATTCAGGGTCATTCTCTGCACAGGTAGGCCATCTGTGCCTTTATCAGCTTCCTATCTCTACACAGAAAAGCTTAAACATGCTCCAAATGAGCATACATAAATGTATCAGTGTTGGGTCATGAGACTCATGACAGCCAGACATTATTTAACCCATTAAAAACCATTTCACATGGCTCAAGATAATGCCACAGTCAGCCGATTTCACCGGGAGACATCCGGAAGGCTTCTCACCTGCCATTTTAAACAGTTCGGCAGAGAACATTCTCCATGTTCATTATGAAATGCAAATGTCTACCCCAGGGGCACGATTTCTTTCAGAGAAACATAGTCAGAGCTGCCATTGCAGTGGAAATGGTGGTCATAAAAGCTGAGGTTCAAACTAGCACCATCCCCCATTCCACAGTGGCCAAGTTCAGCCCTGGAGCCATGTGCATGAAGACCCTGGCACAGAGACACAGTGAGCACCCAGCACTGTCCTCTGCCCACTGGGCTGTCAGAGGCTGGGGAGCAAACAGGGAAGATGCTCAGATCTGTCAGAGACTCTTAAAGGCTTTTCTAGAACCTTCTAAGTGACAAAATGTAAGCTTAATAGCCCCGTCACCACTGCAGTCACCTCACAGAGGGCTGGCATGTGTCACCGGCGCTTCCGAGCAAGCCTCTTCTTCTTGGATCCTGTCTGGGGCCGGTAGATCCTGCTGTGGTCACACTGCAGCTTGTGTGTGGTCTTCTTGTGGCAGGCAATGTGTACCAGCTTCAGGTTCTCAGCAGTGAAAAGCAGGCTGTAGAAGTACTCCCAGTTCACCTCCCGCCCGTCCTGGATTGCTTCAGCCAGCGTGGGCACCACGGTGCGCTTCTTCTCTATTCTGCCAAGTCAGGGGAAGACAGCCCATCTGCTGCCAGTGCCACACACCACAGGGCGCTGTGCACTTTCCCATCAGCCACAGACGCTCATAGCACAGTGTCGACCATAGCAAATACCCCTGCTGTACTGGTTAGATTTTTGTCAACTTGACACAAGCTAGGGTCGTTTAGGAAGAGGGGACATCGATTGAGAAAATGCCTTTATCAGATTGTTGTGTGTGCAAGTCTGTGAAGCATTTTCTTGATTGATTGCTGTGGGTAGGCCCAACCTACCCCTAAGCTGGTGGTCCTGGATTGTATAAGAAAGCAGGCTGAACAAGCCAGTAACCAGCACTCCTCTGTGGGCTCTGCATCAGTTCCTGTCTTGAGTTACTGTCCTGACTCCCCTTCATGATGAACTATAAGCTTTAAGATGAAATAAACCCTTTCTTCCTCCATTGCTTTTGGTCAGTGTCTCATCACAGCAATAGAAACGCTAACACAGCTTACAGGTGTGAAGATCTTGAGGATTCCTAAGGAACCTAAACTAGGACTATTCCAGAAGGGCAGAGGTGGTGAAATGGATGGGACTTATGGATGAATCAACCAGAAGAGCCCAGCACCATGCTTCATAAACTGGTGACATTGGCCCATCCCTGACATGGGCCATGGGTGGACATGGTCAGTGTGGCACAGTCCAGTACAAGCAGTGCTGCTTGTCTTATTACTTTGCAAACTTGAGTGATGGGCGCTGCTTTACATACTAAAAAGAATGCAAGAAGGCCGGGTTGCTCACATGGCCATTCAACAAAGCCAAGCCCCATGTGTGAGCACTTCTCAGCCCCTAGTGACTCCTGTGTGTTCGTGGACCCATTTTATACAGGTGCCCACAGACCCCCCTCAAGCCTGGGCCTCTCACAGGCATGTGATCCAAGTGTGTATGGCCAATGTGACATAGAAATGGCAAGCAAAAACAATGTCATGTTACTTCAGAGCCACGGAAACAGGGACATCTATCTACAGGGAACAAATGCAGATCTACTCTGCAGACACTTTGACAAGCCAACAATAGAAAAATGGTCACAAAAGAAACCCAGATCCCAGCACAGTCGCAAGAACAGCAGAGTGGAAGGCAAACCACCTCCCCCACATCTGTCATTTCCCACCCCGAAGCCTGGAAATCTAACCATTGCACAGTGGTCTGGTCTGGTCAGGGCCAACTTCCTGGCTTGTCCTCACATAGCAGTGAGAGTCTGAACAAGCTCTCCCACTTAGAAGAATGTCTGTTCTTGCTGGATTACTCTCCTCCCTATGACGTCATAACTGTCTCCCAAAGGACCTACCTCCAGATGTTGTCTCATTGGGTGACAGTTTCAATGGCGGGGACGGCGGACAACAATTGAGTTCACAGGAGGAAGTTACCCGAAAAAGCAGTATTGAGCCAGAGCACGCAAGCAAAGCCAGCATAAAGAGGGTGAGTGGCAAGAAGTTCTCAGAATGCCCATGGGAATCCAAGAGACTGCAGAGGAGAATCATAACTCTCCAGGACAAGTCACAGCAAAACCAAAAAGAAAGTTCTGTCTCTGGACGTGCATCACTTTCAGTTAAGGGGAAACAAACCAGTCTTCACTGAAAAGGCAGACAACAGCTCCCATGAGCAGATGCCAGGAATCAGTATGATCAGCCTCCCTCCAGAGAGTGCAAAAGGGACCTAGATGTCTGTGATTCCAGACCCAGTGAGACAGTCACTCTCCACTCACTCATTGGTAGAAGTTTCGAGGGAGTTCACCCTCAGACCCTCCTTAAGAAGTACTAGGACCACTCATTGGCCAACCCCTAGCAGGACCAAGGAGATGCAGGAGGCATCGAGCCGAGAAGTGGAAGGTGTAAGTAGGCACTGACGTGAAAACAAGCATCTGTGCAGGCTTAAGGCTAGGTGGGACAACTCGAGAAACAGCCCCGGAACAGGGTACATAGTAAGACCAGTGGGCAGGCACAGCAAACAGCAAATGAAATGAATTCAAACCTACTTACTCATGCAACAAAATATCAAATACTGCACAGCCACCATATCCAGACACTGGGACAAGGGTCCTGAGCAGGACAGTCTCAGTTAGACAAAAGGCAGCTAGTGTGCTAACAACAGAAACCCAGCCAGGGGGAGCGGGAGACAAAGAGCAGGGTAGACATAGAGTCTCAACCTTCAAGTACCAGAGCACAAGAAGGACGAGCAGAATGACAGGAAATGACAGAACAGCCCTGGGAACTCCAAGACCTGCCAAAAACTCACAGATCAGAACAGTCACACTGATCTCAAACACTAAAGTCAGGTGCAGCTGGAGACATGTAGCCTCGAGCATATGTTAAAACACAAAAGAGAGAAACCAGAGAACAAGGAGAAACTAAAGGAACACAAAGTAGGAATAAAAATAAAAGCAAAACTCGCTGTAGTTAAACGCAGGGCAAAAGCAGCTGCAGACGATGGGGAGCAGGGAGATGCCCTGCACCCGCAGGGGGATGGCGGGCTCTGTGCACACGTCAGACCTGCAGCCAGGATTCTGACAGCAACAGTGCCTCAGACCCTGAGAAAGGGGCTGAGTCTTCTAGGGCTTATACCACAGCCACCCCATCCAGTTGTGACAGAAGACATCAGAAATGTGCCCAAAATATAGCAACAATGTCTCTCACACAGACAAGCAGGAGTGAATCAGTGCCCAGGACAAAAGTAAACAACGAGCAAAAGGAAGCGACATTAAAGCCAGACTGGCAGAGCCACAAAGAGGCCTCAGCCTTCCAGGGACCAGGAAACAGAAGCAGCAAAGTGGGAGCTCTCCTCAGACAGGGAAAGGCAAAAAGGCACAGTGACACCGAGTGGCGGCAAGGACACTTGCATCGTGTGAACTGGAACATCCAGAGAAGGCTGGAAATACTCAAAAGGGAGCCACAGGAATTAATTTCCCCAAAGCGACTAGAGGTCAGAGCCAGGGCAGTCTTTCTCATCTAGAGTGTATGCCAGACCCCAGACACCCTCATGATGCTGGGTAGGGCCAAGGCTGCATTCCTTGACAGCTATGGGTGCAGCCAGTGCACAGAAAGATTGCCCGGCATGCAACTGGGCGACTAATGTTCATCCCAGAGTTAGGTAACGGTGAATTCTCAGAAAGGCCTAAGTGCCCAGTAGGGGAACAAATGTAGAGCTGAACTCTGCCAACAGCTGAAGGAGTCTGTGCTGGTCACCTGAGTTGTGTGGACAGACAGCACACATCTAAGTCCATACTTCCTGGTAAAGGTGTGCAAGAGGCATGAACAGGGCCCATGTCAGGGCAGTAGTTTCCCCGACAACAGGGAAGGGGCACTGAGTACAGAGGATAAAGGGCTCAAATATAACTCACTACTTACACTTTAATAGTTTTGATGCCAAGAGTCAGGTACCAATTGGGGTACTTGGAGCACTCTGCCTTCAAAAAGCAAGGTCAAGGGTAGTTACAGTCAGGAGAGTACCACAGCTGCTGAAGTATGTTCCTGCCCTGCCCTGGTTCAGGAGGAGCAGCCACAGCTGCCCAGCTGTGACTTCCCCCACCACAGCCCTAATGTGGGCCAGAAGCCCCTTCCATAAGCATGTGGGATCTCTCCCTAGGCCTGCACCACACAGGTGTAACATACCAGACAATCAGATACTGGGTTAGTTCTGGTTAGTGAACTGGAATCTTGGTGACAGACACTCACATATGATCCAGGTTCCAGGTGCTGAAGAGGATCCGGCTCTCCCTGTTGCCATAGGGGTTGATGGAGTGCTTGGAAAGACAGCTATCCAGGTCAAAGGGGCCCTGCAGTGACCACGGCAGGGGTTGGAAAGGCAGGAGTGAGGTATGTTATTGCTCTCCTCCAAGCCAACAAGCTTGCTAAGGAGTAGGCCCCATGAGGCATTTAACCCATGAACAGAAGTTTGAACCAGGCACAGTGGCAACACCTTTATCCCCAGCACTAAGAGGCAAAGGCAAGAGGATTTCGAGTTTAAGGCCAGGGAGATGGCTCAGCAGGAAAAGCACTTGCCACACAAGCCTGAGAACCATGTTTGGATCCTGGAGTCCATGTAAAAGTCAGGAGTGGTTTGTCCTCTGACCACACCCATGCCATGACATATGCATACTCACACACAAACATTACACACATATACACAAAAATAAAATAAATATTAAGTCAGCCTGGGCTATATAGTGATCTTAAGTCTAGCCTCAAATATATATTAAGACCTCATTTAAAAAAAAAGTGTTTGCTGTTCATCAGAGATTGGGCTGAGAGATAGTTCAGAGGATTAAGAGCACTGGCTGCTCTTCTAGAGGACCAAGGTTTGATTCCCAGCACACATGTGGCTCACAACCACCTGTAACTTCAGTTCCAGGGGATTTGACACCCTTGACACCCTCTTCTGGCCTCCACGGGTACCAGGCACACATGTGCACAGACATACACACAGACAAAACACCCATACACATAAAATAAACCTAATTTTTAAAAATTTGCCTTTGGAATTCTACCTGCCCCCAACATTCCATTACCCCGATTTCATATTCTGAATTTCCAAAGATGAAGGCATTTCTGTTCCTGTTACTAGAGAATCATCCTTTGCTAGGTGCCTCTACACATCCACACAGGATCAGACCTGTTATCCCCAGCATGCTCCTTTGCTCCTGTGGTACCACATACTAACACCCCAACAACTGCATACCACCATCCCTACCTCCTCCCGCACTCTGAATGTGAGGGCCACCAGCATCTACCCTCTAGCCAGCTGCGGAAGGTCCTCCTCACCTCTCACCCAGGAAGGCTATGCTCAGCATTACTCTCAGTAACCCCAGAACAAAGGGCTCACCTGGCAGGAAAACCAGCCTTCTGAAGTACAGAGGCGGCTGCTGGCCTTGGCACCTCTGTCGAAGTAGCTGCCATTGTACTTCACAGACTTCAGCTTCCGGCACATGGAGCTAAGGACCCGCTCGTATTCTTCTCGAGCCGCTGCATCCACCACACAGGCATATGCACTTACCTGTAAGAGTGAGCCAGAGGCATCACTGAACCTGAGCCCATGACCTGACCATGCCCAGAAGCCTGCATTCAGTTACTAACCTGTGCCATGCACTGGTCATCAGGAACCTGCCTAAGCCCAGTCCTACAGTCAGTGTCTGACCACTGCTATCACAACTATCACAGCCTAGGAAACCATGAAATGGAATCAACAATGCCTCCGTCAGGCTCGGAGAACAAAGTAAGAACAGGCCAGGCAGAGTAGCACACATCTGTAATCCGAGCACTTGGGAGTCTGAGGTAGGAGGATCCAAAAGGCCACAAGAAGCACAGAACACGGGACACCAAAACATTAGCAGCTGTGACACACTGAGTGGGTTAAGCTGGGTACAGGGAATACAGGGACAGCACATTGCCACTTTAAGGCATCACTTTCTACCTGCCAATCAATGAGGAGCCTTACATGCAAATGAGCAGACAATGAAGGCCAAGCTGACCCCACTTTGGGAGGGAGAAGAGAAAGGTGAAAGGTTTAAAAACAAAGAAAGCCCAGGGTGAAGGGGGATCCACACCTGCTGTTCCAGCTGCCTGGCCACTCAGGCCTCGGCGGGCACCTGCCTAGTTTTGGTCATGGTCCAGCAAACTCAAGCTCTATGCATTCTCTCAGGCCTCCTGTCTGCCTGAGGTTGGCTACTGCCACCTAGAAGGAACCTGGGCAGAGCAGTCAGGCATGGAGTACCACTGTCCCCACTGGCTGCCATGGTGCTCCTACAGACCTCACTCCAGTATGGAAGACGACTAACAGGTAGGTTTGTAGAGGGCAGTGCCACAGCAGCTTAAGAAGGAAATCATGGAGCATGCTCAATGGAGATACAGCCTGAGAGCCCAGCAGGCCAGTGCAGGCAGACAGCGTC
The DNA here is from genome assembly GCF_004664715.2 of Peromyscus leucopus. Lineage (NCBI taxonomy): Eukaryota > Metazoa > Chordata > Mammalia > Rodentia > Cricetidae > Peromyscus > Peromyscus leucopus. Next base: position 152,099,078 of record NC_051064.1, read on the forward strand.
CACCGTGATGAGAGAACAGCCCAGGCACTCAGGGTTTCAGGCCAGCTAGCTGGTCAGACAGGTCCTCCATACCCATGGGAAATGGGGATAGCTTCAACCAGCAGGGGCTCTGGGAACACATGCACAGGTCAGGTTTTCCCCATAGGACACTAACACTTAGTTCGAGCTACACAACAGAGTAAGATTTGAGAGGAGGGTGTGCATGAAGGAAGAAAACAGCCTTAGGATCTGCTCTCAACCAAGCAGCTCAGGGGTGACATGCCGTAAGACAGACAGACAGAGAAGGCCCAAGCCTGTGCCACTTGCCAACTGCTCGGCAATTACCCAAGTGTCTGTTGATAAATACGCCCCTAAGGAGAGCAGGGAGAAAAAGGTCCCTACGAGCCAAGCTGCTGTCCCCAACCACCCATCCACTGCTCATCCTATCTAAATGAAGGCGTCACGTGGAGCCCGGTGCAGAAAGGCACAAAAGGCTCTCCTGGTGGAGTGACAGGCACCTCATGCCCTCAGTATGAGCAGGTCCCACTCACCAGAGGGTCTCCTTCCACTCCACATCTCACTGACATTCACGTCTTCACTGAAAGGAAGCCAGGCAGAGGAGGACAGGGCATCAAAGACAGCCTCCTTCTGGAGGTTAGGCTAGGTATAGCTGCACTGGAGCCACTGGTCACACTTCACAGTGAAGGCCTTGGTCTACCCAGGAGCCAGAGCTGAGACCCTGCAGTCACTCAGGGCATATCTACAAAGCACCCCAAGCAAAAGGCATCTTCAGTCCTCTGTTCCACTTTTCCAAGGTCAGAGGACTGCAATGTACCCAGAGAAAAAAATAAACGTAAGTATTAGGGGAAAGTACCACCCAATTAAGAAGGTGACATCAGAGCAATGGAGCAGATGCAGAAAACTTATCCATAATGGAAAGAAGTTTACATCAGGACAGACGTGCCAGATGTACAAGACGCAAGCTGGTGCTGCTCTGAACAGGATCCCTGCCAAAAAGAAGAGAATAAGAGCTGAGACTTGAGGCCTCTGACCCTAACCAAAGCACATGGCCCAGAAAGGTTCTCACACCTGCTGGACAACAGGGTCAGAGGCCAAAGTGCAGGAGAGAACAGTTGCACAGAGACAGGAGGCTTTTGCTTCTCTGAGGTATACATGCCTTCTGCTGACTTAGAAGCAACCTTACAGATATGCATCAGCAGAGGGGTGGAAACCCTACCAAATGATCCAGCCTATGCTAAGCACTCACTCAGCATGATCAGAACATGGCCTTTACCTCTCTCAGGTAGCCCCGGATCCGGCTCTCACAGCTATATCTCAGGTAGCCAGACTTATTCCTGAATCGAGACTCCAAACCTGCAAGAAAGATGATTCTGGAATCCATAGGCAGACCACAACCTGTGTGTCCCCCACAGCTCAGGAGCCAAGCAGACAAGAAAGGGGCAGGGGGAGATGTGACTCACTCACACAGGTGCCACATGGAGGAGGACATATGGAGGTGTTCTGTTTATAGAGCTGGACAGTGGAGTGAGAGGGTTGGGCTGCAGAGCCACAGAGCATGCATGGGCTGTGCAAGATGAAATGGGCTCTGACATCAAACACCAGTGCCCATGACAGGTGAGGGTGTTTGGATGCATGAGTGCCACCAACTGCACACCAGCCTTCTGTACAATAGATTCACCCAACCACAGACCTTAACCATTGAAAAATCTTACATCTGGGTAGGCGCACACCTTTAATCCAAGCACTTGGGAGGCAGAGGTAGGTAGATCTCTGGGCTGAGGCCAGCCTGGTCTACAAAGTAAGTTCCAGGACACAGAGAAACCCTGCCTTGAAAAACTAAAACCAAAAACAAACAAATAAGTAAATTTAAAAAAAAAAAAAAAAAAAAACCCTTGCATTGGAACTAAGTATGTGGATTGTTTTCTGTTTTAAAGGATGTTGAGTTTGTGTGCGTCTGTATATGATGTGTAAGAATGTACGCATGTGGGCAGTGGTGGCGCACACCTTTAATCCCAGCACTCGGGAGACAGAGCCAGGCGGATCTCTGTGAGTTCGAGGCCAGCCTGGGCTACCAAGTGAGCTCCAGGAAAGGCGCAAAGCTACACAGAGAAACCCTGTCTCGAAAAACCGGAAAAAAAAAAAAAAGAATGTACGCATGTGTGCGCACATCTGTGCAAGTGCACTCACCCATGCATGCACATGTGAAGAGGTAGAGGTCACCACTGAATGTCTTCCTCTGTCACTCTCCACCCTTATTTATTGAGACAGTGTCTCTCACTAAACCTGGAGCTCACTGTTGGGGCTATACTGACTGACCAGTGGACCCCAAGGATCAGCCTGCTCCTGACCCCCAACACTGAGTTTAGACATGTACACCTGGATCTTACCTTGGTGCTGGGATCTAAACTCGAGTCCTCAGGCTTAAACAGCAAGCACTACCCAATGAGCCATCTCCCAGGACTCTACAGACTGTTTTCTTGTCATTATTCCTTAAAGAGAACAGCCAACTACTACTTTCACAGCATCTGCATTGTATCAAGTAACTTGAATGACCTAGGAATGATATGAAGTATATAGGAGAGATTCCTCAAGTTTGCTGGCCAGTCAGCCTGGCCTGATAGGCTCCAACCATTCCTCAGGATGACACCCAGGGATATCATTTGACTCTCTGACACACTCTCTTGCTAAGGTGGTAAACTCCACATTCCATGTATTTTCCCATGGCTTTTGGAAGAATGATTTAAAAGGAAAAGAAAAAAGACTATTTCGAGGCTGCCCTGGACACTGTCTCCAGCCAGGAGTCCCAGCCAGATGCCTTCCCAGGGACACCTTTTGTTATCACTCCAGAGGCCTGTCACCCTTGGTTGGGAAGCATTGGGATCTGAAATAGACTGAGATCCTCCTGAGCCTCTGCTCTAAAGAGGCCCTTCTTCGCCTGCCCCAGACATCCTGGCCACCATCGTCACCCCAATCCACATACCTTCAAACCAGGATGGGTCCTGCTCCCGGGTCTCAGCAGTGATGTTCTGGCTGACATGATGCAGAAGGTCGGCCAGCAGCTTCTGCCTCAGTGGGGCCTGCTCATCTGACAGCAGCTGCCGTGCAGCCCGGATGACCCCAGCATGTGGCTCATTAAACACACTGAGGAAGCGAGTGATGTCACTCACATCTGCCACACCAGGAGACAAACAGAAACACATGCACACTGTTCTGGCCCCAAAAAGAGGATCCTGTCTACTCAGCCCAGGGACTGCCCAAAGTCAAGACTCTGGTGTCACAACCCGTGCCCTGGTACTTGACACCTGACATCTCCACAGGTGTGGCACTACCAGTTCCATTCCTCTGGCTACCTCCTGTCAGGTGATGGGGTTGTGGTGATCTAGAGAAGCACACTTCTCTTCTTCCGGCCCTCTCTCCTCCACACTAAGTCACCTCCTTCGCTCAATCCCTTAGGGTCCCACTTCCAGGCCTTCTAATCCCTCTCCCTACTTTCCCAGAGACCCTGCCCACAAGTGGCTACAGTGAGCTTTCCCAGCAAGTGCTGAACGCCAAGTACATCCTCCTAAGGATCTTATCCAAACAGGAGCAAACAGAATCCAGTACCAATTAAAAAAGCACAGACCACAGCCAAGTGAAGCTGCAAGGCTGGTTCATACTCAAAAAACTCAGTGAGATCCGCTGTGTTAACAAGCTGAAGAAGTAAGGTCTTGTGAACACACCAACAGATGCAGAAAATGCAGGAGGGAACCTCGGGAAGCCAGGACTTGCCAAAAGGTTTCTGGATGGTGAAAATGCACAAGGAAGAAAACGACAGTCTGGATGTCGTCAAAGTTAGAAACTTGGAGGCTAGGTGTGTGGCACATGCCTGGAATGCCAGCAGTTGGTAGGTGGAGGCAGGAGATTAGAAGCTTTAGGCCAGCCTTAGCTACAGAGTGAAGTTAAGGCCAGCCTCAGCTACATGTATGTAACCTTGTCCTCCCTTCCCCTCCCAAGTCTGGACCTTTTGTTCTACTACAGAGCATGAAAAGAGCGTGGTCAGTTAGCTCAGCTGGTTGGAGCTCAGAGAGGGAAAAGGTACACAACAGGAGATATTTGAAAACCACATTATCTGACATCAAAGTCATAACCAGGATTTTCTAGGGGTGGGGTAAATACTCCAACAGCTTAAAAAATTCGATTAAAAACAAAAAAGACATGAAGACTCCTGCAGGTGGCAAATGGGAACACAGCAAGATGATATCCAATCCCATTAGCCACCAGAGAAATTCAGATTAAGGCCACAGTGAGCTGTCATCACACAGCTACCTAGAATAGCTTTAATGAAAACCATGATCCCTGACAGCATTTCAGCATTCACATGCCGAAGAACTGCCCTAGGCAAGGGTGAGCATGCCTGCCCTGCACAGTCCAGCCCAGCAACACCTTCCCGGGCTCCCCTAATCCTTCCCCCTTGCCCTTGGCAGTTAGGAAATAAATTTAATTTATCACACACACACACACACACACACACACACACACACACACACACACACACACACACAACTGAAAACAGAGTTGCTCATCAAAGGCTCTTGGCATTCAGCGCCCCTGACCTGATCTACTAGCCTGGGCCCCTGGACCCGGGCTTAAACCGTGTGGGTCCTGCCCATCTCCAAAGTGTTCCTACTCACAGCCTTGCCAGGTCTGGCCAGCAGCGAGCAGCAGAAGTTCAGTATCGTTGGGGAGTCCCGGGAAGTAGTCGTCGGTCACCTCCGTGCCATCTTCGTACAAGCACAGCCGGGAGCCCGACACCGGGAGCTGGAGGACAGGAAGAGCAAGCAGCTTGTCCCACACAGTCCAGGCTTCCAGACAGCCTGCTCAGGATGCCACCAGACTACAGGAGCCCAGCGCCCGTCCAAGCCCATCCAAGGGGAGGAAACCGTATGAGCAGTCGCCAGGGTCCTCGCCCCGCAGTGCCTGCCCCGAAACCCCGGCCCACCTGGAAGCGGACGCAGCCCTTGTGCAGCAGCTCCTGGCAGCTCCGGGCCGCCACGCCGAACTTGCACGCGCTGTGTAGGGCTCGCAACTTGACGCTCTTGGGTTGGCGGAGCACAGCGCACATTGCAGGGCTCCAGCAGCGGACTCTGCGTGCACCTGATGACAATGACTGACGCCCTTTCCTCGGCCCTCCCGGAACTGTGGTGTGCAGGCGCCGCCCGGAACGCTTTTCTCTACGTAGGCAGGCGCGACCCGATACGTCCGGCTACAGGACCTTTCCCCAGCCGGAATCCGCGAGGCGCGGCTGCGCGCGCAGGCGCCTGCGGGCGGACGCACAGGCGTATAACGCGGGCCGGCCTGGTTGCCATGGGAGCGTGGCTGCGGCCCGGGCGCTGGGCAGAGGCGGCCCGGGCTGCTCCTCCGCTGCCCTCGCCTCAGTGGCCCGGGGTGGGGGCGGCCGGACCGAGGCGAGGCTCCTCCGAAGGGAGCGGAGGCTGGCATCGCAGCGTCCCGCGGGCTCGTCTCCGCGGCGCTCTGTGACCCCGCGCGGCCTGGGTCCTCAGCAGGCACCGGGGCGGAAGACACCTGGCCGTGGAGGAACGTGGCCGCTGCCCGCTCCAGGCCTCCGGGCCGCGCATCTCGGCCTTAGTGTCAGCAATCCGGGTCCAGCCCCGCCTTGTCCTCTTCTGGGCGCGTTACTGAACAGGACCAATTACCACAAGACTAAAGACTGTAGCTCTGGCCCCGGGTAGGCTACACTTTGATCGGTGTTGGGGTTTTTTTTGGGGTGGGGGGTGGGGGGGTGATGTTAATTGGGTCCGGTTTGAGATATTTTTTAAGCTTTAAGATTCTCTAAAAATACTTTCAATCCTTAAGATTAACTAGTCGTAAATCAGTACTTAATATTGTAACATTTTCGTTTCTTCAAAAGAAAACTGGAAACATTTTCATTTCCTTGTAACAAAATATTTGAAAGTTGCTACATTGAGTTTGGGCTTAGGGCTGGAAACATGGCTTTAAAGGATAGGCTCACAACCAAAAATATAAGAGTTTGGGCTTAGTTACAGTTTATAAGCAATGCTAGGATAAATGCCACCTGACACTGCTGGCTAGGGCTGCCCTAGGGACAGCACCCACGGCTGGTGACCAACTAGTAACCCAGCATTGCACAGATCCAGAAGGCTCTGTGCTGGGTTTTGTGGAGCCACGAACATGCCAAGACTTCTGAAGACTGGGGAAAGGGGAAGGAGTAAGGGGTGGAAGGTCTCCCAGTGCACGGTCTGAAAATGAATGTTCTTGCAGCTGTCCATCTTGAGGTCCTGGTGTTTCTGGCCACACTGTCCTACAGCCCTCCTTGCCAGGGTCTTCAGTACCAGTTATTTGTTTTGCTTTTATTGGGGACGCACTTGTATCTGTTTGTAAGTCTTGGTACATCCCAGAATACAACTGTTGCCAAAGTAGAAAGGCCTGCTCTTTTTTTTTTTTTTTTTTTGAGACTGTCATTTATAGCCCTGTAACTCCTACACAGACCACATTGACCTCAAACTCACAGAGATCCTCCTTCCAAGCACTGGGATTAAAAGTGTGTTCTATGACACCTGGCACAGTCCAGGCCCTTGAAGATGGCCAAAGAATTGGAGACGTCAGAGCCAGAGGTTTACCTCTAAGTGTTTAATAACTTTGCATGCTCTCTAAAATTCATGACATAGTGAGGCGTAGTAGCGCCTGCCTTTAATCCTAGTACTCGAGGTGCCAAGCAGGAGGAGCTCTGTATGAGGCCAGTCAGGGCTGATAGTGAGACTGTCTCAAAAGTAACAGGAAATTCAAGACAAGAAGTGAGAATGGGGGAAACAAGGTGTCAGGACAGAATTAGCATTTTAATTTCTAGATGGGGGGGGGCACAGAGGGTTTTGGAATTAAGGCCTGGATAGAGGTAGCTGAAGTCGGGTGTAAAGAATGTTTGTCTGGCAGGAACGTGGGTGGAGCAAGGCAGTTGTAACCATCTGGAATAGAGATGGGGAATAGACATAGGGAAGAGGCCGAATGACTAAGACTTTCCATGCTGCTGGTGGGTACTAAAGGGACGTATAGTGGCTAAGGGCAGCATTAGCTCCAGGCTCGTGACCCAAGTGACCTGACATAGGAGAAGCATGTTAAGATACCCTGCTGTGCTTATATACTACTCCTGATTATTTTCTGGGTCAGTTTTCCTCCCCTCTGCTGTGACAGCCATAGGGAACTCAGTGTAGCATCTTTAACAGTGACTTGTGACTTGCCATTGTAGCTTTAATAGTTTAGTGCATACATTCAAAAAAAAAAAACACCAGCAAACACCAGACTGGCATTGATCCTTGAAATGGCCCTTTTCACATCCGATGAAAGTAAGAGAAAGCTCTATATTATGCATCAGGCATGTTCATATGAGCCTGGCTTCCTGAGGGATACTTAATAGTGCTGCCTACAGAATATTTCAATGATGTATCTTATTCCAAGAAACTTCCAATGGACTTCTTTTTCCTATATTAGAAGGAGTTTTTTTGGTTTGGTTTGGTTTTTCTTGTGATGATGATTTACTTCACCACCAGTTGTCTTACTTAGCAGGTATTTGATTGGTTTGAAAACTGAGTAGCCATGAGGCCATGAGCATTTTGAGTTCTCAGTACAGTCACATCTGAGGACCCTTGTGTTGCTCTCTGACAGTGCTGCTACCCAAGGTTAGCTCTACTTGTGCAGGGCCTGCTCTGATGGTGGCCTTAGCAGCCCTGGACTCTAGTGATAGGAGTCTGTGGGAAGAAAGCTCCTTTGCTGTGACTTCAATATAATCCTGAGACTGAGTATCACCTTTTCCCTCTGGGCAACATATGCGTGTGTTCCCATCCATGAACCTCCACTGTGCAAAGGATGTGGAATTCATGGGCTGTCCGAGGGGAATGCAGAGTCACCAATGCAACACTGAGTCTGTGTGCTGTTTTCCAGCGTGGAGAGCATGGGTGCCAAGCAGCAAAGTAGACATCACAGCATGCATCCTGCAAACGACAGTGGTGAGCTAGGACACAGACCAGTTCACCGGAAAATCACATTGAAAGGATCATTCAGCCAGTTTTTCCTCTCCAAGCTCCCCCAGGCTTGGCTATGTCACCCCTCAGCTTGGCCTCCAGCAGACTTTCTGTTAAAATAAGCAGTAGCATTCTCCCTCACTAGGACTGGGAGGGCTGTCCCTGCTGCCTGACCCCATGCCTCCACCCAGGGCTGGATCCAAAATTTTTATCTTGTAGCCAGACCCTATCCTGGCCCAGCTTAATTGTCTAGGTTGGGGGGCAGGGACTGACAAGTACTTGTGCCCATCTGGAGGGTGAAGGGAGGTGACTCAGCAAGGTGCCCAACTGGGCATCTCTGGGTAGTTCTCTACTTCTTCTCAGGATCTGGGAGCCAGCAGATGATCCCAGTCCATCTTGTTCTCAGATAACCTTTAAAGTGTCCTGAGTCAGGCTCCCAACACAATGTGCTCACTTCTGCACCAGTGTGTCTGGACATCCTACTTTCCCTAGGGCTGCTCGTTTACACAAGGCAGTTATTGATGTACTAATGACTAGGCTGCCTCTCCCTAATCATTACTAGTTGTTTGTTTCCTTGATAATGCAAAAAGACACTTTGTACCCTACCAAAGCTTTGGTTTTGCCGTGAGAGTATCATAAGCAGGGTGGCTTAGGAACGTCAGAGCCAGAGGGCTGGCATTGGAATGGCAGCAGGGACAAGTGTCTCTGCACTCCTGATGGTTTCCAACATTGACCTTAGCCTTAACTGAGTGGCTCCCATCTCTGTCAGTATGTGGCATCTACTCCATGTGTGTCTGAGCCTCCACTTTTTGTGTGTGTTTATTGAGGGGTTGTTTGTTTTATGTGGGGTGGGGAGGTTCTGGAGATACAGCCCACACCTGGCCTTGTGTATACTAGGCAAGTACTCACCCCCAGATTATTTTCCTCTTCCTAAAAGTACACCAGCCTGTAGCTGGAGTTTTCTCTTGTCCTCCCTGGCCTGTGGTCAAGACAAAACTCTCTCACCCACCAGCCCTGCAGCCACTTAGACCCAAATAAACACACACAGGCTAATATTATTTAAAACTGCTCAGCCATTAGCTCAGGCCTACCACTGACTAGCTCTTACACTTAAACTCAGCCCATTTCTGTTATTCTATATGTTGTCACATGTTCCGTGGCTTTACCTGTGTGCCTGTTACATGCTGCTCCCTGGACAGCGGGCTAGCATCTCCTGATTCAGCCTTCCACTTCCCAGCATTCTTCTCTCTGCTAACCCTCCTATACTATACTTCCTGCCTGGCTATTGGCCAATCAGCATTTTATTTATCAATCAATCAGAGCAACACATTCACAGAATACAGAAAGACATCTCCAGCACTTCCCCTTTTCTTTTTTTCAAAAAGGAAGGTTTTAACTTTAACATAGTAAAATTACTTACATATAACAAAACAATTATCAAGCAAGAATTACAGTTACGATATCTAGTCTATTTATAGTATCTAGTCTATTTGTATTTGGCAAAATTAAAGAAGTTATCCTATCTATGCTATATTTGTGAGTCTAAGGTTTTGTATCTAACTTATCTTTTATCATAACTAAGGAAATTACAACTATCTAATCTTCAACTACATCAAAGACCCCAGAAGGATGTAATAATACCTAAGTAAACAGGAAGAGCATTATAAGCAACTACCAAAATTTAGAATGACAGACAGCTGACTGCCTGGACCATCATCCAAAGTTCCTCTGCAGCATTGGGGCATCCATCTTCAGCCCACAGGCCTAGAACCTCTCAGTCACTTCTTCCTGTGCCTGTAGAATGTCTGGCAGTCTCTTCTGCAAAGCAGGAACCTGAAGGGCCATCTCACCTTGCAAAGTTCAGTGGTCACCTTCTTATGGGTCCTGCATGTCCACTTTATACAGCATACTGTCAAAAAGTCAATGCAAGGGCACTTTTTTGCCCAGTGGCTAACTTTTGCCACAAAGAAAGCAAACTCTATAATGAGTTTCTTCAGTGCCCATCATCTTCCTTGATGTATTTGGTGCTGCCAGAACAGACGTGTCTCATTATCCAGGAAAGTCTAAGTTTTTAAAACATTTTAAATGCCATATTCTTTAGGTCTTTGGAGTGTTTGAAGATTATCTACCTAATTGAAATATATCTAGGTATACCTACAAAACTTAACTAATATAAATTTGATTATCATGGATGACTAACTATTAATCTGTTTCTTAATTAACCATTACAATTTAAATGAGTTACATAAACATATAATACCTTAAACAAGAGTAGAAATATATATACAGTATAACAAAATTAACTTTAAATTTGTATCAATACACTAAAATGTATACCAATGTAAAACATTTCTAAACAAGTCGTTGCTCTTTAAAAGTAGGTTCATTAATCTACCCTTTCATCCTATCATATCTACACTATCCCCTTTTCTTTTTTAGAAAGATGGCATTTATAATCAATCTTGTTTTAAATAAAAATACTGATTTTTCTCTGTCGCACACTAGAGAGCTCTTCTGATACGGGACAGAAGAATATCTCAACCTTTTCTTTTAGCAATATTCTTGGGTTTAGAGGAGTGAGCCAATTCCATCTCCAAAGCCAGCTTGTTATATTTGGGAATTTGGGCATAGCTTCTCATACTAATTCCTGCTGGATGAGGGCGCTGTATTCTTATGGGGACATAAAGAAAATTTTAGGATTATGGGGTAGTCCATGAGGCTGTATTGTCTGAACCAGTTGCCTTGAAACCATTCTGGATGTTGGATCACCTGGACCATGGTGTCATCAGAGACCTTTCCGGGGGTCTTGGCTGGTCAAACCTGATGTATCTTAATCTGGAACAAATCCATAGCCTCTTGCTTTCTGTGGAAACAAAAACAGAGCCTCTTTTGTAAAGCAACATATCCTCACATCCAAATTTTGAAGTCAAGGTACCTTTAAAATATACATATTGGTTTAGCTGAGCAGCCTTTACAATCAAATGTCTTTCTGCAGTTAAAAATCCCAAAGACAACACAATCCAGATTCTCCGTGTGATATTCATCTTTATGTGGCTTATTTTTATATTACTTTTACTTTCTCTTTAAAGACTTTATTTTTAAAACTATTTCTTTATATAACTCCATATATTGCTTTTTTTTTTTCTCTTCCAAGCCTACATACATTTTTACACACATTGTAAACTGTTTAGAGGTTTATCCCATCTGAATCTGTCTTATTGTGAATCTATTGCTTTTTGTTTTTCTTGTTTGGTTTGGTTTTTTTGAGACAGGGTTTCTCTGTGTAGCTTTGCGCCTTTCCTGGGACTCACTCTGTAGCCCAGGCTGGACTCGAACTCACAGAGATCCTCCTGGCTCTGCCTCCCAAGTGCTGGGATTAAAGGCATGCGCCACCACCGCCTGGTGTGAATCTCTTGCTTTAAACTGCAGCATTCTAAGACTGAAATGGCAGCTGTGGCTGCTGGCTCTGCCCACCTCAGCTTTTCAACATGGTGTGGTACCTTTACAGCGAGCTCTAGGTCTGGTAGCCATGTGTACCATCAACTCTCAGAAGCAGTGGGTCTATGCTTCTATACAAGCAGCGTGTAGCCCAGAAACTTTTTTTTTTTTTTTTGGTGGTACTAGCAAAGGCTAATGTGCAGCTTGCAGCTGCCTCATTCCCGCCATGCTGTAGGTCAAGCCTGCAGGCGGTGAACCCGCCATGGAGTAGCTCAAGCCCGCGGACTGCCGCTGTCTTGAGAGAGACAACGAGGAAGCTGTTTTTAGCTCTGTTTTTAGAATCTTCTTTCTCAGGTTTTAGGTGGAAACTCTTGCCCCACGTTTGGTGCCATTTGTAGCTGGAGTTTTCTCTTGTCCTGCCTGGCCTGTGGTCAAGACAAAACTCTCTCACCCACCAGCCCTACAGCCACTTAGACCCAAATAAACACACACAGGCTAATATTATTTAAAACTGCTCAGCCATTAGCTCAGGCCTACCACTGACTAGCTCTTACACTTAAACTCAGCCCATTTCTGTTATTCTATATGTTGTCACATGTTCCGTGGCTTTACCTGTGTGCCTGTTACATGCTGCTCCCTGGACAGTGGGCTAGCATCTCCTGATTCAGCCTTCCACTTCCCAGCATTCTCCTCTCTGCTTATCCCACCTATACTATACTTCCTGCCTGGCTATTGGCCAATCAGAGTTTTATGTATCAGTCAATCAGAGCAACACATGCACAACATACAGAAAGACATCCCCAACACCAGCCACCATGGATTTCTCCCAATAAGATGTCATTTTAATTTGATCACATCTGCAGAAACCCCAGTAAGGTCATATTCACATGCAGCAAAGGCAGGGTCTGATCATTAGTAAGGATGTAATTCAGCCCGCAGCACAGGTCAGACTCTTAGGAAAATCAAGACAGCTTAAATGATACATGAAGTAGAATTAGAACATCCATTTAAAAAAAATTTTTTTTAGACAAACTAGCCTTTTCAGAGTGGTGGGCAATTCTGAGTACTCTGTGGCTCATCTTGTATGATGTGAACTAACACTACATCTAACCTAGTTGAATTCTTTCACAGAACTCTTCCCTGATCTTCTGAATAGCCCATGTGTGCAGAATGCCCCACAAGATTGGATTTGTAGTGGTCAGCTCTTCTGGACATGAAGATGGCTTCAGTGCCCGAGAACTAATGATCCATGCACCGACTGTCAGTGGCTGGAGGTCACCAAAGTAAGGCTGGACTGAGGGGCAGGGCTGAAAACACACCTCTGAATCTGAATACATTTAGGGTTTACCTCATGATCTAAAAACATGAAATGCATTTCTAGTCAGGTATATGGTGTATTTCAGTGAAAATTAAATTAAATCACTAAAATTAAAGTGCATTTTCCTCTTGGGGTTTCTGAGGGGACCTGGTAAACCCCCTCCCCTCTATCCCTGAGCTCTGAGGGACTGGAGAAGTCAAGCAGATGAGGCAGAACAGCACTTGCTGGAGCTGTGGGTATTGAGGTTCCTGGTGTACTCCCTCCCAGGCATGCCATCCCTACATCTACCAATCTAGGTGCCACTGGGAAGGCCAGGCCCATGCGTCGAGTCATACCCACTTTTCTCCCAAGCTCCCCATGCCAGTGGTCTCCTGCCTCCCTCCAGCTGCAAAGGGTAAAGCTTTCACTCTCTTCCTTCTGCATTCCCCTCTGCAGAGATCTTCAGCATTAGCTGTGTCTGCCCTGCAATTCCATGAAGCTTGAAGGTTCTTAAGTAGACACACAGGGCTTGCTTCGTAACAGTAATTATGCAAGTCACACTAACATGGCCCATTTGTCATTGGCATGGTATTTCTTTAAGGTCATAACTATATCCATGCTTCCAGAGGCTACCAAAGGAGAGGGTATGTGTACTCCTGGTCACCCCAACAGAGTCACACTAGTTTTGGCCCAGGAGTCTCCTGATACCTGAGGTTAAATATGTTGCAGAAGTTAAGGAAAAGTATCCTCAAAAGAAGTGTCACCAAGATAGACAAGGTGTCCTGTCAGCAATGGCACAGAAAGCATGTTCAGGGTGCTGGTAGGGCTGGGTACAGGGTACTACTTATGGGATAGGGGAAGTTTCTGCCATATCTTTCTCAGAGACTTGGGATCCAGGCTTAAAATCTCCAGAGCTGACTGCTCCAGCCTGCACACCAGTCTCTGTTTCCAGATGATTTTTTTTTTTTACATTTATTATGTATATGTCCATTCATGTGTGTGGAGATCAGAGGTCAACTTGTATGATTCAGTTCTTTGTTTGTCTGTTTGTTTGTTTTTTCGAGACACGGTTTCTCCGTGTAGCTTTGGTGCCTGTCCTGGAACTCACTCTGTAAACCAGTCTGGCCTCGAACTCATAGAGATCCACCTGCCTCTGCCTCCTGAGTGCTGGGATTAAAGGCGTGTGCTGCTGCTGCCGCCGCCGCAGCCGCCGCCGCCGCCGCCGCCGCCGCCACCACCACCACCACCACCACCACCTGGCCAACTCAGTTCTTTCTTAACACTGTATGGATCCCAAGGATCAAGCTCAGGTTGGCAGCAGTCACCTACACCCACTGAGCTGTTTTTATTCAAAGCAGATTACGTTTATTCAAAAGCAATCTGTCACTGTCAGTGTGTGTTATAAGGATGGGAGGCTTAGGGTGTAGTTCAATGGGAGAGCACTTACCCTGAGTTGAAGAAGTCAGAGAACTGGGAGGTGAGCACAGGGCTGATGTGTTAGTGGTACCCAGGCTAACTGTGCTCCACCCGGGTTGGGGAAATGGCTCCACTCTTGAAGAGCCCCAAAGGAGCCTCACCCAGTTTATGGTTTTTCTGAGTGGGATCTAGGAAGAAGAGCCTGGCCAGCAGTGGCAGCACACGCACGCGCGCGCGCACACACACACACACACACACACACGCGCACAGTGATGTTGATGCTTGTGAAGGGAGGGGGTCTTTCCTGACTGCCCCACCCTTCAGAGCTCCCTTTGTTCCACATGCGCATAGTACCTACCAGCTAATGTGTGTCAGTGCTGTCGTGTCCACACGCTGTCCTGCTGAGTCCTGACTGCCTTGCTGTGTGGGCTCCTTGCTGACAGAAGGAAGGAGTGCTCTAGCCAAGTTTCACTTAGTACTCATGCAGTGTGTAGGTCCTGAGCAAAGTTAGATGCTCCCGCTCAGCCTGCCCCTGGAGCTCTGAGCACACCCGGAAGTCTCCTCCTGGATGGCGACAGCCTGCCATCGTAAGCAGGTGCTTCACTTATGTCCTCAGGGTCCTGTGGGAAGCCTTTGGCTCTGCCTGGCCTGCTGGTACAGCCCCATAAGAATGGTTGATTTGTCTCCTGATAAACTTGAAGTCCACTTCAGCCTTTAGTCCTAACAGCCTGAGGTTGGGTTTGCAGGTGGCCAGCAGAGTCGATCAGCCTTAGGTCCAGGCTTTAGAAGGGAGGAAGCAGCAGTCTTTTACCCGGGTCACACTACCCCACATCCAATGTGCTGTGCCTCACACTCCCCTGCCTGAAAGCAGGCAGACAGGAAAACTGCAGACATTGCCCAGGACCCCAGAACTGTGTTTGCTTTTAGGTTCTGCCAGTTTCCACAAGAGATTGTTCTCCAGATGGTGGAGAGGTGTCGGATAAGGAAGCTGCAGCTGCTCGCTCACCAGTACATGATCTCCAGTAAGGTCGAGTTCTACATCAGTGAAAGCTTGCCCGAATACCTGGTGCCATACCAAGCAGAGCGATTCCGCAGACTGGGGTGAGGATGAAATGCAGTGTGTAGTGGTGACACTGAACACCACAGCTCCATGGATTGTGCCTCTTTGGCCCGTGGTGATCTTCCCAACACACATGTGGGATTTCATATGCTTAACAGGCAGAGTTACCATATCTGTGGGGGCAGCAGCAGCTGCTTCTCAGGTAGAAAGCTTTTCTCAAGAGCATTCACTGGAGCCTGACCTGGAAGGTCCCTAGGTTGTTCACCCAGGCCCTGTGGGGTTCGGTGGGAGTGGGCAAGGCTTTGTCAGCACCGTGCTTCAGCTGTGGCTTTCCTTCCAGCTATGTCTCTCTCTGCGACAATGGAAAGACAGGCTGCAAGGCCCGGGAGCTCAAGTCTGTGTACGTGGATGCCGTGGGGCAGTTTCTTAAGCTGATTTTTCACCAAAACCATGCCAACAAGTACAACATATATAATCAGGTAAGATGTGTGCGTGTGCTCGAGGCTCTGCCCTGACACCACAGCACCCCCGCATGAGAGGACTGCTCAGGTGGCCTTGTACATGCAGAGGCAGGGTGCTCCCACGAGAGCAGTAGTATGAGTGGCTGTTGCTCTGTGAAGCCAGGTTCTCCCATATGTCGCCTCTGGCATGTAGTCGTAGGGCACACAAGAGCCTCTGATTGGACCAGACTCAGATAAAGAGTGTGAAAAGGGTTCCTCTGTTGTGTGTCATAGCTTGACACCATTATGGAAGCCACTTGCACTGTTCCTGCCTTGTGCTTTCCTAAGCATGTGTGACTGGCAGCCTGTTGTTTGGCAGCCTGTTGTTGTTTGGCAGCCTGTTGTTTGGCAGCATGATGCCGATGAACCCTCTGAACCGCCCAAGGCCAGTGCCCGTGTAAGCTGCTTACCAGCAGCTGGGCCAGCTGCTTCAGCTGCACTGCTGACTTTTCTTTGTTTCTTTCTTTAATTAAATGTATTTATTTATTTATTTATTTCACATCCCAACCACAGTTTCCCCTCCCTCCTCTCCTCCTATTCCCCAATCCACTCCTCCTCTGTTTCTGTTCCAAAAGGAGCAGGCCTCCCATGGGTATCCACAAAGCATGGCATATCAGGTTGCAGTAGGACTAAACGCCTCCCCTTGTATTAAAGCTGAGCAAGGCAACCCAGTATGAGGGGAAAGTTCCCAAAAGCCAGCCAAAGCATTAGGGACAGCCCCTGTGTAGCCAGTGGTAGGGTGCTTGGTAGGGTAGTAGGACACATGCTCAAAGCCTGAGTTCAATCCCAGTACCTCTTCCCACCCTGAAAAAAGAAATTGTGTGTCCAGAACAATCTTGTTTGCACACACATTTATAACTCTTGCTGCCTCTCCAAGAAGAGTAGGAGAAAGCCAACAGGTCACATTGTTGTACCAGGCAAATGAGTTGTGAGGTACTCAGCTGCTACATCATGACATCCATTATATGTGGCCTCAGGAAACAGGAAGGACCATTTCTAACATTTTCCCCTTCCACCCTATCTGCATGTGTCTACCAGTAGGAACTGGTTAGGAACTTGGGCTGCAGTAATGGTTGGGAAGGAGAGCAACTTCTCCACCTATAATGAGAGGTGAAAATCAGCACATGGGTAAACTGAGCTGTGTTAATTTAGTGTTTCTTTTCCTTTTCTGGGGTAATGTGGATAGAGACCTCTTATTGGGAGACTCTACCAAAACCCTAGGTTAAAGATTATTGTTTTAGAACCCTGTAAACCATATCAACTTGGTTGAGCATTAAAAGAGTAGTCCTCTTAATGTATTGATCACTTCCTGTCAGTGCACTTGGGGATGCACCCTCCTACCTGATAACACCACAGGCAAGAGCTGGTTAAAGGGCTTAAAGCATCTCAAACACTGATTTGACTATTTCTTAGGTGGCTTTGGTTGCAATAAATATCATTGGAGACCCTGCAGATTTTGGTGATGAAAGCAATATTGTAAGTATAGAAATTTCCTATAAAAATAAAAATAATAGGAATTTCCTAAAAAATAAAAGGAATTTCTGTGGGAGGAGGAATCTTTAATTCTCACCGTAAAATATGTCAATTCAGAAGGGCTCAAAACTTTCCTCAGGAGTTTTAGCTGCCCAACCAGAAGACTAGGGCCACTGAGTCTTGTTAGCATCTCTCTTAGACAGCTGTAAAGTTAAGGTTTGTTTTGTCCTTTGTTTGTTGAGAGTCTAAGAAGATGTTTTGTTCCCAAAGACCTCTAGAGAGAAGCTGATTGACCACTACCTTGGCCACAGTCCCCACAGTGAGGACCCAGCCCTAGAAGGAACTTTTGCTGGGTAAGACCCCTCCTCCATTCCTTCGCAGGACACTTCACAACTCAGTCATTCCAAAGGGCTCGGGGTCTCAGGGAGGCTTAGGTCAGGTGAGAGCAGATAAGCCACTGGTTGGGTTACTTTGTGTCCATGCAGAGGTTAAGGTGACTGCATATCTTGCACACCTGCACTGCTGCCGTCAGAAATGCTTCAGTTCTGTATGTACAGGTGTCAGCAAAGGTTCCTGAGAACAGTGATGCAGTTGTCCACCAGGCCACAGCTCTCAGGCTCTGCTTCAGAGTTCTGAGTCTGTGGGAGAGCCGAGTGTACCCTCACCTCTGTCAGCACTGGTCAGCTCCTTCCTGGTGGCCACACTTGATTTCTGCCTTCCCCAAAGCCTGAGCCTGCAAAGCAGCCACAGCACACAGTGCATGCTCCAGAGGAGCTTCCACCCTCAGTGCTGGAGCAGACTGTGCCTGGCCTGTCTGGCCCCCAGGTTTTGGTGAAGCATGAGTGTCAGTGCTGAAATTCACTGTGAGAACCTGACCTGGCCCTGGGGTGCTGCATAAGAGTGGCTGTGCTCCTGCCCTAGAAATTCTGACTATGGCGCCATGGGACTTTTTTCTTTTTTTTTTTTTTTTTTTTAGTGAGGTTTTTAAAAATAAAATTATATTATTTCTGGGACATCATGGCAAAGTGATGTAGAGTTGCAAGCATAGTGTTGAGAGTTAATATGCAGTATGTGGGGGCAACATGTACGTTATGTCAACCCTTACATTACTGGATAGAAGGGATGTTCAGAGCAGCTGCAACTGTCCATCACTGTCACTGGGCTGGCGGTCAGGGGGCCGGATTAAATGGGGCATGGGGTGACAGAAAGGAGCCTGAGGATTTTTAAATGGTATATGCCCAAGTTCCATTTGAGCTTATTATGATTCAAGTTTTCCACTAATTCTTTGTTTGACAAATAATATTTAATTTAACTTCACCTAGATGTAAAATACCCAAGTCACGGCTTGTGTTTGGCTTACTTCATGCAGCCAGTGCAGCTGATGGGAGACCCTGAAACTGGTCCTCTGAATCTGTGCAGTGTGGTCCTGGCACATGCTATTGCTGCACTTTGTAACCCAGAAGGAGGTTAATCACTGCTGTGCTGTACATTTTAAGAATAGTGGCAAAAATCACATGGTCGTGGATGCCGAGTTTATCTGAGGCTCAGCCTGACACGCAGCTCAGTGAAGCACCAGGAGCAGGAGCCCAGAAAGCTCCTGACTGCAGCCTGACCAGCCTCTCTGAGTCTATACTCCTTCACATAGGAGGCCCTGTGAACTGTGCTGGGACCTTCCTTAGCTGTGTGTTCAACATGAGCTCTTGACTCCCCTGACCTGAGGGGCTCGTCTTCTCTCCTTAGGAGATCTGACTATATCTCTCCACTTGATGACTTGGCATTTGACATGTACCAAGACCCCGAAGTCGCACAGATCATCCGCAGGCTGGATGAAAAGAAACGGGACGCTGTCAAGAAGGAGCGCTATGACCATGCCAAGAAACTGAAGCAAGCCATCGCTGACCTACAGAAGGTACAGCTTCTGAGAACATGCCCTCCGCTTCTGCCTGGGCTGGGTCTCCTCTGCACCACCCCCACAGGGTTCCTAAGGCTGAGCAACAGACAAGGAGTCAGTCCCAGGCAGGTAGAACTGGGGATGGACAAGCAGCACCTTGAATGTGAAAATGTGGAGATGGAACTGGAGGCTTACTGCTCCTTTGGCTATTGGGCTGTCTTGGCCTGTGGAGCTCCTTAGTACCCTGTGCTGAGACAGCATGCAGCACAAATACTCCCAACCACAACTGTCCTGTGAGAGCAGATGCCTGTGTGTGTGCCGCAGGTCGGTGAGCGCCTGGGACGCTACGAGGTGGAGAAGCGCTGCGCAGTGGAGAAAGAAGACTATGACCTGGCCAAGGAAAAGAAACAGCAAATGGCACACTACCGTGCCCAGGTGTACGAACAGCTGGAGCTGCATGGCCTCCTGCAGGGCGAGCCAGAGGTCAGAATGGGCCACAGGGTAGGGGCAAGTGGGAGAGAGTGAAGGCTAATCAGAGTTGTGCTTGGGCTTTGTGAATGTGTGGACTAAAGCAGGAACTCCATGCCATGTGCAGTCAGCAGGTTTCTGCTGTGATGGGGTCTTCTAGAGTTCACATAGAAGATGAGGAGGAGCCCAGTGTCAGGAAGATCCAGGCACTGTCACTTACCAGGGACCCCTCCAGCCTGACCTCTACATTGTCTGGGCTGTGATACCTGCACCATGTGCCCACGGGTGTAAAACCCCCTGGATTAGTCTGAGTGAGTGAAGACAGACCTCTAGCAGGCACCCTATCCCTAGTCTTACAGTCCATGTTGGAGATGATAACTCCATGGCAGGTGAAGGAAGGGGACACAGTGCTGGATGCAGATGGGGAGGGAGGCTTGGTGCTGCATGCAGACTGCCAGTTTTTACCAGTCCTTCTCTAGGCTGCCAGTCTCAGGCTGGTACTGATGGCTGTGTACCTCTGCCTTCCTTGCAAGTAGAAACATAGACCAGTGAGAATCGCAGTGTGGTATCCAGGGCAGACCCTGCCAGTCAGCTCTGCCAGTTTGTATTGTGAAGAGTCCCTTGACTAGCTGTTTAATGCATGGCCAGTTCTAAACCGAGGGTCCTGCCCCAGTGCCTGCCTACTAGTGTGCTTCTAGCACAGATACGTTTGTGAAACATGCCCCAGCGTGCATGCTCCTGCTGCCAGGTGTTTGGCGCTGCTTGTAGGCTGCACTGTAACCATGGCAGAGATAGCTGAAGAGATACTGTGGTCCTGGGACTTAAGAGTGGGCTGTTGTGTGCTCATGAGCATGCCAGGGTTCCTCACTCAGCATGGCTTCCTTCAGATGGCCTGCCGTGGTCATGATCTCTTGTCCTTCAGATGGCCTGCCGTGGTCATGGCCTCTTGTCCTTCAGATGGCCTGCCGTGGTTATGACCTCTTGTCCTTCAGATGGCCTGCCGTGGTCATGACCTCTTGTCCTTCAGATGGCCTGCCGTGGTCATGGCCCCTTGTCCTTCAGATGGCCTGCCGTGGTCATGGCCCCTTGTCCCTCAGATGGCCTGCCGTGGTCATGACCTCTTGTCCCTCAGATGGCCTGCCGTGGTCATGACCTCTTGTCCCTCAGATGGCCTGCCGTGGTCATGACCTCTTGTCCCTCTTTCCTCCAGATACAGCGGCCTTTCGCTTTGCCCCTCCAGCCCCTTGCTTCACCCAGCAGTCCCCAGCACTGGAAGGCAGTGTCCTCACTCCCGCGCACAGAAGAGCTAGTAACAGAAGACACATTTGCAGGCCCTATCCTCCAGGAAAAGCCCTTGGCATATACCTTGGCATCTTCTCCTCGGCATTCAGCAGTGGACCAGTCCCCGCCTGCCGCAGGCCCTGCACCTAGGAGCCATGTAAGTTACTCCACTCCAGCATGACTGTTAACCAGCAGCATCACTGAGGACCTGGGCTGTACTGGGTACTAATCCCAAAGCATAGGTATGTATCTGTCCCCAGGGCCAACCCTCCTCCTCAAATCTAGGAGGGACCTAGCACTCTGACTAGAGCAGAGCATGAGTAAGCATAGTCCCTTGGCCACATCCCTTGAGAGGCACATCTGTAACCCACCCTGCTGGGCCCTCTGGGTCTGCCATGTCATCTGTGGGCTCACAAAGTATCTTTTGAACCCATGATTCTTCTGTAAGAAAATATATACATATACTTCAAGCATTGCTTCAAAGAATAAGAAAGCATGTGTAAAATTGCCTGTACCTGGAGCTCTCAAGAAGCTGAGGCAGGATTGTTGCCAGTTCAGCTTGGACTACATAGCAAGTACCAGGACACCCAAGGCAATAGAGTGAGATCCTGTCTCAAAATAAGTGGTAAACTCCCCTATACGTACTTTCCAGATAGAGCCTCAGTCATGTGTCCATTGTCACCGTGCCTGTTAGAACACAGGAAACCTGAAGCAAGCCGGGCTTTTTATTGACTGTTCCAGCTAGAAACACAATGGGTCCTGCAGGTTTCAGGATTGGTGTGACTCAGAAGCTCAACATTGTCAGCAGAAAGCGGATTTCTTCCTGTGACTTGACTCCCCAGCTCCTTGTCTCCCTAGGCTGCCTACTGTCAAGAGGTCCCCACTTCAGTCACACTCCAGCCCCTGAAGCAGCAGCAAGAACAGAGGAGATCCCTATGCTGACTGGCCCCACCAGGCCTTTCTAGAAGGGCCTTTGCACATGTGTCCATCTTAGAGTACTGATGCCGCCGAGGCCTAGTCTTCCATGTTGTCTCAGGGTTTCACACAAGTGGTTTCAGACTTTCAGAAATGTGTTCTCCTCACATGTGTACAATCGCCTACTGTCTCAGCTTCAGTGCCGAGTTGGGAGTGCTCCCTCTCCACTCCCACTCTACTGCACACCTGCCTTTTAATTCTGTGCCTTTGCCTCTGACTGGACAAGGCTGGAAGGCACCACGAACAGTGCCTGGTGAGTGAGGTACTGGAGGACTGAAGGCTAGGGTGGCAGCTGCCTCACCAAGGAGCACCACAGAGGAGCTTGTTACAGATTCCCTAACTGGGGGGCTGTGTTGGGCCCCCAGATAATAAGCGTGTTTATTGTTCTGTGCAATGCAGTAAAAGTGTGTCAGCAAACACTAGTCTGAAAAATAATGGGATGACCCTTCCTGAACTTCGTGTCAGCTGAACTGAAATGGCTGCAGGTGACTAGTATCTGAGCTGAATTTCTGTGGTGGGAGTATTGTTATTCCATGTCTAAGTGAGTTCAGGCAGGAATGGAAGGCTTCATCAAATTTTTCCAATTATAATCCATTTATAGGAATTATTCTAATCTGGTGCTACTTATACTTAGATGAGTAATCCTTTTAGACCTCTCGCCCAGCAGCCCATCAGGCTGTGGAGGCGACATCTTGGGCAGAGCAGCCACCCACAACATTCTGCTTGCCTCTGCTCACCTACAGGTGGACGCCCTGCCCTACGATGAACGGCCTCTTCCTATTACTCGAAAGCAGTTGGGGGAAACATCTGCAGAACCAGAAGTGAGAGAGCCAGACAGCAGTGATGTCCGGAGACGGGGTGTCTCAGGGGAACCCGAGCCCTTGACAGAGAAGGCCTTGAGAGAAGCCAGTTCTGCCATTGACACCTTAGGCGAAACCTTGGTAAAAAGGAAGACCCGAGTTATCACATGCATGGCACGCATGTTTGCACATACAGTGTGCACATGCATGCAAACTTGGAGCACACTAATGGGAAAAGTAGGGAAAACAGCTCTAGGGGTTTTTTTGTTTGTTTGTTTTTTGGTTTTTTGTTTTGTTTTGTTTTTGCTTTGTTTAGTGTGTGTGTGCATGTGTGCGCGTGCACTCGTGTGTGTGTGTGTGTGTGTGTGTGTGTGTGTGTGTGTGTGTGTGTGTGTGTGTACATCCTGCCATTCACATGTGGAGCTCTCAGGTCTTAATTTCACATTAACACAGCTCTACCTCTCATTCTGCAGAGTAAGTGAGTTTTAAAGTGCAAGATGGCAGTCTGGGGTGGCTGTGTGGGGCCGGACAGTCTGCCTCCTGAGGTAAAGCAGGACTGCTGTTCCTGGCAGGTGGCTGGGGCCTATTCTAAGACGTGGTCCTGCCGAGAGGATGCACTGCTGGCGTTGTACAAGAAGCTGATGGAGATGCCTGTTGGAACCCAGAAGGAAGATTTGAAAAACATACTCAGAGCATCTGTCTTTCTCATCAGAAGAGCCATAAAGGACATTGTGACCTCAGTAAGTCCTTTGCCTGCTGTCCCCAGGTCATTGACATAACCGTGAGTTAGCTTTCAGTAGGCCAGGAATGAGGGTTCTCCAGCAAGAGGCACATCCTAGGCTCCAGGGAAAACGGCAGGTGGGAGATGCCGTCCTTGCCTGGGCACTTCCTCTGCTCTGCACAGCCTCCGTTTTCCCAGAACTCAGCAGATGTGCGGACCGACATTCAGCTCTCCTTGTTTTCATGAGACGTGAGGGGCCGGAGAGTTGCATTCCTTTTAGTAGCTCTGAACAGGCTTGAGAATGAGCATCCCAAAAAAGAAAAGTTGAGGACTGGGTGTCTGTCAGGAGTGGTGAGCTGGCATCACATGGTCAGGAGGGTTAAGTGGTGAGGGCTGAAATGAGAGCAGGGCCCGGGCCTGGGGTGCCGTACTTGGAAGCAGATTATAGTGTAACGTTCACATTTGTTGATTTCCTGTTTCCTCCTGAACTCCCACCACAGCAGCTGATCTGTCTGACCTCATTTTCTTCAGGTCTTCCAGGCTTCACTGAAGTTGCTGAAAATGATAATTACACAGTATATTCCCAAGCACAAGCTGAGCAGACTGGAAACAACACACTGTGTGGAGAGAGCTGTTCCCCTTTTACTCAGCAGGACCGGAGACTCCTCGGCTCGCCTCCGTGTCATAGCTGTGAATTTCATTCAGGTCTGAACTTCCCCAACACCTTGTGGATGTTGAACTCTGCCTTGCGGGGTTCTCTCCTTCAGAGCCTCAGACACCTACCACCATGCTCCCCAACACTGGAAAGATGAGCCCTGTCTACACATCAGCTTTTCTTGTTGTTGTGTTCTGTAATGCTTGAACTCACTGTGTAGTCCAGGCTGGCTCCTTGAGACTCAGTGATCTTCCTGCCCTAACTTCCAAGTGCTCAGATTGCAGGCAAGATTCTATACCCAGCTTGTTGGAGATAAAAATAATGAATGGATAAAGCTAGGGAGTTGGCTCAGCAGTGGAAGCCGTTGCTGACTCAGAGATAAGATCCTTTGAACCCACATTAACACCTGTGGGCGCTCGCTCACCTGTTATCCCAGCCTTGGAAGGTGGAGATAGGTCCATGGAACAAGCTGCCTAGCAAGACCAGCCATGTTGGCAGTCACTGGGTTTGATTAAGAGACCCTGCCTCAAACAAGGTGGACTAGCTATGAAGGAAGATTTTTCTGAAATCAGCTCAGGCCTCCACACATGCCAGTGTGCATAGACATGCACAAACACCTTTCACCTCCACACATGCCAGTGTGCATAGACATGCACACACACCTTTCACCTCCACACATGCCAGTGTGCATAGACATGCACACACACCTTTCACCTCCACACACACCAGTGTGCATAGACATGCACACACACCACCTCCACACACATCAGACATGCACACACACCTTTCACATGAACAAAGAAAGGGCTAGGGTGGCAGCTCAGTGGGTAAAAGGTGCCTGCCACCAAGTGACAGCCTGAGTCCAGTCCCTGAGATGGACCCACACAGTTGAGGAAAGAATGCCAGCAAATTGTCTTTGGACCTCCACTCTCCCTCTGTGGTGTACTCATACACACACACACACACACACACAAACACACACACACACACACACACACACACACACACATGCGCGTGCGCAGATTGAATGGATAACATGCAATCACCTAGAGAACTAACCAAGAGGGAAAGAGAAAGAGGAAGCACACTACTGTTCTATCTGTTCTCATTCTTTGACCAAGCATACTTTCTCTAGGCTCAGTGTGTGAAAAGCCACATGTAAATAGGCAAGAGGTTTTTGACACAGTGTGTGAAGTACTGTGAAAATATATTTGGCTTTATTTAAAGTAGCCAGTGAGCACGTCTAGTTTAGGAACCTTGTTTTGTTTTGTTTTTCTTATTGTGAGACATGATCTCATGTAGCCCTGGCTCACCTGGAACTTGCTGTGTAGCCAAGAGTGACCTAGAACTAGACATGGTGTTCCTGCCTCAGCCTCCAAAGCACTAGGATTACAGATGTGCATTGCCCAGCTGATTTAGGGATCCTTAAGCTCCATATCTGGACTTGAGAAAATCGGAGAATTCCTTAAAATTTGATGCAAGTTTGTGAGTGTATACATCTGTCTTAGAACTTTTGTCATTCTTCAGAGTGTGAAGAATCTCAGACCTGGTTTTATTAAGAAACTTAAATTTCAGGGAAAACAGATATGGAAAAAAAATAAACAGAATAGAGGTGCTGCCGTGTGCTTGTAGTGTAGAGCGTGGGCAGAGTGTCTCCTGTGAAAAGATGTCAGCCCTTAAAAGACAGAGGCAGGAGGATTGCAGTGAGTCTCAGCACAAATGAAAGTGTGTATTGCTTCATTTCTTTCCTACATGGAAAGTTGGTTTGGTTTTTGTTTTCCGTAAGAGACAGGGACTATCCATGTCACCCAGGCCACCTCCCTGGGCACAGGTGTTCCTCCACCTCAGCCTCCCGCAGCCAGAACTGCAGGAGTGTGCCACCACACTCAGCTCATGTTTAATGCTTTTTTAAGACAGTTTTACCATATAGCCATGCTACCCTCAACTCACAGTTCCCCTGCCTTAGCCTCCCTGTGCTAGGGCTCCAGGAGTGTGCCTCTCTGTCTGCTTTCCCTGTTAGTTTCCGGGTGGTCTAAAGCTGAGCACTCACTATTTGAGGTAATCCTGTGCCAGATGTTACCAGATGGGGCTAGAGAGATAGCTCAGTGAAGCGTGCTTGCTGTACTTCCCAAGGACTGCAGTTGGGTCCCAGAACCCACGTGTGGTTTCTCATACCCTCCTGTGACTCCAGCTCACAGGATCCAATGCCCTCTTATGGCCTCCAAAAAACATCTACACTCATGTGGCATACACACACAGACACATAGTACAAGTGCACACACACAGACACACTCACACATAAATAAAAATCAACTTTCAAAGTTACCAGGTTAACTGAGCCTCCATGCTCAGGCCCACTTATTGTTTCAGGAACCTGCTGTCCTGACCTCTGGAGGCCATATTTACTATGCCGTTGTGCTTTGTGTCTGGACAATCACTCATGGTCCAGACACAAAGAGAGATCGTGACTACATACTGAGCGCATGTGGTGGGGCAAGTTTAAGGAGCCCTATCACCCAACAATGGAAGCACTGGATGGGACTTTCACTCTGGTCCACCAGTGATCATATTACCAGAGAATCATTGATACTTGATGCTAAAATTCTATCTCTAATCCTAATCTCTTTCTAAACTTTACATTCAGAAAAAATACCAAGAATAGAAGCCTTCAGGTTTTCAGGGTTTTGTTTTTTTTTTTTTTTGCAAAGTTCTCCTGGCTCTTGTGTTGATCTCTTCTGCCCAGATCTATGGTTCCAAGAGACCCCAGCTCCCATTCCTAATTCTCCTGTGGCTTGTCACTGTCCCTTCACTTCCCTGTTTGTTCCCTTTGGTGTTCAATGTGACAGTCATGCTAAGTTGTACTAAGTCACCTCTAGCTTTTTACCTGTAATAGTTAACCAATTGTGCTACATTTGTAGGAAATGGCCTTGTTTAAGGAGGTGAAGTCTCTCCAGCTCATCCCGTCCTACTTGGTGCAGCCGCTGAAGGCCAATGCTTCCGTTCATCTGGCAATGAGCCAAGTGGACCTTCTGGCCCGGCTGCTGAGAGACCTGGGCACTGGGAACTCAGGTTTCACTGTGGACAATGTGATGAAGGTGAGCCAGCCTCATGTGGCATGACACTGGCCCCAGCACCACAGCTTAGAGCAGGGCTGTCTAGTCAGTGACTGAGGCAGTGAGCATGCGGGAACATCTGGGTCTTCCTGCTATTTCCTCACTAATTAGTAAGAGCATAGAATGCACAGGACACTGTCCATAGTGGGGAGCAAGCATAAAACCCCAGGTTCAATCTACAACACGGCATACACCAGGCTGTACACTCCTGTAATCCCAGCATGTAGGAGGTAGAGGCAGGAGAATCAGAAGTTCAAGATTATCATTGACTACATCATGAGTTTGAGGCCAGCCTGGGCTACATAATATGGTTTCTCAAAAAACCTGAAAAACAAAAAACTTCTAATGTTTAGCTAGAGTTTTTCTGCCTGGCCCACAGTCAGGACAAATCTCTGTCACCCGCCAGTCCCACAGCCGCTCAGACCCAACCAAGTAAACACAGAGCACAGAGACTTATATTGTTTAAACTGTTAGGCCTAATGGCTCAGGCTTCTAGCTATCTAGTTCTTATATCTTAAATTAATTCATTTCTATAAATCTATACCTTGCCACGTGGCTCGTGGCTTACCAGCATCTTCACATGCTGCTTGTCATGGCAGCGGCTGGCAGTGTCTCCCTCACTCGGCCTTCCACTTCCCAGAATTCTCCTCTCTCCTTATCCTGCCTACTTCCTGCCTGGCCACTGGCCAATCAGTGTTTTATTTATTGACCAATCAGAGCAATTTGACATACAGACCATCCCACAGCACTAATGGAAGTCTTTATGGTCCAGCCTTAAAAATCTTTCTCCCAGAGACCAAAGGAGGCTCTACAACCAGCAGAGATAAACTATTTCTAAGGGTTGTGGGATGAGTCTACTCATAATATGCTTTTTCTATCCATGTCTCTTTATTCTCTCCTTCTTCTCTAAATCTACAGTTTCTTTTTTTCTTTTTTTTTTTTTAAGATTTATTTATTACATATACAGTGTTCTGCCTGCATGTGTCCTTGCAAGCCAGAAGAGGGCACCAGATCTCATTACAGATGGTTGTGAGCCACCATGTGGTTGCTGGGAATTGAACTCAGGACCTCTGGAAGAGCAGTCAGTGCTCTTAACCACTGAGCCATCTCTCCAGCCCCGATCTACAGTTTCTTTTCAGCTCTCATTCTTAGCTCTCTCTTGCCTGACTATCCACACATTTCTAACTCCTTGCAATCCTGAGAAACCCTCAAGGACATAGCACATTCCTAGGATAGACGATAACAAGCAGAACCATTACCATGGTAGGGTTCCAAGGTCTGAGGACCAGAGTCGGGGAGCACAGTGCCCAGCACAGCAAACTGTGAGACAGCGTTTACCAGCAGACTTGGCGAGCGAAGAACTGGCAGGCTTTTCTTAGGGTGTTAGTAACCTTGGTAGACATCTGCGACTCTGACCTTATGCATAACTGTAAAGTTTTAAACTTATGATCTATTTACAATGGCCTTTAGTCTAGTTTGAACTTGCTCTGAAATAAAAATGAGCTAAATGCATGCAGTTTATGTTAGACTGAGGAGAGATTTTTTGTTTTTATTTTTGTTTTTGTTAGTCTGAGTAAAAGGAACAAAGCAGACTTTAAGTGTCTACAGTCTCATGGGATAATAGATCTGGCTATGAAGTATATCCTAGTATATTTTCTATATATCAAAATTATATGCCAGGTAGTGGTGGCGCACGCCTTTAATCCCAGCACTTGGGAGGCAGAGACAGGCACATCTCTGTGAGTTTGAGGCCAGCCTGATCTACAGAGTGAGTTCCAGGGCAGCCAGGACTGCTTCACAGAGAAACACTGTCTTGAAAAAATGAACAAACAATTATATAGCTAAATGAAAAGTCATTTTCCTGACAACCTATAGATATATGGGCCCATAAGATTTAGATGTAATCAAAAGATTACAAATACACATTTCATGAAAATACATGGTAATGGGGAGATATCATTGCATAAGAAATTACAGATGAAAGCAATAGTATTCAGAGTTGGTGGCCTGCAAGCCTTGTTCGACAGGTTAGCCCATCAGAGAACATTCCACTGGTGGGTTGACATCTGAATTATCAGTTGCTATAAACTGTAATTGCATCATGCCCCACAATAGCTCATGACAATGACCTCTGACAAACTTCTTTGCTTAAAATACAGAATATAAACCATGCCTATCTTGGTCTCCTGCCTGGATCACTGCCAGACACTTGTTTTATGGCTAAGCTCTGCTGTCCATGGTACAGGACACCCCTAGTGTGTGTGGCTTAAGTCTGAAGTGAAACAGAATAAACCAGTGAGACACTGATGGCTGCCATCACATTCAGCTCCACCTGATGATGCAAAGGAAAGGAAAAGAGGAGTGCAGGGATGATTGCAGGAATAGATGAGCAGGGCCAGGGCATGGCTGTGCAATGTAGACTGAATGCCGAGGCAGGGAGGCTCCAGGAAAGGGCAGACCAATGTCTCTGATGTAAGAGTACATGAAACAGACTGGAAGGAGCAGAGGACCCAGTATGGGAGCCTGATGGTGATGGCGAACAAGCAGGTGTAGGGTAGAACCTAAGAGTGGGGCTCAGGCTGAGCCCTTCAGAAGTGTGAGAAATGAGAGGCCCAGTGCCCAGAGCCACTGGGGAGGCATTGACCTCTAACATGCCAATGCCAGCCTAGACCGGGGTAGTGCATTGTGACATGATTGTATGACGGCACCACAGTGCAGTTAAAATGAAAAACATAGGCAGTGGTTCTCAACCTTCCTAATGCTGCGACCCTAGAATACAGCTCCTCATGTTGTGGTGACCCCAACCATAACATTATTTTCGTTGCTACTTCATAACTAATTTTGCTACTGTTATGAATTGTAATGTAAATATCTGTGTTTTCTGATGGTCTTTGGGGGTCGTGACCCACAAGTTGGGAACCACTGACATAAGGTGAGTAAGCTCAGGATCTGGAAAGCATGGTACTGAGCACTGGCGGAGCAGGAGACACAGTGTGCATGTAGAGGTCAAAGGATAACTTGTAAGAGTCAGCTCTCTCCTTCTACTGTGGGTCCCAAGGCTAGGACTCAGTCAGTCAGGCTTGGTGGCAAGTACCTTTACTGGCTGAGCCATCTCGCCAATATGTTTTGGTGCTATGTACAATTACAATGCTAGAGACAGAACATGTGGATATGTTAGACAGGTGCTCCTAACACTGGCTGCATCCCCAGCACCCTGCTCATAATGTTACAATGACAAAGCTGCACAGACAGACGCACTAGGCAAAGTGACAGCCTGTGGGCAGCAGCACACATCAGCTGCAGATGAAAGGGAACCTCCAGGCAGGGGAAGAAAGCAGCCTGGGGAGATGGACAGGGTACAGGAGAGCCAGACAAACAAAAATCCCATAGAGGTGTTGCCCTGCTTGACATAGATGCTGCGTCCCTGTGGTTTGTGTTAGTCCCCTGTATATGTGGAGTATTTCATAATAAGTGTGGATGGATGGAAGTTAAAGAGTGCTTCATAGCACACTAGAAGTAAAAGCAAAGCATAGCTCTGAACTTAAGTGTGCTATGTGCCAGCATGTTGAAGGGATCTGTGGGTATGTGGCTCCCTCTGCTCTTGTCTCCTCATTGCCTTGTCTTTATTTTCCAAGTCTTTGCAGTACCCCATCAGTCACTTTTGTGCTGGGAGAAGTTAACTTTGTTGTTAGAAAATCAGTAGCAGAGCTGAGACTGCTTTCTTTGCAGTTTGCACTGAGCGCCCTGGAGCACAGGGTATATGAGGTGCGAGAGACAGCAGTCAAAATCATCCTGGACATGTACAGACAGCACCCAGCCCTCACCCTGGAGCACCTTCCTCCAGAAGACAGCAGCACACGCAAGAACCTTCTCTACAAAGCCATTTTTGAAGGATTTGCTAAGATAGATGGCAGGCCAACGGAGGCTGAAGTCAGGGTGAGTTGGTGTTCATGAGTCGATGAAACTGCAGTCTGTGTTTAAGAAGTGACCTGGAACATGGACCAGCCTTGCTGACTCTTGCCTGTGATCTCAGCACTGGGAGGCTGAGCTAAGAGAATGCTGTGAATACAGGACAGGCTGGACAAGGGAGAGAGAGAAATAGCAGTGCTACTTGAGACATAATGGACGGCCAGTGTCTTTCCTAAGGAGTCCCATGTGGAGAAGCACAGTCTGTAATAAGAAGGAGGTCCCTGAGCCAGGCCCTGGCCTGTCCTTGCCCATGTCCTGCCTGTGAGCTGTGAGACCATCATCCCCTGTCTGGGAAGAGCAGGATTAGTGATGCACAAACCTTTAGTAAATCACTGAAGAATTTAATATGAGTTACAGTCATCCAAATTGATGCTATAATTTGTCTCCCAATGTCTGAAGCTACCCTCAGAAAGTTCTTCTAATGGGGAAAAATGGTTTTTTAACCAGGCCCAGAAAAGAGCAGCCACAAAGGAAGCAGAAAAACAGAAGAAAGAGGAGATGAAGGCTCTGCAGGGCCAGTTGGCCGCTCTGAGAGAGACCCAAGCTGGAGCCCAGGTCAGAATATCGCCTGAGTGGGGGGGGGGGGGGATGCAGAGGGTGGCTTTACTCTCTTTTGTTTGGTTGGTTGGGGCACAAGTAAAAGAAGGCCTGCACCAGGCCCATGGTGTCCCATGTCAGTCACTAGCCAGTGCTGCTGCTGCTGTGAGGCTTGAGGGGAAAGTTCTTCTGCCTACCCTCAAGATGGCTCAGGGGGTCTTTACTGCCAAACCTGGTGAGCTGAGTTTTCCGGGGACCCGTATGATAGAAGAACTACTAACTCCATAAAGTGGTCCCCTGACCTCTGTACTTGACTGTGATGTGCATGTGCTACTGCCCCCATAGACACAATTAAAGTAATTTTAAAATGTAAGAGGGCAGAGGTCTTAAGAAGGCCCACAGTCCCAAGTGCAAAGTTCACTCTTTCAAGGCACACTTGGAGCCTGCCTCCAAGCTCCTCACGCCTATGGCCACGGCTACTACACAAGCTCCAAGGGTGTTGTGAAGTGGGCAGAGGTCTCCCGTGCTGCTCTCCACCCAAATGGGAAGAACAAGTCGAGAAGCAGAAAACACGTCTACAAATATATTTGCCCCAAAAGGGCTGAAGGTCTCTAGACCTTCCCACCAAAGGCCCGTGGGAGACTGGCAGTAAGGGAAGGAGGAAGCAGGGCAGCCTGGAGAAAGCTGGCCACAGCCTTTCCCCTGACAGAGACTACGATGCCTCCTGGACCACTGTGGCAGGATGGTAGCCACCGGGGGGTGCAGTCCGTGCTGACCGTGCTGAGTGGTTTCCCTGCTAGTTTACAGGTGTGGCTAACTAGAGGCTCACTCCAGGTCACAAGCTAGCTAGGACATGGCCAGGTGTCTGCTGCCCGCCATACCTGTGTTGGTGGGGCTGTGGTCACTTGACTAATAGAAATGAAAGTCACCTGTGGAGGAGATTGGTAGCCTTGGTGTATGTGTGTCTATGGAATGGCGGAACTAAGGGGCTTAAACAGAGCAGGAGGAAATGCTGGAGTTGTTTTGTTGTTGATGTAACATGGAGTCTCACGGGGTAGCTGAGGCTACCCTAGAACTCATCAAGTAGCCCAGGCTGGCCTCAGATTTGTCACCTTCTTGCTTCTGCTTAACAGATGCCAACATCACAAGTGCTCACCACCAGGTTTGGCTTGAAAAGATTGCTGATGACTCTTTCATAGTTTTGTGGAGCTGAGTGCCTATAATTACAGCACTGAAGAAGCTGAGGCAGGAGGATTGCGATATTGAGGCTAGCCTGGCCTGCATAGATGAGACTGTCACAGATAGATAGATAGATAAATAATAGGTAGGTAGGTAGGTAGATAGATAGATAGATAGATAATAGGTAGGTAGATAGATACATAGATACGTAATAGGTAGGTAGGTAGGTAGATACATAGATACATAATAGATTAGGTAGGTAGATAGACAGACAGATGGGACTGTCATAAATAAATAAATAAATAGGAAAAGCATGAATTCTGTTACTCTTTGGTGGAAATATCAAACAAATCCAGACATGTACTTTGAGGATGGTGCATCCTGAGTATATTACAGCTCCCAGCCGCAGTTCGCTCCTGACTATTTCTGTCTTTGTGTCTTAGGAGAATGACGCTATGAAGCTCAAGAATCAAGGTGAGCAAATTCCAATCAGGGCAACTCAACAATGAAATCACTTCCTTTGTCAAGCACATACCTTTAATCCCAGCACTCAGTGACTGGGGATCTCTTGTGAGTTTGAGGCCACTCTGGGCTACCTAAGTTTCAAGCCAGCAGGGCTGCATTGTGAGACTGTCTCAAAACCCAACAAAATCACTTCCTTTAACAGGCCTGGTGTCATACATATGAGCTAGGGAATGGCAGATGAGGCAGGAGGATGGTGAGTGTCTTAGTTACTTTTCTGTTGTGCTAAGATGTCATAACCAAGGCACCTTGTAGAAAAAAACGTTTATGTGGGGCTTGCAGTTTCAGAGGGTGAGCCCATGACTGTCATGGCAGGAGCATGGCAGCAGTCAGCAGGCATGGTGCTGAAGCAGTAGCTGAGAGCTCATATCTGATCCACAGGCACAAGACACAGAGAGAGTGATGGGAGTGGCATGGGCTTTTGAAACTTCGAAGTTTGCCCACAGTGACACACCTCCTCCAACAAGGCCACACCTCCTAATCCCTCCCAAACAGTTCCACCAACTGGGGACCAAGTGTGCAAACCTGAGCCTGTTCTCACTCAGAGTGCTGCAGCAAGTATGAGGCCACTCCAAGCTACATAGCAAGGCCTTGGCCACACACCAGGGCTGCAGCGTAGCACATGGCAGCAGTGCTTTCCTGGGGTGTGCAGGGCCCAAATTTGACTCTTAAGAAAAAGAAAGAAGCTGCTTCTCTTGACTCTGCAGCCCTAACTGGATACAGACTGTGTGTACACCTTACCACTGGGTTCATAACAAAACAAAATGACATTTTTTTAAATTACTACTTTTTGCTGAAACTTTAAACATTTCAACCAAACATTATTTAAATTGTGCTTTTTTAATCTGCTCAGACCCTCAGGGAAGGAAAGCTGCCCCACCTGAGACTCCAGAAATCCCAGACAACCACTATTTGGATAAGTGAGTGATGCCACCTGTGTCTGTTGCATGGGGGCCATGGAGAGGCCCTGGGCATGCATCTCCTCCCTGGCTCACTGTGACTCTCCGTCTCTGGACTCCTCTTCCTGATTCCAAAGCTTGGAAACTGCCCTAAGCCACACCACACTGCCTTGGGCCCACCACAGCCTCAGCCCTGTCTTTGCTCCACAGCAGTTGCCGTGGACATCCTGTCCACGAGCAGGTCCAATCTGTAAGGGCCTGGGCTGTCCTCTAGCTCTTCTGTGACTTATGCCAGCTGTTTGGTAAGGTCCTTTCTCCAGGTATTATGCATGGACCCTGAGCCCTGCTATCCTCCCCAAGAGGTGCAGCCTGCCCTCAGAGCACCAGGCATTTCAGGACAGGAGGAGTCTGGGGAGTCCTGAGTCTAATGCAGTGGGGGTTGAGTGGTCATGGTAGCCAAAGCGTGGCTTTCACTTCCAGCTTTTCTATTTCATTGTAGTCTGTGCATCTTTTGTGGGGAGAGGAATGAGTCCTTCACAGAAGAGGGTCTGGACCTGCACTACTGGAAACACTGCCTCATGCTGACGAGATGTGATCACTGCAGGCAGGTCAGGTGCTGGGCATGGGCTATGGGCCACTCACAGGTGACCACTGCAGGCAGGTCAGGTGCTGGGCATGGGCTATGGCCACTCACAGGTGACCACTGCAGGCAGGTCAGGTGCTGGGCATGGGCTATGGGCCACTCACAGGTGACCACTGCAGGCAAGTCGGGTGCTGAGCACTAGGACACCTAGGTGTTGACAAAAAGACCAAAGCATGGGTAACCCAGATCTTTGAAGCTTCAAAGGGAAAGTCGTGAGGAAAGTACAGTCCATGCTGTGGCCCAGAGGAACTGGCTCTGTCAGCCACTGTCTCTACCACCCTCAACTCAAGCTATCTCCATTCCACTTCGATGGTATTCACAGCATTGTTGCTTGGACTTGTATAAGTGGAGTCCTGCAGTGTGGGCCCATGCTCTCCTGTGTCTGTTTGCCTACTGCCATGTCTGTGCTTTGCATAGACCATAATTGATTCATACGCTTGACTGTTCCATTTTGGAACTGCTGGGAATAGCTCTGCTGCTGGCAGTCTCCTGGGAAACATAAAGAAACACCCATGTTCCAAGTCCGACTTACCAGTTAATTTATTAGTTACTCATGGCTGACCCTCAAACAGTTGCAGCACTGAAAAGTGTTCCCACTCCCCAGCCCTCAGTCAAGCTTCCACTTACTGTCTACCGCACAGCACACGAGACCATGTGTGGCTGACGTGGGACAAGGGATAGTGAGTGGAGCCTCTGGATGGTAACAGCTCCATGACCATCAACCAGACCTATTGATCATGATGGTCATTTCTTATTTCATTGTTATAAGTGTGGGGCCAAGGTACTCTGTAGGTCACCACAGTCTCTGCCCCTTGGGGCCAGTCGTTACATTAAGTCCAGAGGAAAGAGCTGCACTGCCACACCACATCCTCCAGGGCTTGCCTTCTTTCTGCCTGCTTCTGCTGTGTTCTCGGAGCTTGTGGGGTAATACAGAATATTACCACTGTTAGGTGGAAACTGCAACCAACAATTTACACCAACACAAAAAAGCAAAGAAATATGTTCACCCTCAATCAACAGAGGCCAGAACACAAGGGCACTGGGGTCATGTTGGGCTGAATGAAGCCAGTGGCTGGTTCATAGACACCATCTGTGGCACCAGTTCCATGAACTTGTCTCTTCTGGGCAGTTGAACTTCCCTTTTTGTTCCCTTACGTGGCTCAGCAGACTCTGAGACAAGGTTGTAGGGTAAAAACAGTGCTTTCCCACCTAACCAAGGCTCAAAGAGAGAAAGTTCAGTGAGAAGATGTTTTTGAGTTAACAGCTGTATTAAGTTTGTCCTTCTACATGTCACAGCAGCAGACATGTATCCTCAGCATTTAGGCCCATTAGGATTCTCTGAAGTAACTGGTACTGTTACAAATAGAAGTGCCCTTGACCACAGCTCACAGTAGAAGTAATCTAGAGACATAAACACAAATGCTGGGAAGACACTATGACAGACATATCATTTGAGAAAACAGTAGCAGTAGCCTCCCCACTGGGGCCCATGACCTCATCACTATGGGTCTTTGTTGGCTTACCTGAGTTCTCTGCTGTAGAGTGGGGTTTAACCCTGTCAGAAAACTGTTGGCTGTACCATAGAACTTGGGCTGCTGTTGCACCAGCAGGACCTGGCATGTTGTAGCGTAGAAAGCAGAGTTCATAGCTGTGCAGGACCTTTGTGACAGTCCTTCCCAGTAGCCTGCATAGCACTTTCTGGCACTACCTTAGCCAGCCAATGGGGAGGATGCTAGCTGGATTCCTTCATGTCTTCTACTACAGCATGTAGTGTCCTTAGCAGTAGGGACTTAGCACATGCTTCCGGCATGCAGCCAACAGTGTGTGTGGTTCAGGTGGTCTAAAGGGGCCTCCTGGTCTACAGATTGGGGGAGGGGGTAGCCCACCCGGAGCACTGAGTTTTTCCACCAGGAGCCTTATGGTTCCTGCGACAGGGTGTCTTCTGCTTTTAAACCCTTTATCTGCTTATTTGACTGCTGGTACAATCAATGCCTTCCTAGGTCTGTTAGAAGGCTATAATGAGACCTTTCTACAGAGTAGGCAGGTCTCTCTGAAGGCCTCTTGGAAAGAAGTTGGAGTGGTTTCCACCCCATGAGCGTTCATTCCTCCACAGAAGTGGGGAAAGGATCAGCAGCACCTCCTTGTCATCTGTCTTGCAGAGGCCCATGGGCATTGTGACACTGTCTGGTCCTCTGTCCTGCAGAGGCCCATGGGCATTTTCTGCCCTCCATCCTGCAGAGGCTCATGGCATTGTCTGGCCCTCCATCTCCAGCAAGTAGC
Organism: Peromyscus leucopus; assembly: GCF_004664715.2. NCBI lineage: Eukaryota > Metazoa > Chordata > Mammalia > Rodentia > Cricetidae > Peromyscus > Peromyscus leucopus. The sequence goes on from NC_051064.1 coordinate 152,136,228, forward strand.
CAGGTGATGTGCACCACTGTGGCCTGCTTCCATTCTTGTCCCCTGTGTGCTGCTTGAAGGCATGTACTATGTTCTCTGATTGAGTGCCATCCTCAGGACCTCCTATAAAAAGGTGTCCCATCCTCCACCACACAAGGACAGGCATATTGAGATTCCCCTGTGGATGTTCCAGCCTTAGATGGCTCAGCCTCAGTTGCAGATGACTCTTATAACCTGTAGCAGGCAATGCAGCTGCTTCTCCCAGACTCTTTTTTGGCTCTCTCATGTCTATAGCTCTGATGTGCTGTGTGGATTTTCCTGTGGAGACATACAGAACATCTGTTCCCCCCGATAGAACACCAACAAACAGAACAAAGGGACAGTTCTGCCTGGCGTGGTGAGCCAGTGAGTTTCCTGAGGCTGCTCATGGCAGCTGGCACAGCTCACAGAGCTGTGTCAGTGGACCTTCCACCTCTATGTACTACTCTAGGGCCTCCTCAGGATGACCTCAGGAGTGGTGAGCGGAGTCTCAGGCGAGGGCTGCAGCTCCATCCGCTACCATGTATAGGGCTATTGGTGTATTGTTTTGCATAATTTCATTGCCATAACTCTGGGTTCAAGATCAGCACAGCGTTCTCTGCTCTGCAATGGCCATGATCAAGTTAATCATGGAGTATCAATATGACCACAGCACTGGGCCACATGTCTAGCCTGGTCCTGTTGTACAGACTTTTTCTACTGGACTAGTATCCAGAGATACTGCAGAGTCCTGGCCACCTTACAGCTCACAGCAGAGAGAGCACTACTGTTCTCACATGCTGCACACTGCCTGTGACTGAGGTGGGCGCCCTTTGTCCACTGGACAGTGGCCATCTTTGCTAGGTGCCTTTCTGTTGTCACCTTGTCCATCTGGATATAGCCATCTGTCCATTAGATGCGATGGGCCCACCCATCTTTTCTCCTTTTCAGCCTTGTCTGTGTTTTCATTGTCTCCACATGTCTTTTGAATAGAAATCTATAGTCGGACTTTCCTTTGGGCTGCCAGCTCACAAATAATGACACTGAAACTTGTTAATTATGAAAGCTTGACCATTAGCTTAGGCTTGTCATACTAAGTCTTATAACTTATATTAACCCATATTTTTATTAATCTATATTCTACCACATGGCTTTTACTTCTCTCACATTCTATGTGTCCAACTCATTCTGTGTCTCAATGGTGTCTCCTGCACACCTCAATTATCTCCTCTTCCCCTCTCTGCCCAGAAGTCCCGCCTGTACCTCCCACCTAGCTATTGGCCATTCAGCTTTTTATTACACCAATCACAGCAATACATCTTCACACATTGTACAAATATCCCACAACATCCCCTACTTTTGTCTAAATAAAAAGGAAAGATTTTAATTCTGATATAATAAAATTATACACAATGACAGTTATCGAGAAAGAAATACATTTACAATGTCCAGTCTTTTTGTATTTGGCAAATTTGGAGAAATTCCTTTATTATCTATTCTATTTGGATGAATCCAGCATTTTATACCTAAAACATTTTTTAACATAACTTGTATTACCACCCTAAAAATATGCTTTTAGATCTTTTTTTTTTTTTTTTTTTTTTTGGTTTTTTGAGACAGGGTTTCTCTGTGTAGCTTTGCACCTTTCCTGGAACTCACTTGGTAGCCCAGGCTGGCCTCAAACTCACAGAGATCCGCCTGCCTCTGCCTCCCGAGTGCTGGGATTAAAGGTTTGTGCCACCACACCCAGCTGCTTTTAGATCTTAAAACATTTTCTTAGATAAACAACTTAGGTTTTTATGTCTCTCAACCTTTATAAACTTTATATCTCTTATATGAGTTTCTTTTCTGAATTTGGTAACAAAGAAAACTGTGACTATAACTATCTTATCTTCAACCCCATCAGAAACCTGAGAAGGATATAATATTACCTGAGTAAACAGGAAGTGCAGAGCAAGCAACTTCCAAAATTGTAAAAACGACAGAAACATCTGGCTGCCTAGACAGTCATCCAAGGTTCCTCTGCAACATGGAGGCATCCATCTTCAGCCTACAGACCTAGAATATCTGACAGACTTTTCTGTGAAGCAGGAATTTTGAAGAACTATCCTACCTTGTCTTGGCAAAGTTCAGCAGTTGCTTTCTTTTGTGTCCTGCATGTCCAGTTTGAACAACATACTGTCAGCAGTATAGGCAAGGGCAGTTTCTTGCCCAAATGGCTAGCTTTACCACAATGAAAGCAAACTCCATATATATGGAGGTTCTTTGATGGCCATCAAGCACGTGTGTCTCACTGTCATGAAAAATCTTATGTTATTAAAACATCTTAAATGCCATATTCTGTAGGTCTTTGAAGTGGTTTAAGACCATCTATTTAAAATATATGTTTGACCTTGAAAACATACCTAACATGACAACAAATTTGATTGATATAGATGACTACTAACCTACATTTCTTAATTATCTTAGACAGTTTCTAATAATAGCCTTTAAGAACTAGAATGTTACATTACATTTTAAAATGAGCTGCATAGGTACAATACCTTAAACAAGAGTAGAAACATATATACAGCATGTTCTAACAAAAATAACCTTAATTTTGTATCAATATAAAAGAAAATACCTTAAGCAAGAGTGGAAACATATATTCAGTGTAACAAAAATAACCTTATATTTGTATCAATACCTCAAAATCCATACCAATGTAAAATATTTAAGACTGGTAGTTGCTTTTTTAGTTTAAAAGTAGATTTGATAATCTAACCTTTCATCTTATCCTCCCTATATCCCCCTTTTTCTTTTCAAAATGAGATCCCTGAATCTAAACTCCTTTGCTTAGCTTTTTTTCCTGACCATGATCAATAACAACTTGTAACCAATTCCCTTAAATGATGATAAACATCCATAACCCATCAAATCACCAAGAATCATCCACCCCACCTCTTGGGAATATGGCCAGCATGTTTTCTAGACTGCTTCCTGTTGTCTGGGGGCAACGGCATCTTTAGGGGATCCTAAGAAAACTGAGATAATGGTCAAGTCCTGGGAGATCTAGCTGTATTGTTTGTTTGTTTGTTTGTTTGTTTAGTCTCTGTATGATAGGAATGTGTAGAACTTATCTGAAGTCCTGGCTGGAGTAGTCTGTGAGGCTGGACCATCTCTAATAGCTTTGAAGTTGTTCTAGATGCAGAATTTTGAGGAAACTGTAACAGGCATTCTGAGAAGCTGGATCCTCTAGGCTACTTATCTTCATTGGTGTCTGGTCCTTTTTTTCTGAAAACACAAATGTTTTAAATTAACATATATTTGCATTAACACAAGTATGGAATGTGCATTGTGTACAAGTCAGCTAAAGATGATTTTCTGCTTTATGTTTGAACAGGTAAAAGGCAATTGTCAACTTTATAAGTCCATTTGGACTGTATAATCAAACTTCTATCCATGCCATATGAAAGGATGGCATGTAATAATAAGTCACGAGGACTCTGTAGCCAGCAAGATGTATCTTGTCTCATCGCGTCTCAGAGCTAGCTGTTCCCATGCAGAGGGCGTCATCATACATGTCACCTGTCTTGTAGTCTTTCCTGGATTCCTCCCTCACGTCTGCAGCCAACATCCTCAGGAGGACTCCCCTAGTCAAATCTGATCTTTGATAATTTTGAAGGAATCCCCATAGCTTTTCGTTTCCTGTAGAAACAAAAGCACAACCTCTTCCCCCATTCTGTGTATCCGACTCATTCTTCATTTCAGTGGTGTCTCCTGTGCGCCTCAATTATCTCCTCTTCCACTCTTTACCCGGAAGTCCCACCTATACCTCCTGCCTAGCTATTGGCCATTCAGCTTTTTATTACACCAATCACAGCAATGCATCTTCACACAGATATCCCATAATAGAGGTCTTTAGTTTGGGGCTGTCCCCCTACCAGTCTTTCCTAGGGTTCATGCCCTGATCTACTTCTCTTCTGCTCTGGTCCTCTCTCTTCAAATGAGGAAGACAAGATGGGGAGTGTCTGTTTCCTGTGCCACACAGGGAAGAGTGTAAGAGGGCAGGTCCTACCCTTTGGACACTCACACCCCTGCCTGGCAGCAGAAATTCTGAAAGCCCCAGGTGTGCGACTGGCCTCTTCAACAGCGTGTGGTGCCATGGCTATGTGGAAGGTATTCCTACCAAGTGTTAGATGAGTGGGAGAATCCTATCTATGTGCACATTCTTAGAGATACTGGGGAGCCAGAATTTGAACCCAGAGCCACAGCAGACTCTGAAATCAACGGTAGCTCCACCCCCTCCCATGGCCTTTACATGGAACTAAGGTGACATGAGAAGGACACAGGGTCTCTACAGACACTGTAGGTCACACAGGGTCTCTACAGGCACTGTAGGTCAAATACCAAAGGACCCAGAAGGGCTGCCCTGTTCTCTATACAGTCTGCACTGCCCCACAGAAGTCACACTGCTCTGTCTCTTGGGATCCAGGTGGTTGAGATATCCAGCCTGACGGAACACCTGCTGACAGAATGTGACAAAAGGGACGGGTTTGGGAAGTGCCACCGCTGCAGCGAGGCTGTTCCCAAGGACGAGCTTCCCAGGCACATCAAAACTAAGGAGTGCAACCGTGAGTGTCATCTGGTCACCAGGTGTCCTCCCTGGTCATGGTCCAGCTACTGTTGGGGGTCAGGCCTGGGCATTGTGGGATTAGATGCATCCTTCCTCTCCCTGAGAGTTCACCCAAGTAACCAAGTCTTTGTTGAAATCATTTCAGCTGCCAAATCGGAGAAGGTGGCAAACCGATGTCCTCTGTGTCATGAGAACTTTGCCCCTGGAGAAGAGGTGAGGAGGCCTGAGCTGAGAGGGAGCAGCAGGGAAGCACTGGACATATCCTTAGGATGATGGTTATGAGGCATAGTGCCCTCCTGGCTTCCTAACAGCTGAGTCTCAGTCACTGGGAAGTCAGAAACCGTGGTTTTACACTGGTCATGGCTTTCATGTGTGGATCCAGGCCTCCCTGGCATCATGGTCAGGTCTGTAGCCCATAACCATTTGGAGTAACAAAATGTTCCCCATAGTGGTTGATAGTTCTCTTCCTTCTCAGTGACATGCTCTCCTCCCGTCCTCAGTAAGTAGCATGGTGACACAGGCAGCTTTTTGGCATGGACTTTGCCTTTGATGTTTGGGTATGCTTGCAGGGCCCGGGGTATCCATGGATCTTCCCCTTTCTAGCTGTCTACACAGTACAGTGGTGGTGCCCTCCAGGCCAGGCAGCTCTAGAGACCTTTCCTTCTGCCTCAGGAGATGCTATAGAGCCCAATACTCTTTCAGGTCACCAGTGTTGTGTGACTTTTCCTGGGGAGACACACACATATATTCACCCCAGAGAAGGAGCCCACAATAGTACAGTACCAAAGTCCAACTTAGTGAACCCTGAGTTATACTGGGATAACTTAAGAGGGATATATTTTGAGTTGTTTACCTTCTTGCTTAAGGAATTTCCCCACTGGATGAAATGTTTCAATCTTGAAGGAAACTATCACACACACACACTGGGCAGCTTTCAGAGTGACAGGCCAGCACACTAGGTGGCAGCTTATCGGCTTTTAGTGTCTTGCTAAACTCATGGATAACAGCAGATACAGAGCTGCGGCCATCCCTGTCCTTATGGATGATCACCTCTGGACAACAAGGGCCCCTTTGCCTAGTCTCCTGAGACTTTGGAGCTGACTCATACATGGCTTTAGGTAGCATCCTCCTATCTGGAACATTCTGCCCAGACCAGGAATCAGCTGTCCTGTTAAGGGTGTGACCCTCTCAGCAGGCCTCAGTGCTCAGCACAGGGAAGACCACTGCTGCCAAGCCACAGTGGACAGAGCTGGGACACTTATATGTCACAATCTGCCAGTGCACACTGCCCATCCACACCCAGCCAGTGCTCCTTTCTCACCTTGTCTTCCTGGAGTCCCAGCATGCCCCCACCCCAGTTCTGTAGCCTCACCAACCTCAAAGGCCCTGAGGACATGAAATTAGTGTGTCTACCCTAGGACAGCTCGAACAACACCGGAGTCCCCGGGGTCTGACCAAAGTGGATGTTCTGTTAGAGCCCAGGGCAGGGGGTAACCAGAGTCAGGTTCTGTTCTGGAGCCCAGGGCATAGCTCCACCAGCCTGGACACCCGCTGAAGACATGCCTGGGTGCATTGCTTTCATTTCACTGGTCTAGGGGCTTGAGTTCTATAGATGGTCTCCCCAAGTCTGTAAATAAGGCATGTTCAAAGAACTGCATCCAGGCTGAGGTAGCTGTCCTTGTCCCCTCCTTACCCTATGCTAGGAGGACTTATTCACACCTGCACATCCACAGACTCTGCCTTCCACTGCTCATTTGTAATTTAGGAACCTTCATTCTAAATCGCTGTCTTTACTGACCCACTCCCAACCTCCCATGGTCGTCTCTCTCTTTTCTCATTGCTCTGTTGGTCTCCGTCTTGAGCAGTACTGAACCAGCCAGCAGCTTCCTCCTTTTTCCCCTCTGTGCCTACCATCTGCCTTTCACTAATACCCTCTCTCTGTCAGTAGCTGCATGCTGTTACTTGCTTTCCCTGTTCTGGCTGGCTGTGCTAGACAACACAACCCTACTTCGCCCTGTATGACAACATCCATTTACCACCTCATGGTTCCCCTGGTTCAGGGCCTGGGCAGGCGGACCTCCTGGGCTGCCATGGAGCTACTAGCTAACCTGTGTGTTCACCTGCAGCTCATCAGGGGAAGGGCCCACTGCCTAGTGCTTCCTAGACGCTGGCAGAAATACGTCCTCATGGCCACAGGGCTCAGATTCCACTCATCCAGGGTGGAATGTGAAATGCATACTCACCAGCCTATGAAAGTCAGGTGCTAAGGCCAAAGAAGGGCAGGGAGCCAAGCCTCTCACTGGTTAGCACCTCGTTCTCATTATGAACAGTGAGTTGTCTACTCTGGTAGCACCCCAGGTCCCTTGGAGCCACCAGGCTAACATGCTGAGCCTTCCTCCTTGTTGCAGGCATGGAAGGCGCATCTGATGGGCCCTACCGGCTGCACAATGAACCTGCGCAGGACACACATTCTCTCCAAGGCCACAGCCCCACAACAAGGTGAGGTATAAGCCACATGTGGGGCTCCTGTATTCTGCTCTAGCTTAGGCGAAATGCATCCTGAGCTTCCTGTCCATGTGCAGCTGACCTGCTAATCCCATCTCCAAGTGCAGGCAATGGCTGCTCCTCACAAATGCCTCCTGGAAGCTCACTGGGGGCTGGTAAGGCTCACCACGGCTGCTGCACCTTGGCTCTTTCTATATGACTCACTCTGAAGGATTTAGAAACATGATGTTAACTGCACTCACAGAGAAAGCCACTGCCCTCTTTACATCCCACCATCTAAGGCATTCCATTTCAAATTTAAGACAGCCTCTCAGGAAACATCTTTTGCTAAGAGGTGCCTCCAAGGCAAAAGACCTTTGGATATAGTGACACCATGTGATAAAACAGTGACCTGTCCTGGGTTTGTAGCTCAGTGTTTGAGTACTTATATATAAGGAAGGCCCTCCATTCCATTCTTGGCTCACCAGAAAACAGTGGCCCATGTTCCTGCTCAGGCTGCACCAGGTGCAATGCCCAGGGCTCACATGGCAAGATCTCCTCCTCACCCAGCCTCTTAGAAGTAATTGGGCACAGGTCCGTGGCTCCTTGTCAGGTTCACTCAGCCACATTCACTGTGGCTGCTGACACATGTCTGGAGTTGGGTCATTGAACTGGTGGCCTTCTGTGCCACGCATTCTTTGTCTTCCTCTCCCTCTGCCATGTGGGTATCTCTGTCCCAGTATGGGTTCTCCCAGCAATCCTCACAGTCACTGTGGAGTCTGCATCCCACCTGTGGGTAAGAGTTCCTCTTTTCATATGGTTCTGTGTCCTGTGCATCTGTCTCCACTGCAGGGAAGGGCCCAGCAGCATCGAAGTCAGGAACCTCAGGACCCAAGGTTGGAAGCAAGATACCCACCCCAAAGGGGGGCCTGAGTAAGAGCTCCAGCAGGACATACACAAGACAGTGACAGTTTCTGTCTCTGCCAGGGCTGTGCCAGTTTCCCCATTCTAAGCCATGTGTGTTGACGTAGTGATGCTGGGCTCAGTACCGCTGTCCCTGGCCTCTTGTGTCACAGTGTCTGCTCTCACAGGAACAGAGTGTGTGGATTTGACCAAAGAACCCTTCCCAGTCTAGGTCCCACAGTGCTGGACCCTTTGTCAGTGCCCAGGCACAGAAGCACATCTTGCTCAGGAAACCAGCAGTGCAGCACCCACTTCCCTTACTACTGAGATGTACCCTAAACGTTGAGCTCACTGGTGTCTGTTGCACATTGTGGACTTTGCACAGGGCTGAGCTCACCTTTGGTGGCCCTAGAGGACAGCAGCAGGCCAGGCTGAGCCTGCAGTGCCGTCTCTCATACGCCTGTCTGCTAGGTTGTCATGCCATGTACAGCAACAAGCAATAAAGGAAAGCAAGCAAAAGAGAGCCATTCTAAGAACAGTCCCCCTCCAACACACTTTGCCCAGTGCTCCTTATGCACACCTATCCTCATGACCCCGCTGACAGTCCTACCTTGATGCCATCTGTCAGTGGCTCAGAGTCCTAAGTGGATTTTGGATGATGTCCCCCTGGCTACCCTATTCTCACCTGGCCATAGCCCACCTGCAACCCACAAAGACAAGTCCCGCACACCTTGCTGGCCCAGAGCCTCCAAATGAGTTGTGTTACATTCCGTGATGTAAGTGAACCCACTCTCCAAAATCATTCATAGTATGTCCCTCACAAGTGCTTCACTGAACAATGGCTCAGACCTCAGGAGACACCTGCCAGCATCCTCACCTGCCTTCCTACCAGGAGCTCTGGTCAGACAAGCATCTGTGGGAAGGACCGAGTCCATCTGAAGCTCCTGTCACTGTCCCTGGCCACCATGGGATGAAGGGCGGCCCACTGAGGCCCTGCACTGAGCCTGCTTCCTGAGGTTTTCCTCATGTTCCTTTGAAATGTCTAGGATTGAGAAAATTAGTGTTATAAAAATTAGGGCATATTTCTTTAAAATTCCCAACCATGTAAAACAAAATCCATAAACATGTATAGGTGCCTAAGCAGCGAGCATGCTGGGTAGTTAATCCCATGAACTCAACCCCTGCTTTTGGCAAACAGCTCCTACTGTGCTTGGCCCAGAGCATCAAATGGAACAGCGTTTGTTGAGAGGAGAATCCTGTCAAAGGCCTTGAGTGTGGAGAGAGCACGAAATGACTGAGAAAGCCAAGCACAGGTACCATAGGGTAACAAGGAGGTCCTTCGGGTCAGACGCTGGCCATTGTCTTCTAGCCCATCTCAAAGTATGGACAGCAATGGAAAGTTAACCTCAGAACTTAAGAAACAGATACCTGTAATGCTTTCTATCTGTTGTAACCTTAAGTTATTTGTAAAAATCCTTCCTTCTTAGCCTAGCACAGTGGCTCACACCTGAACTGGCGCTTGGGAAGCCAGAGTCAGAAGCTCACCACAAGTTCAAGGGAAGCCTGGCTCCAGAATGAGGCTCTGGCTCAAAATTAAACAGAACAGAAAATAATCCTTTGTTTTTAGCTCCCTCGTCTGCCTGTTAGAGAATCATGAGTTTCTGCAGAGGTGACTGGCAGTATTGGCAGCCACAAAGCTCCACACCACTGTGCTTGATTCAGGGAAGGAGCTAATAACCCCACCACTGATAATATCAAAATGTGGAACACTCCTCACGCTTCACATATGATATGTTGTGGATATTTAATATTTATTTATATTATTTTCATAAAAGATTCTATTAAATCTAATTTAAAGGAATTGTGTCATATCTGATACTAGAATACAAATGTAAATACCTTTAATGAAAATTTGCAACTTTTTAATGTTTTAACATAGTTTTTCTATTTGTCTTTCTTTCAGGTACCAGAATTATAAAATAATATATTTTTATTGCTATTGTTTTAGGGTTTATGTGCTAATTTGCCTTGAGTACATTAATACAGTAAAAATATCATTCAGTGTTTTGTCACTTTTATTTTGAGATTTTATATACCTATTTCATTTGTTTTTTATTAGATTTATTCCTTTTATGTATGAGTGTTTTGCCTACATGTATGTTGGTGCACCACATGTGTGCCTGGTGCCCATGGAGGTCAGAAAAGGGCAGATCCTCCTCTGCTGGAGTTATGATTATGGTTATGAGCCACTATGTGAGTACTGGGAATTGAACCCAGGTCCACTGCAAGAACAATAAGTGCTCTTAACCACCAAGCCATCTCTCAGCCCTGTTTTTGTTTCTGAGTCAGGGTCTCACTATGCATCCCTGGTTGGTTTAGAGCTCATGATATAGACTAGACTGCCCTTGAACTCAGAAATCCACACATCTCTTCCTCCCAAGTGCTGGGATTAAAGGCAAGCACCACTATGCCCAGCTCAAAGTAGTAAAGAGTAAGCAACTGTAGAGCTGGAGATGTAGCTCAGCTGGTAGTAAGCAACTGTAGAGCTGGAGACGTAGCTCAGCTGGTAGTGCGTTTGCCCAGTGTACACAAGGCCCTAGGATGGATCTCCCAGCATTTGAGAATTAGAAGCAGGGAATCCCAAGTTCAAGGTCATCATTTGGCTACATGTGAAGTATAGGCTAGCCTGGGCTACATGCAACCCTACCTGCAAAGGAGGGGAGGGTGTTATAAATCACTCTGAAGTTGTAGTGAGAGTAGCTCAGCCCTTAATGTTGGCAGAGTCTTGGGAGAGCTGGGTCTGTAAAGCACTGTTGAAAATGAGTTATGAGTTTACTATCAACATGCAGAACAAAGAATTCACTCTGTGGGACAACTTCACAGAGTTCTGGGGTTTCTCCAGCTGCTGAGGAAGGTGTGCACTTCACAGTCCTACCAGAATAAGTTAGTTCCTACCAAGAAGTTGGAAAATGCTAAACTGGGCAGAACAGAGAATTCACCCTGTAGAATGACTTCTCAAGAAGAGGCAGACTGACCCATGCTGCATTCATTCTGCAGGCCTAGAATACAAACAAACACAGATAAACTTAAGGCATCATTTTAAAGGGGGTGGGTTTTTGGTTTGTTGGTTTGTTTAAAAGGTCTCATCATAACTCAGGCTAACCTCAAACTCTCCCACTCTGTCCCTTCCCCAGCTCAAACATCCTGTTCTATGGGGCCATTTCACTCAAACCGACATGGCCTTTTTTCCTCACTGCCAGGTCAGGCTGATCCTAGACAGACCTCAGTGGTCGGGCAGAGCCCCATCCTTGCAGACCATGGCCCTTTAACCACAGTCTGACCATAGAGGTAGCTCTTATGGACTCATGGAAGGGGCCCAGGAACCTTATTCAAAACAGGTGAGGGTGTTGCCCACCACTAGGCTCTTAATCCCAGGGTCTGATTCTCCTGCCTCCCCTTCTCTATACTGACATTACCAGCCTGTGCTTATTCAAAACAGGTGAGGGTGTTGCCCACCACTAAGCTCTTAATCCCAGGTTCTGAGTCTCCTGCCTCCCCTTCTCTATACTGACATTATCAGCCTGTGCTACCATGTCCACAGCAAGGATTCCCAACTGCACATGTTGGGTCGTGGGTTCGTGCCCCATGTTGGGTGCCAGATATAGTGAGAAATCCAAGGGAGTCTGTTTAAGGGGTATGATGAATTTATTAGGACATGAATTGGAAAAGACGACTCACTAAACAGAATAGGCAAGTCATCGCAGGGTCCCATAAGGCTGAGGTCCTGTCCCACAGTTCTGCCAATCCAATTCTGTACCATCCAAGCACATGAAGGAGAGAAGAGAGTACTGTACATGCCTCTCAGGTCTTAATGGTAGCCCTGAGGCCACACCTCAGGGGCTGGTACTTCAAGTTCATAGGTGGAAAGGTAACCACTACAGGTTTCAGAGGAGAAGAATATTAATATGTGGCCTAAAGACTGTTTTGTGATAATATAGTGAAGAATGTATCTGCTTTCAGCCCTTGTCCAAAATCTGGCCAAGGCTAAATTGAAGAGTTTTGGTAATTGTGTTGGCAGAGGAGATTTCAAAACAGCTGAGTGTTGACTGTGTCTTATAGTTATTAGTGGCCAGTCTTATTCAGATCTATAATGAAAAGGAGCAAGCTGTGTGGTGGTATTGTGTTCCCCAAAATATTGTGCACCCTAATAAACTTATCTGGGGTCAGAGACAGAACAGCCACTAGGTACAAAGGCTAGAACATGGTGACACTCACACCTTTAATCCTAGGATTCCAGAGGCAGAAATCCATGTGTTCAAGGATACAGCCAAGCATGGTGACTCATGCCTTTAATCCCAGAAAGTGAGCCTTTAATCCCAGGGAGTGGTGGTAGAAAGCAGAAAGGTATATAAGGCGTGAGGACCAGAAACTAGAAGCTTTTAGCTGGTTAAGCTTCAGGCTTTCGAGCAGCAGTTCAGCTGAGGGCACAGAAGCTTCCAGTCTGAGGAAACAAGACCAGCTGAGAAGTTGGCCAGGTGAGGTTAGCTGTGGCTTGTTCTGTCTCTCTGACCTTCGGGCTTTTCACCCCAATAACTGGCCTCAGGTTTGATTTTATTAATAAGAACTTTTTAAGATTCCTGCTACAAAGCTGAGCAAGGAAAAATACGAAATGTATAATTTGAGGAGAAAAGGGGTACCCAGGGAGTATAAACAGTTTAAAGAAAAGACTCATGCTAAGTGCAGTAAAGGGAGTGGTGATCTCAGAGAAAGACCACACCCAGCTAAGCTTCCAACTTATGAAAAGGAATTGAAGAAAAGCTTAAGGCCAGGTGTAGTGGCCCATGCCTTTAATCCCAACACTCAGAAGGTAGAGGCTGGCAGTTTGAAGCTGGCCTGGTCTATACAACTAGTTTCAGGACAGCCAAGCCTAGGTAGTAAAGGAAACCATCAGTAACAGAAAACTGGTGAAAATGTATTTGAATGAGGTGACTGTGTACTGCCCCAGCAAGCAGCAGAACTTGGAGGCATCAGCCAGTGGTTCTAACTTTAAAGTCCAGGATAGAAGAGAGGGGTTATGGAATCTTCCTCTGCAACTAAGAAAAGCCCCTGAGGCCAGGCATGTGTCATGGGTGCCCTTACAAGGATGCCTTTGTGTGAAGCTGTGAAGGTGAAGCCTGGATTGCCTTGGAGACCCCAAGATGTTGGAGATGCCAGAGTCATGGGATACCTGCTGAGGAGAGCTGCTAACGGAGTGGAACCAGCCCAAGAGAGAGAAGTGTTACAGTCAACAGAGCTGAAAGGAGTTGGAGATAGCACTTTGACATCAGACATAGAGATGCAGAATTTGGAGTTTGCCCAGCTGGTTTTCAGATTTGCTTTGGTCCAGTATTTCCTCACTGTGCTCCCTTACCTATGTTTTGGAATGGTAATGTATATCCTGTGCCAGTGTATGTTGAGAGTATGTGATCTGGTTTTTTATTCGATTTTACAGGGTTTACAGGTAAGAGATTGCATTGTGTCTCAGAAGAGACTTTGAACTTTGGACTTTAAAACAGTGTAGAGACTATTATAGACTATGGGGACTTTTAAAGTTGGACTCAATGCGTTTTGCATTATGACATGGCTACAAGCCTATGGGGGCAGAGCCTATTATTTCTGACCACTAGGTCTCACGCTTGAGCATTAATTACTGCCTATGGAAACTTGATAGCTCCCCCCTCGAAGGAAGATAGCACAACTACTTCAACTTCTTGGACCACCTTGCAGGACCAGAACGTAGATAAAGATGGCTAGGTCATACATTGACCCAAGACTGCTCCCTCCCACCAGTACCGGGGATTGAACCTTGGGCTGGCATATGTTTCTAACAACTGGGCTGCCTCTTGTTGCCTGTCCCAGTTCTTCCTCTACTTAAACCTAAGGCACACGTCAGTACCCTGAAGACAGGCTACGGGGTTCACTGGAGCCCTTTCCCTCATTCCAGTATGCCATACTGACTAAATCTATTCTCATTGTCTGTCTTCTTTTATTATTTTTGAGATGTGGTCTCATGTCGCCCGACTGACCTCAAACTTGCTATAATGCTGAAGGTGACACTGAACCCCTAGTCCTCCTCCCTCCGCCTGCTGAGCGCTGGGATGGCAGGTGTGCACCGCCACGCACCGTTTAGGCAGTGCTGGGAATCAAACCGAGGGCTTCGTGCGCGACAGACGAGCGCTCTACTGATTGAGCGACATCCCCAGTACAATTGTGTCCTTGGCTGGCGTTTGGGTGTTGGGGAAGGAGGCCACCCTAGCCTTAGGATTCCCGGGACGACCCGAACCCACACTAGACGGCCCCAGGGAGACTTCCAAGTGGCCGGCCCCGCCCACCCGCCCCACACGTGCTCTCTGTGGTCATTTCCGGCTCCCGCAGGAAGTAAGGCACCGCACTCCGGAAGCGGCGCACGGACGGTGTGATGGCGGCGGCGGCGGCCGTATCCGAGGCCTGGCCAGAGCTGGAGCTGGCGGAGCGCGAGCGGCGTCGCGAGCTGCTGCTGACCGGGCCGGGGCTGGAGGAGCGGGTGAAGGCGGCGGGGGGACGGCTGCCGCCGCGGCTCTTCACGCTGCCGTTGCTGCACTACCTGGAGGTGAGCGGCTGCGGCAGCCTGCGTGCGCCGGGGCCCGGCCTGGCTCAGGGCCTGCCGCAGCTGCACAGCCTGGTGCTGCGGCGCAACGCGCTGGGTCCCGGCCTGAACCCGGAGCTGGGGCCGCTGCCCGCGCTGCGCGTGCTCGACCTGTCGGGCAACGCGCTGGAGGCGCTGCCGCCGGGCGAGGGCCTGGGCCCTGCCGAGCCTCCCGGGCTGCCTCAGCTGCAGAGCCTCAACCTCAGTGGCAACCGCCTGCGCGAGCTGCCCGCCGACCTGGCGCGCTGCGCCCCCCGCCTGCAGAGCCTCAACCTCACCGGCAACTGCCTGGATGCCTTCCCTGCCGAGCTCTTCCGACCCGGAGCTCTGCCCCTGCTCAGTGAGCTCGCGGCTGCCGACAACTGCCTGCGGGAGCTGAGTCCTGACATCGCGCACCTGGCTTCGCTCAAGGTCAGGTGGGGCCCAAGGGGTGGGGAACGCGTCCCTCCTTGGAGGATGCCTTTGCCTCCGCAGCCAGTCCATCCCAGATCGCTTCTCAGACCCTCGTGCTCAGGGGTCTCTGGACGTGTGACAGTTTTAGAGTTGTTTTCAAACTGGGTCTTCTTATGTGGGAAGAAGTCCAAGAGCAGGGAGCCAGGTCTAGTTCTTTTATGTGTAATTGTAACTGATCGGGTTTCCAAATGGCGGTGCATCCAGCGAAGGCACAAAAACGTGAGAGAATTGGAATTGGCGTTGTATGACGGATTGAGGTCTATACAGTATTCACCCTAAGAACAGCCTTGAGAGGTCCGTCCGGGTCGTGGCTTCCGTTTCATGGAAAGCTGAAGTGCTTACCCAAAACCAACTCTAGGTGTCTAGAGTTTTTCCGCAGGACTGCTTTGTGTTCGTGACTGGTTTCTTGTCCTTTTGTGGACCCAGGCTCCCTCCATGCTTGATGACCACCAGGTTCTCATTAAGTCTGTTGGGTGAGGGATGGGAAGGCAGAAGATGCAGAGCCACAGTCAGACCTAAGTCCAGTCTGGGCTCTCCACAGTTCCCCCCTCTATGTGCATCCTTGGCAGGGTAAGCCTCTCTCTTCTGCTTCTCATCCTTGAGTTTATGTAGATCTTTCATAACGAAGGTATATCGACATAGCAGATGGATTTGCAAGGAAATTTGCTCTTGAGAGATTGAGCTCACTTTACAGTTATTCCTGTATGTCTAGTTAAAGACTTGGCTGGTAATATGTCCCCCCCCCTCTCGTGTGTGTGTGTGTGTGTGTGTGTGTGTGTGTGTGTGTGTGTGAGAGAGAGAGAGAGAGAGAGAGAGAGAGAGAGAGAGAGAGAAGTGGACCAGCTACTCTGCAGAATACCTGTTTTTTGGCATCTCCTGGAGGAGACTGTGGGATGTGACTCCCTGAGGTGCCTTGGACCTCTAGGTCATAGCTCTAGGTCATAGGCATCCCTATGGCTTAGGTGGGATACAAGCTGTACACTGTGCCTTCCTATGTAGTAGATTGTAAACAGAGACTTTTCTCTGTCCCAATATAATTATATTCACTCAGAGGCTTATATTAATTATAAATGTTTGGCTAGTAGCTCAGACTTATTACTAATTAGCCCTTACATTTATTTTTTTTTTAAGATTTATTTATTTATTTATTATCTATACACAGTGTTCTGCTTGCTTGCATGTACCTGAACACCAGAAGAGGGCACCAGACCTCATTACAGATGGTTGTGAGCCACCATGTGGTTGCTGGGAATTGAACTCATGACCTCTGGAAGAACAGCCAGTGCTCTTAACCTCTGAGCCACCTCTCCAGCCCCTAGCCCTTACTTTTAAGTTAACCCATTTCTTCTGTTGCTCTATGTGGCTTACCTGTGTTCTAATACATCTTGCTCCTTTGGGGGCGACTGGTATTTGCCCCGACTTCACCCTTCTTCATCTCTGTCTTCAGTTTGATAGTCCCACCTAACCTTATTCTGCCTCATTGGCCAAGCAGCTTTATTTATCAACCAATGGGAGAACACATTCACGGTGTGCAGAAAGACCATTCCACAGCAGTAGATGTTTTGGTTTTCCAGGAGGACTGATGATTGCTACAACATGGCGCCTCTCTTTGTATCAACCACTGGCCTGCGTTGGTTCCACGGATTGATTCAGCTGCCTTTGCTCCAGTCACTTCGGTTGCTGTTCGGCTACCACCGGGCTGAGCCTGTTGTCTACATGTCATCCATCTTCTTGGAACCCCTCTCTGTCTTCACCTGGCAACTCAAAGCCGAGTTGTCAGGCTTCAAGGCTTAGCCTCGTGGCACTAAACCACATTCCACTGGTTAGGAAAGCAAAGCCCAGTACAGGCAAGGATGTGGACACAGAAAGCCTGCTTAGGCCCAGGACAATGACACTAAGGCCTCTGTGTATCTCCTCACTTCCAGAAAAGAGAATCAAATGCAGGTGCCTTGGCCATGGTGCCACACCAGCTTGAGGGGCTACCAACAGGACCACAAAGCCATGTAGTTCCTCAGCCCTAATGGAGAACAGTAGGAACACTCTGAGTCTGCTGTTTAGGCATCTGGGGCAAGGAATACAAGGAGCAGCTGGCCTTCCTCTGCTGTCCTTTGTCTCCCCTGTTGACTATGCTTATTAGGGTGTGGACTTATGCTCTGCCTTAGACCTGTGTGGCTTGGTTTCCTTTCGGGGGAGACCTGTTAACCTAGAGTAATATCCATTCTCTTCTTCTGGGGTTCTGTGGCCTCTTAGGGACCATGCCAGGGCTGTGGTAAGCCAGGGAGGGTCACGTGACATCACTCCAGCCTGTTCCTGTAGCGTCTGTCAGCCAGACCTGCGCTGCTCTCCTGTTGGAGCCCACTAGCTTTCCTAGTGGCTGTACCCAGCAGGACTGCATAAGAGGTTGATTGAACCATGGGCCTGAGTACCAGGTGTTTGGAAGGCTCTGCACCTGGCTGTAACTAGCAAGGGGGAGGTCTTTTGCCCCTCCCCTTGGCATTGTTATAAATAGCCCTTTGGAATAAAGTTCTGGGCCAGTGGATAAGGCTCCAGGCCCACCCGAGGCTATCCTGCGTTTTTCTCTGTTTCTCTCCCCTCTTTATTTCCATCTAAGTTTCTTAACCCTCATTCCTCAAGAGTCCCTGGGGTAAATAAATGTGGGAGCTGGTCTCCCACACTCTCCAATTGAGACTGCTGAAGTAGACAGAACAGCACCTTAGTCATCAAAGACATTCCCAGGGAGATTCTTCTTGGCTAAGGGTTGGTCCCTCCCTGTAGCTCACACAGGGAACAGACAGCTGTCTCTGACAGGAGAATCTGGGGTAAACAGATACTTCCCAGTCTTTGAATCTCAGTTGTTGTCAGAAGTAGCCAGATTCACTGGGGGGACCTAGTAAGTCCAGATTAATCCAGAAGCCGTTGCCATGTTGTGGTTTCTGAGATTGAGGTGGTCCCTTGTGTGTCTCCCACAGACACCATCTCACATCGCCCTCACCACTGTGTTGTGATCCCTTTCCTAGCAGGTGTCTAATGCAGAGGTGGCCCTGGATGTCACTGTCCTGGGTAGGGTTTGTGTTCCTGGGGATGCTCTGGTGTCAGAAGTTGAGCACATCCTGCAAGGCATCCAGATGCCCCAAGCACAACCACTCACAGCTTCCCCTAGGCACTGGGAGCACATCTACCCTTCCTCAATCTCTGCTATTGTTACTTTCCACACAGGAGGGCCCCAATGCTTCCCATCACAGCTGGAACCCAGGCTCTACCCCCATGACAAGGTCTCTCTCTAGGCACTGATAGCTAGCTGAACATGAGCAAGTATCACCTTCCTCAAAGGACGCTTCGCCCCGTGGCTCTGCGGCAGGACCCGCCTGCCTCTCTCTGACTTACTCTTTTTTGCCTCTGTCCTGTCCTTGTCAGGTGGTGTCCCTGGAAGATGCCCCTCCTCTAATGGCTGTTTCTGAGGCGGTGCTGGACACTCAGCCCTGCCACTGCCCCCTCTGCTTATTGCTCTCCTAGGTCTTCAGTGAAGTGCATTTCAACAGTGGAAGCAGAAACATCTCATTTAACCCAGGGTTTGAGAAGTGCGATGTCCTCGCACGCCCACAGGGCTGCAGACAGACTGCTGCAAACTGACAGTCAAATAAGACCTGCACCCAATCTCTCAGGCTTCCAGGGGGCCAGTTTCTCTGGGCTAGTGACCCCACAGGGTTGGGAGGAAGGTACAGGCTTTGGCAGTCTGGCTCAGACCCAGCACTCGGCTCCTGATCGTGTCATAGTGGTCCTCAGAGTAGTTACTGAGGAACCAGCTAGGTCCTGCGGGTTCTCTGCCTCCAGTGGGGAGAGACGCAGAATATAGATCTGAAATGCCCCAAACTCACCTGAGTGCTGACATGACTGCACTGTGGAACATGGCAGCCAACACTCATGAGCTTGCTTCAGGCTGCATGTGTAGAGCGGCTGAGCCGTGTGCTCGCCCTGGGTTCCCTCCCGAGACACCTCATTACATCACAGGCTGCATGTGTAGAGCGGCTGAGCCGTGTGCTCGTCCTGGGTCCCCTCCCTCATTATGTCACATGAACACCCACATCTGAGAAAGGTCAAAGCTGCTGGCTCTGAGTGCTGGTGCAGGCGCACTGTGCTCGGGCCCTTCCTAGACACAGCCAGCAATACTGCTCAGGGTGACTCCCCTGCGGGGCACACGGGCCAGCCTTACGTTTGTACCCAGCAGGCCTTGCTCCCTTCTCACTGGCGCCTGTCACTATTTTTTCATGCTTTTCTCCTCTGGCTTTTACAGCTGTCACCTGCCTCGTGAGCTTCTGCTGAGCCTTGGTGGAGTGTCTTCCCACCACAAGCAGCCCGGTGGCTTGAGCCAAGCAGATTCCTTGTCACTTGCTTCTTCCTAAGTTAAGGCTGAGAAGTCCCACCATCCAGATCAGAAGGTGTTTCTGTGGCAGTCCCTGCCCTGTGCTGTTGTCTTCCTGTGTCCTTACCCCGTGCTCCTAGGACTCAGCTGCCAAACTACATCTGAGTGCTTGCTGCAAGGCACCTGCATGGCTCTAGTTTCTGAGTGCAGAGGTGAGGTGCCACACCCGTGGTGGCTGTAGACCTCACCCAGGCTCTTCTGAAAAGATGCTTGATCTGAGAGAACCCTGAGAGAAGTGTTGATGGATGATTCTCCAAACTGCTTCCAAGCGAGGCATGCAGCACAAGGCACTTGTTGGCAAAGAAGCTCAGACAGGTGGCTCTTGGTTGCCTGTGGTAAAACACTGTCCTCTGGACAGAGCAGCCAGCATCCTCATCAGAGCAGCTGCTTGCAAGAGACCAGATCAGGCTTCCTGACTCTTGATGTCCCTCACAGAAGGAGGAGGGTTGTTGGAATTATCTCAGACACTTGTATGTAATTCTGCTCTGAGTGCATGTGACCGTGTGATCTGGGGAGGTGTGTAGATACTCCATCTATTCATCCATGCTGTGATGAGATTTTCCAGTGGCATGGCCGCTTTGAGGTCACTCACGTTCCTGTAAGTAACCCTTATCCACGTTCTATAAGAAAGCTCATTAAAAATCGTTGGTTCCCCAGAGTGGACACTGTTGCTCTATAAGGCAGGGCAGGCATTACTTTGTTTCCCTAGAGGAGGAATTTTTGACACCCAGCCTGCCGTTGAGCGCATCCCCTCCCCAACCAAAGTGACTTCGTGGAGACTGGAGGGCTGCACACTCTTCCCACAGTGCTCAAAACGGCAGCATCTGTGCGTCAGTAGACTAGTGACAGGAAGCTCTTTTCCACGGACCACTGGGCTTTGTGTGTACAGATGGCATGGACACCATGGCCCTCCTGCCTTTCTCCAGCCCACCCTCGTGAAAGAGAACAGTGGTGAGGCGGTGTTCCACTAGTGATGTCAGACCTGGTGTGGGGGGAGGGTTTACTGGTGTTTATTTTTGTTCATTAAATTCAAGAAATAGGGGGTGCCATTTGAGGAGCCTGTTTCAGATTGGAAGGAGTTCTGGTCTGTCCCCTAGCCTGCTGACAGACCTGAGTGTTTGCTATGGTTGTCACAGGCCTGATGCATTGAGTTGGCCAGCCTCTGGATTGAGGGGGATGGGGAGGGGGATTATGGGCTTGCAGGTACCTCATGGGGTAGCCTGGCTGTGGCTCCTGGGCCTGGACCACAGTAGAGCTTGTTATCCACCTGCCCAGACCTGGGCATCCAGCTCTTCTCTCCTTTTCACTCCAGACACTGGACCTCTCCAACAACCAGCTGACCGAGATCCCTGCTGAGCTGGCAGACTGCCCCAAGCTCAAAGAGATCAACTTCCGAGGGAACAAGCTTCGAGACAAGCGCCTGGAGAAGATGGTGGGTGGCTGCCAGACCAAATCCATCCTAGAGTACCTGCGCGCTCGTGGCCGTGGCTGTCGGAGCAAGGGCCGGACAGAGGGCTCCGAGAAGGAGGACAGGAAGAAGAGGCGGGAGCGGAAGCAGCGTCGGGAAAGCGGGGAGGGCGAGGAGGAGGTAGCCGACTCAGCCAGGCTGATGCTCAAGGTCTTGCACGTCTCTGAGAACCCCACACCCCTGACAGTCAGGGTAAGCCCGGAGGTCAGGGACGTACGTCCATACATCGTGGGAGCCGTTGTGAGAGGCATGGACCTGCAGCCAGGAAATGCACTCCGGCGCTTTCTCAGCTCCCAGGTGGGCACTCAGTAGGTAGACTTGGGGGACTGCATGCTGGAAGTGGATACATGGCAGACAGACTTGGCTGCATGTTGGGGTGGGCATGCATGCAGCAGGCAGATTCAGGAATCTGTATACTGGGTATGGGGCTGCATGCTGGGTATACCACTGGGGCCAGCAGTCAGGTCAGGAACAAGAGGTGCAAGGTGGTCTCCATGCCTGTTTCCCTGGTTCAGGGTGTGGAAGGCAGGTCCTTGGTATACAGAGCACACCCATGTGAAGGATCTGCTGGGCCTGGGCTATTGGTTTCTCCACATAGCTTTCACATGTTGCCCCACTTCAGACATGAATTTATTGATGATGTTTGATACTAGTGGGAAATTTCTGATTTCTGCAATAAAATGCACAGTCTATTTTATATGAGACCATGTTAAAATTGTCTCTTCTTGCCAAGTATGGTAGCACACACTTTTAATCCCAGCAGAGGCAGACAGATCTCTGTGAGTTCGAGGCCATTCTAGTCTACATAGCAAGTTCCAGACCAACCAAGACTACACAGTGAGGTTCTATCTCAAAAATAAATAAATAAAATAGATTAATAGATTAATAATAAATAAATGGATAATAGTAATAAGTACAGTTGTCCTTTCTCAGCAGCACATTCTCATGGGAGTTCCTGGGTCCAGCTGACTGGACCACTCCCTAAGGTTGCTCCTCTGGCACCTGTCTCCCTGTGAAATGAAAAGCATATCTTTTGTGCCTAGCAGAGACAGGTACAGCCTTGTATAAGCAAGGCCAGAGTTGTTGTCTGAGACTTCCTTCAGCATCTCAGGGAGGAAGCCAGTAGTTCCCCCCTCTCCCCAGCCATGCCCAGCCTAGCAGCAGACCTGCAGTCTGTCTTATAGATGGAATAATATAGATTGAGATGAAAGCTCTTCAAACTCTGAAGTGTCATGTTCTAGAATTTAAGAGAAAGGCTGCTGGTGACCAGATAAATACATAGTTGGGAGACAGGGAGGTGCCACTTTGTAGTGGTGAGCGTGCAGGCTAGGAGGGTACTGCAGGCAGTGCACTGGCTTTGGTGTGGGTGTCCCTGGACAGCAGGAACTCTGAGGCCCATTACTGTGCTCTCATCTGTAGACAAAGCTCCATGATGACCTCTGTGAGAAGAGGACAGCAGCCACCATTGCCACCCACGACCTCCAGGCAGTGCGTGGGCCCCTGCTGTATGCAGCCCGGCCACCCGAGGACCTCAAGGTGCCAACTGCTCTGCCCTTTCTGTCTACACTTGTGCTTTTCCTTGGGAGACTCACAGGCTGGAGGTTGGGTCTGGGAAGCAAGTGTATAAGGGACATGGTTCCTGCCTTCACTCTGGGACCCAGTGCATAGCTGTGCAAATGCCCATCGTAAGGGAGGCCTTTGGAAGGTGCTTCCTATGCTTATTGACTTTTATTGAGACAGGGTCTCACTCTGTAGCCTTGTCTGGCCTGGAACTTTCTGTGTAGAGAGACTGGCCTTGAACTCACAGAGATCTGCCTGCCTCTGCACTAAGTGCTGGGATTAAAGGCGTGCATCACCATGCCTAGCTAGCTAACCAACTTTAACCAAAGATTTTGGTTTATGTCCCACTTAACAGAATACCATAGTGTGAGCTGAATCACCAGGTTGCTGTTCTGGGCTATGATTTCCAAGCTTGGATTTGGCATAGAGACCCAGGGGAAGAGACTTGGGTGCCGGGTGCATGCCTGACTCATCCAGCTCAGGCGACTGATTCCTATCTCTCCATTGGCCTTCTGAGCAGTCACATGTTTTTAGAAACACGGGTGTTTATGAGCTTAGAGCTTTTGAGTGTTGTACACCCCCTCTCCAGAGGGGTCTCTGGAAATGTAGCCAGCCAGTGTGTTGCATGTGATGGGCCTCAGTCTCTTGCTTCCAGATTTGGAAACTTGACCACCCACTTCCCGGCTAGAGATTAAGGTAGAGAGAGGTGTACAGCATCCCTCATGCTCATAGGTGGCCTCAGTAGCACAGTGAGCTTCTGCTCCTACAGATCGTGCCCTTGGGGCGGAGAGAAGCCAAGGCCAAGGAGCTGGTGAGGCAGCTGCAGCTGGAAGCTGAGGAGCAGAGAAAGCAGA
Source organism: Peromyscus leucopus (assembly GCF_004664715.2). NCBI lineage: Eukaryota > Metazoa > Chordata > Mammalia > Rodentia > Cricetidae > Peromyscus > Peromyscus leucopus. The sequence goes on from NC_051064.1 coordinate 152,159,646, forward strand.
AGAAGCGGCAGAGCGTCTCCGGGCTGCACAGGTCAGTAGGCTGGCAGATGCAGGAGGTCTAGGCACACTACCCACAAATCAGCTGTACCTCGGCCAGCCCCTACAGCCACCAGAAATGCAACATAACCGGAGGGAGAGGGACTGTCCCCAGACTTCCTTCTAAGAGAGAGTAACTACCCCTCCTGAAAGGGCCAGACTCCATTGTGTGTGTGTGTGGCGGGGGTGGGGGGTGTCCTGCTCCAGGCGGCCATCAGGTTCTCAGTAGTGGGGTCGTGTTGTCAGACCTAAGGCCCTCTGTTGAGCTTCACCTCCCGGGTCTCTGGACAGATGAAGGTGCAGGGCTTGAAGCAGCTCTGGTGTCACATCCAGACACTTGGCTGTGATGGTGCGTCTGGTTCGTCTGCAGAGCTTAGCCCCTGCTTGGCTTTTCCACTAGCTCACTGTGCCTGTCACCCGGATGCCTCCCACACAGGTACCTTCACTTACTGGACGGGAAGGAAAACTACCCTTGTCTTGTGGATGCCGAAGGAGATGTGATTTCTTTCCCACCTATCACAAACAGTGAGAAGACAAAGGTAGGCAGTGTCTGAAGTGTGGAAATGTCCTCTAGGCTATCCCACCATCTAGTGCCCGCTTGTGAGAGAGAGAAAGAAATGCAGCATAGAGGTCTGGGGCCCTTTGCTCCTCAGCATTGCCCACACCTGGTGCCACCCACTCTACAAAGTCACCATTGTCCTGTCCCCCAGTCTTTGCTACAAGTTCTTTGTTTGGAGACAGGTTTTCATGTAGCCCAGGCTGGCCTTTAACTTGATATATAAGCTAAGAATTACCATGAACTTCTGATCCTCCTGTCTCCACTTCCCTAATGCTAGGATTATAGGTGTGCACCGCCATGTCTGGTTTACGCAGTGCTGGGGACTTAACTCAAGGCTTCATGCATACAAGGCAAGCACTCTGCACCTCCAGCCCTGCGTAACTCTGCTTATAGATTGTTCTTCTGAATACGTCCCAACACCAATAACTATTCTTTCCTGAAATCCGACTCTTAAGATTAAGAAAACAACAAGCAACTTGTTTTTGGAAGTAACGAGTGCCACGAGCCTGCAGCTCTGTAAGGACATCATGGACAGCCTCATTCTGGTGAGTGACCCCAACCCACGATCCTGGCCATGAGGGACAGCTTCGTGTTCCCACCCTTTCATAGCTGCTGTTTGCCGCTCTGTGGGTTACTGCAGCCTGGCTTCCGACGTCCCCACTTCTCCTCTTTGTTAAAAAGTTATTTTCATTTGCAGAAAATGGCAGAGCTGAGCAAAAGCACTTCAGAAAATAAAGAGGAAGACGCACTCTCCGGTACGGAAGCTGATGCCAGCTGTGGACTTTCCGATCCCAACTTGAATCTAAGAGCTGGGAAGGATGGACAGTGCCCCCTGGTGGTGGAACAGGTCCGGGTGGTGGACCTGGAGGGGAGCTTGAAGGTGGTGTACCCATCCAAGGCTGACCTGATCACCACCCCTCCCTACGTGACTGTGGTTCGCTGACAGTCCAGGCTGCATGACTGGTCCCCTTGTGGCTCCTGTGGGTGTGCTGGCTGTAGAGGTCTGTGTGGTTGTTCTTCGTTCCTTTTCTCTGGGTATTTGAAGGTGTCTGCTGCTGTCCGGGTGACTGTTATAAAGTGAGTTGTGTCATCATTACAGCACTCATGTGATCTACTGCTCTCATGGATTATTCAAGTAATTGCTGGAAATGTTCTGAATCATGTGGTGAGTGACTTGGGAAAGACACCGAGCTAGGTTTGCAGTGCAGGTCTCAATTCAGGTTAAACAGCAGGTGTTCTAGTGAACGGTACTTGTTTCTCTACAACACGTTAATGGGTTGGTTTGTTTTTTAACACCTGTGCAAAGACAGTTGGGAACATCATGTTGTGATCTTCATCTTTTCAGAGCTTGCTTCCTAGCACGGTGCTGCTGCTCTGCTCCCAGAGCAGCGTCCGCCTCCCACCACTGTGCCCAGGGCTGGAGTGCTGGTCATTGCTGGTACATCCACTCCTCGGCCAGAGGTCATGCCCATCTGTCCTGTGTAGTGGGGCGGGTTTCTGTGAGTGGATGGGCAGGCTGGTTTGTGGGCTGTCGACCAGTGACGGGAAGGTGTGCCACACACACGGCCCTATGGCTTCCATCTCAGTGTGTCGTTGTACACCACCTGTCTCTCTGCGTGTGTTGGCTTATGTACCCAGCACACCCCTCCATCCCTGGAGCCAACGTGATTGGTCCTGAGGACACAGCCAGCTGCAAAAGGGATGTAGTGGGCCCTGCCTTAACATCTGGCTGCAGCAGAGAACCAGGCCCTTCAGCCTTTCTGCCTGATGTCATCTTCTCTTTGGTCTTTGACCTCAAAGGACAATTTGTCTTCTGTAAAACAACAATGGTTTGGGTTTGTTGTCTGGGGTTTTTGTTTTGAGGCTGTGCAAGAACCTTTCGTTGTCAGAACCAGTGAAGCTCAAGGTCCCTTATGGCAGTGTCCTGGACAAAGCTGGTAGGTGTTCAAGCTCCATGAGACAGGGAGCTACCTTGTGACGTAGGTGTTCAAGCTCCATGAGACAGGGAGCTACCTCGTGACTGCGCAGTCGCCTCTCATAGGTCCCTTTGAGTGGCTATGGGAAGAGCTCGGCTGTTCTGTGTGGATTCACCAAACTGTGAGGGTGGAGCTGCCCCATGCCCACCTCCCACCCCCACCAGCTCCTGATGTTCCCTCCAGCACAGCCCATGTGTGAGACTGAAATTTTTGGAACTTTTTACAAATACAAGCAGAATGCCTCTTTGTTCTAATAAAACTAATAAAACCCCTTGGTAGCAACATTTCCTCTGCATCCAGCAGCCTTCCCACTCCCGTCTCCAGGGGATAGTGCCACAGTTCTAGTGTAGCAGACTTTCACATGTGAGAACAGCCCAAATCCCCACCTGGTTTTGGGCCCCTCTTGGGGGCCCCATGGCCTTATGATCACTTAAAGCAGCACCCTGCTGAGTACTGGCCAGAAAGCTCCAGGCTGAAGACGCTGGACAGTTGCCAGGGGTGGGCTGGGAACACCTTAGTTTGGGGTACAGGATGTAGCTAGATGCCCACCCCCTCACTGTCATCCAAGGAGTACAGAAATACCAAGAGAAGCCTGCATACTTTCCTCTCAACTGGAGCCCCTTGCATGGAACACACTTGATTCTCCCTGTCCCACCTCCCTACTGCACCCCATATCCCTGGCCCAGCCATGTCTGCCTTGTCTAGACACACCTGCTCCTGCCCTAAGGGCTACCAGGCCAGGGTGCACTGCTCTTGACAAGGGCCACTCTAGGCCTTGAGGGTCCTTCCCTGGAACCTTTCACTGCCTGCCTTGCAGTGGCTCATGGCTGGGGGTGCATTCCACGGACTTGCCTCAATTGGGGCCTGTGAGTGTGGGCAGAGGTGTCTGTTAGAATTGAGGCCTAGATTTCTAGTGCAGAGACCCAGGCCAGCTCTACTGCAAACTCCCCCCGAGGGCCACTGAAGCTCAAGACAATCCAAACCAGGAGCTTAAGATGAGGCCGGCCGTACCAGCCCTCCCTGGCCAGACTGGCCAAGCCCCTCAACTTGCCAGTGTGATAAGAGCAAAAGGGAGGGAACTTTCCAACCTGGGAGCAATGGGTTCAGTCGTTTGGTACCCATCACCTACTGTCTGGCCTCCCTTCTCTGCCCACAGACAGCAGCTGCTCCTGGGCCCTCCACCCTCTCAGCTCAGGGTGCAGACCTCAAGATTTTCTAACGAATGGCCTGCAAGCCTGAGAACATTTCACAGCACACCAAGGATGAGGGGTGGTCCAGGGAGATTCTACCATAATAGGCCACTAGAGAGGAGACCGGTGTTCCTACTCTAGCCACAGTACCTTCAAGTGTTGAAGGCCTTGTCCTCACATGGTCCAGTAAGGAAGGACAGGTCCAACCACATCCTAACCCTTAGGTCTGTGTGTGTTCTTGAGAGATGGCCCAGCCAGGAGGGGCACATTCCAAGACAGGGCGCCAAGCAGGAAGAGCTGTGGAGGAGGGTCAGGCCTGGAGCAAGTCACACCTGGCTGGGCAGCACTGTTGGAACAGTCACCCACTGTTCCTTCAGTAAGCAGTGATTTGTCCACAGGCTCCTTGAGGAGTGGGGGGCCTGTGAGGAGGCAGCGGGTAGGACACCCAGCTTCCATTTTCCCTCAGGGCCATCCCTGAGGACATGCCTAGTTTGTTATGTTATACGCCAGGTGACCCACGCCTTTAATCCCAGCACTCATGAGGCAGCAGCAGGTGGATCTGATTTCAAGTCCAGCCTGATTTACAAAGTGATTAAGGACAGTCAGGGCTACACAGAGAAACCCTGTCTCGGAAAAAGAATGCAATGTTGTGTTTAAGAAGGCCTCTGTGCCCTGCACAGAAACAGGAACAAGCCTAGATGGGGCCCTGTCTGTGTCCCCTAAAAAGAGTAGGTAGGGGACACATCATTATTCAGGGTCTTCCCTGCACAACCAGGAATCTGGAAGGCCTAGAGGACCAGGCACCTTGCCCAGTGCCACAAGGAAGAGCACACTCCTCACCCAGCCTCAGCTAAGGACAGGCCTAGGCTGAGAAAGACCCCACCCAGCATTAGCCAAAGGAGTCTGGACACCCTGGGTGCACATCCAGCCTAAGGAGGTTCCCTACAGCTCTGCAGGGGCTGAGCCTGGTCTCCAGCATGTGTGCATCTGGTGCTGCCTGGGCTGGGGTGTTGGGTCTTGGATCCACCCTGTGTGCTGGTTCTGTGCTGACAGTGCACACTGGCATCTTCATATGGAGGAGTGTCTTGACAAATGGTCTGCGTACATGGGAGGGAATCCCCAGGGTGGGAGTGTGGCAGCATTTATTTGCACTTGTGCACGTAGTAGCCAGTGATGTAGCCCAAGATGAAGATGATCCAGAAGAGGGCCACTCCACCCAGCACCTTCATGGCGATCCCCAGCTTGCCCGAGCACAGCTTCTGGGAGATCCTAGATGAGAACCGCCAGTGAGCCCAAGCCAGGGCTACAGGGAGGTTCCTGAGTGGGCTTGGGTGGGGAAGGAGGGCTAGATCTGGAAGAAGCTTGAGCGGAAGTCGGAGGCCTGAGTGCTTTGCTGGAGTTGGGAGTTACCTGTCTACCCAAAGGAGGCCCAGAGCCGTGGGTACCTGGGTGGGCTGTCATGGGGGCTGGGGTTGGTCGAGGCCAGTCAGTGCGGTGGGGGCCATAGCCTGCTGGGATTTTACCTCCTATAGCATGAGACCTCCTCAGTGCTGGACCCGGCAGTCATGCTGACCTCATCCCGGCTGCTGCTGTCCCACCTGCTGTAGTGGACGCCACTCTCCTGGGACTGCATGCTGCAGGCCTGAGGTGGGCTACAGCATGCAGAGTGGAGACAAAGACAGGCATCAGGCCAGACTCACCAAAGATGGCATGGAGTCCCTGTTAGGGGAGGGTCATTCTGGAAAGAGGGGGCGGTACTTACCAAGATAATTAGAAATTAGCTCAGGGTCGAGTCAAAAGGACTAAGCAAAGCAGGAATTCCAACCCAGGGGGCAGGGCAGTGGCCCAGCCCCGGCCCTCAGGAATGTAAGACACTGCTTTTCCAGCTGGGGCCTCTTCTGAGGGGTGGGGGACTCTCCTCCCTCGAGGGACATTTATCAGGGGAGGCAGCCAGTGCCGCCCTCAGAGACCAGGGAAGTGTAGCTGCCAAGAACCTGATAACTGTCTTCCTCCCCAGCCCAGCCGATAAAGTCTGGAGCTGCCCTCCAAGAGAGGCTGGCAAGGGGGGGGATGAGCAGTGGATGGTGGCTGGTACTGCCAGTCCAGCCAGCCAGGGAGCTGCCTGGTAGCAGCTGTCCTCAGCCCCTCCTCCACCTGCTGCCCCTGAGAGGAGTCAAGAAGGGCTTCTGGGGGCCCAGGGGCTCCAGAAGGCTGTAGATTGTAGATTAGCAGGAAGTAGAGCCACATGAATGCCTAGAACAGGAAGGTTCCTATCTCTAAACCACCCCTGACTCCCTCAGGGACAGCCATTCCCAACAGACAGTGGGTTGGGAGGAGTCTCCGTGACAATGTTGCCATGCATGGCTGCTCCTGCCTACCTACAGGCCTGCACTGGACACTTGACTAGCCCTCTCATGTACCCTCTGACCTCTCCTGTTACCTCTTGTTTACTTAAGGGGAACAGGGCACACACCACAAGTACAGGTTGTCAGATAAGGTTAAGGTTAGGCCTCCTGTGTCCTAGGTATCCAAGTGTCCCCTCATGGCACCCAGCTCCAGGACCCTGTCTCACAGAAGCTGAGGCAATGGGAATATAGCACATCCTAGATAACCCCGAACACAGTGACCCAAAGGCACAGCAGGCCAGTTGGCTACAGAAAACCTCTGCAGTAGCTCAAGATGCCAGGCTGGGTGGGGGAAGAAGAGAGCCATCTTAGGATGCCACAAGTGTCTTCAGATGGGGGTCCAGCTGACAGCCTGAGGTGGTGAGTGTTGCTGAAATGAGGGCTGTTTGCTGAGTACACCAGCTACCTGCACAAGGCTCAATCCCTTCCTCTAGGTGGGCAGTGGGGTGTTGGCCCCCGGTGGCAGCCTCGCTGGAATGAGTTTAATACCCCAATGCCTCCTTTGCCGTGTTACCAGCTCTGGGCAAGGTGCCGGGCGGAGCAAATGCAGGGGGAGAGCTTTTGCTTTTTCAGAGTTTAGAGCAGCCACCTCTTTCCTGCTTATGTATGGCTGGAGCGGCTATACTACACATGCAGTCTAGATAGCCACGCAACACTAGCCCTACCAGGGCTGTCTCTAAATCTACAGCAAACCCTTCCCACATGTAGAAGGGGAGGGATGAGCAGTGGATGGTGGGTATGAGGGTCTCCCCAGTTTGTTCAAGCCTGAGGTAGTGGGATCCTGTTATTTGCCACCCATCTGTGGCTGGACATGGAGCTCCTTGGGCCATCCTGGGCTTTGTGCACCCTGATCTGCACAACCGTCATAGTCACAGTCACAGTGGGAAGGGCCTACAAGGCCCCTTCAAACCCAGAGCCTCCCCTGAAGGGGTGTGCACGCAGGAGTCCAACATGCGGTTGTTCATAAGACTCGTTTGCCCACAGAGCACCTCTGAGACCCCAACTTACAAAGTCGAGTCGTGGTGGGGGCTGAAGCCTCCGGAGTTCAGAAAGGCTGTCGGGGTCTGGTCAGTGGATCCCACCTTGCCCCAGCAGGGTAAGCCAGGATGTGAGGTAGGAGGGTTGGTGCCTCAAGCCTTAAAAAAAGTAAACAAGGGTGGGGAAAGGAGCAGCTAACTAGAGGAAAGGGAGAAACTGGCTCCAGGGGTATTCCTGGGTCCCAGCAGGAGCTGGGCCGGCAGTTCCGGGCCTGATAGCCCTGGGTAGTTAGGCCGATCTAGCCCTTCCCACTCCGGAATTCTAGGACTAGGGAAGCTCTAGCCCCGGAGGACACAGGAGTGGTAGGGGCGTGCTGGCAGTCCCACCTCCCTGGGCTGCAATGGGAAGCAGCAGTCCGCTGAGTGCGTCTCACCTGCGCCCCTCGCCAGGGCCGCTGCGCAAGCCCGGACGCGTCTCCAGCCCCCTGGGTGACGAGGGCGGGGCCCGAGGTTGGGGGCGGGGTCTGAGGGGCAGGACCGAGATGAGGGAGGCCAGGCTGGGAAGGGGGCAGTGAACCGGGAAGTCTAGTCCCGATGGGGCGGGGCAGACCCCCCTGGCTGCTGGAGCTGCAGGACCGAGCGGGCTACCGGAGAGGCCTGCAGAGGGCGCCAGGTCCTTGCCCAGCCTCGCAGAGTCAGGCTGAAAAGCTCAGAGAAGGCTCCGTATCCAGGCCTTCTGCTCCCCAAATGGAGGACAGAGATGGTGCTCCTAGACTGGTGGCGCCCAGTGCACGGGCGGCTGCAGGATCATAAGAGTGTATGCACAAGATGTGGGTAAAGAGCCGCAGACGGATGAGCTTTTTATTATATTCGGCAGGGTACGTGGCACAGACTTAAGTCAAAACATCCTGACCAGGAGCCGTGGATTGGGAAGAGCAGTACTCAGCACCTGCACCACCTACCCCATCCCACTCTTTCTCCACCTTCCAATGGGGCCCCAGTAGCAAGAGCATGCCCCAGGCAGAAGTGTTGAGTCTGAAGCGTGGGGGGGGGGCGGCGGGGGGAGAGATGGGGATGGGAGTGGGGGCGCAGTATCTGGCCCTCTGCAAAGTGAAGCCTGGAAGAGAAGCCCTGGAGGTGTGGATCTCCCCACAAACAGGCTGTGGCCCAGGAGAGGGAGCTGTGGCATGGGACATGGCCCAGGTATTTCAGGTGTAAAGGATGAGGTCCTGTAGATAACCAGAGAAGATGAGACAGTGGCCAACTCTAAGTTTTAATTATCACAGAGCAGCCACACAGGTGGCTTCCCCAGCAGGGCCCTGGCCTCTGCCCGGCAGGACGCGTCCTGGGGTCCCAGCCAGGGCTACTTGGAAGTTAGCTTCTTGAGCTTGCTGGGCAGGGAGATGTCTGACTGCTGCAGCGGGGGTACCTTTACGCCTTTTTGCTTCAGCTGACTGTAGAAGTCACTTCTCTCTGTGATGATTTTCTGGACAAAAACAGTCAATGGGGTGGCCTCCAGCTCCACACCTCGGTCTCCCGTCACCCACCCAGGACTTGCTGCGAGTGGGCAAGTGCAAACCAGAAACTCTGCTTCTAACCTGTGGTATGCCTGCCAGGGCTATGGTGGGGCTGCAGAGCTGATGTCACAGTAGGCAGGGTGGAAGGAGAAGATGCACTTGTCCCAGGAGTCAGCTCACACCCGACCTTCACTAAGCCCACCCCTTTAGTCAACATGGCACTGAAGGGAACTTACAGGATCAGAAGCTTCTGCTTCATCTTATGCAGAAGGGCCCGGCCGCTCCCTCCCCAACCCTAGCCCTGTTCTCACTCCTAGCACAGGACCTTGGGCATCTTCTGTCCTTCTGTTTCTCTTCCCTCCCCACCAGCACACACAAGGCCAGAGGCCTGTCCCCAGGTTCCCGCCCTCCAGAGGTGGCAGTCACCCAGGCTCCCCACAAGCCTAAGGGAAATGTGGGCAATGCAACGCAAGGCCTAGACCTTGGGAACAGAGTGGCTGCTAATGAGGTGTGATCCTGTGTGGCACATGGCCCCAACCAGAGCAGCCTGGTACCTCAGCAATCCCAGGGCTCTGGCGCCCTGTACCTTTAGGGTAGCCATGTCCATCCCCTTTATAAAGGGAAGCCCTACAATTCAGAGAAACACAAAGCAGCTAGGATTAGCACCAAGGGCTGGCGAGTGGTGACCACTCCAGTTCACAGGCACCAAAGCCTCTAAAGCTTCTGCTTTGGGGGACTCTAGGTCCATAGGAGTTGGCAAGGCTGAGGCCAAGAGGGAGGGGTCTGTGCCAGGACTCTGGCCCAGCAGCTTCTATGGAGGGGGCTCCACCATAGAGAACTTCTAGAATTCAGGTAACTTGTCCCTCTCCCTGTGCAGGCATGAGGGTTAGGGGCAACTGAGTGTCCCTCCTCCCTGAGGCCAAGAGCAGCTCAGACTCTCCAACTCCATGCTAGAGCTACCCCAGGGATGGTCTGGTCCCCTCTGGTTGAGCAGGGAAAAAGGACAGGCCTGGAGTTACAATGCATGGGTGACGTAGCTGGGGTGAGAACTGGGTTTCTGGACTGAGCTCAGGCTCCCCTCCTCCCCCAGCCCCAGCGATGGGCAGTGGGGACACAGCTTGGGTCCCCTCCTCCCCCAGCCCCTGCGATGGGCAATGTGGGCACAGCTTGGGACCCTCCTCCCCCAGCCCCTGCGATGGGCCGTGGGGACACAGCTTGGGTCCCCTCCTCCCCCAGCCTCTGTGATGGGCAGTGGGGACACAGCTTGGGACCCTCCTCCCCCAGCCTCAGCGATGGGCAATGTGGACACAGCTTAGGTCCCCTCACCTGCAGGGACTCCAGGATGTAGTTGTCCGAGAGCTCAGTGGACAAGCTCTTGGTCCCACTGACACTGAAGACAGCCTGAATGATCTTATTCCTTAGTCTCTCGAGCTGTGAACAGAGGTGAAAGACATGGCCTACTGTTACCAAGAAAGATGCCTGGCCCTGCCGCCATAAGCCCTGCAGGCCAGGAAGGTATTTCTTGCTCCTGCTTGTCATGGCTGGAAATGGGACTTGCCTAAGAGCTAGAATGTTCTGGATCAGACCCCAGTTCCTGGGTGGCCCCACATTGAAACACAGAAGTTGTAACATGCCAACACACTTATTTTTATGTTCTTAAACTAGAAAAGTGCACTTCCCCACCAGAAGTCCACTCACTTGCTAGGAAGCTCCCTACCACTGAGATATATTCCTAGCTCTATATATGGTTTTAAAATATCAGCACAGGGCTGGAGAGATGGCTCAGTGGTTAAGAGCACTTGCTGCTCTTGCAGAGGATCTGTGTTCAGGTCCTGTCACCTAACAGGACTCAGGACACACAGCTGCCTATAACTCCAGCTCCAGCTTCTATAGGCATGTAGACACAGACTCACACATGCACATACATAAAAATACATATTTTAGAAATAAAATAGTGACACAAACAAAATATTTTTTATTTTAGTTTCTAGCTGCCAGTGAAGACATCAGACTCTCTTTTGTTTATTTTGCTCTAATTTTATTTAATATGTATGGGAGTTTTGCCTGAATGAACGGCTGTGTACCAAATGCATGCAATACCCACAGAGGCCAGAAGAGGGCATCAGATCCTGTGGGACTGGAGTTGCATGTGGTTGTGAGCTGCTGTGTGGGTACTGGGAATTGAACTCATATACTCTGGAAGAGCAGCCAGAGCTCTTAATGGCTAAGCCTCTTAACAGTTCACTCCTTCTCTACAGACTATCAGTTGTTTAGACAGATCTCTCTCTATTATCTATGATGTAAATCCCTTAAACCTTGACGATCAGAAAACAGCCATGGGGGCCAATGTCAAGCCAGTTAAAAACCCTAGCATAGGTTGTGGCAGGCGAGATGGCTCAGCAGCCTGTTCTGCTCCTGCAGAGAACCTGAACTTGATTCTGTCTAGCTACTTTCCTATTGTTATTATAAGACACCATGGCCAAGGCAACTTATAAAAGAAAGGTTTAATTGGAGCTTAGGGTTTGAAGGGCTGAAGTCCGTGACGGTGAAGCAAGGGCATGGGCATACATACATAAGAGCTTACATCTTGACCCACAGGTAGGAGGCAGAGGGAGACACTAGGAATGGTAGGGTCTTTGGAAACCTCAAAGCCCATCCTCCAACAAGGCCACACTCCATAACCCTGCCCAGGCAGTTCTATGAACTGGGGAACAAGTGTGTAAACATATGAACCCATGAGAGTCATTCTCATTCAGACTCCCAGAGACGACAGGATCTTAGCACCCACATGGGGTGTTCACAGCTTCCGTAACTCTGGCTCCACAGGAGTCTGAAGCTTCTGGCCTCTGCAGGCATCCGCGCTCACATGAACTGGTACCCACATACATACACATGATTCTCTTTAATTCCAGCATGGAGGGGAACGGGCTCCCAAGGCCCCACCCCCAGCCGAGGGACTATTGGCAGTTAATGACTGCTATGGGAAGGAGTCACTTTTCTTCGAGTGGTGATCACTGACTGGTTGTTCATGCCCCCCGGTGTGTGAACCCACAGCCATTCACATAGGAGCAGCACTAATTGGACTCAGTGGGTTATTTAAAAAATCAATTAGAAAAGATAAGAGGACTTGAAGCAGGACTTGGGGATAATGGGGAGGAGCAGCGGGGAAGTGGTGGGATGAGGGAGGGCATCATCACCCCCCTCCTGCCTTCTTTTCTAGTTGAACCCAAGGCCCACTTTCTTGATAAACAATGCTGGCTCTTGCTCTCTGTGTTTCCAGAATGTTCCATAGGCCCTCACGCTCTCCTCCACTACTTCCCAAGCCTCAATTCTATACTGCATGTTGTAATCTGAGGCAGAATGAGCCAGAGCCCTTGTTGCTGGGCACATGGTCTGTGTGGGTGGGCGGTGGGTAAGGATATAGGTAGCCATGAACTTGAACCCTCGGTGGGGGGCAACAGGCATTACCCTGGCCTGAGAGGACTCCAGGATCACACGAGTCTGTTGCTCTGCTTGCTGGATGGTCTCATTCCGGCTCTGGAGGTCATCATGGAGCTCTTTCCAGCGCCTCAAGTGATCTTCGCTCAGGTCGATCTGAGCCTGCAGCTCGCTCATTTTGCTGTGCAGCTCTGCGATGTCCTGATCACGACTCAGGAGCTCTGTCTCCAACTCAGACACTTGCTGGGGGGACCAGGAAGAACAGAGCATCAGCTGTGTAGCCGGAGCTGCTCCTGTGTGGTCCTTACTACCTCTTCCCAAAAGATGGAGGCAATGCACCTCTGGTGCCTGCAACCGAGCCCAGCCATTGCCAGAGGACCCCAGTGTGGGTTGGGAGGGGGGTGTTGAGTGGGGTGTTGTCTGGATTAGGAGGCCCAGCTCAACTGTGGAGATGCTCCAGCCTTATCTTGTCCATCGTGGTATCCCAACCCACAGGGACGGTAGCCCAGCCCAGCCTTCAGCGATACCCATGCCCTCACCTGTCGGAGGATGAGGTTTTCCTTCTCAATGAGCCCCATTATCCCTTGCTGTTTCTTTTCCTCACGGAGGCTGGAGAACTGCAGGGCAGACAACGGGGTCAGCGTGGGGCCCAGGCCCAGGACAGATGGAGTACAGACATCTGACCTGCCTCCAGGCCTCCCAGGGAGGAAAGCTGTGGGTTTCTGCCAGGGAGACGAGGAAGAGGAGAAAGGGCCCCAAGGACACAGTGGAAGATGGGAAGCAGTGTTGAATGGCATCCAACATTGCAGATCCAAGAAAGCCAGATGCTCAGCCGTTCACAGGGAAACCAAAGATAGCACGGTTCAGTTTCCCAGAACAGTGGTCAGTGGCCAGCTGTTACCCAAAGTAAGAGCTGTGGACTCACGCTAGGCCCTGGCCCGCCAGCTGCCTGCCCTTTATCCACACTGGTAAAGACTAGTCAGCTTCAGACCTGAAGATGCCACCCTCCCTTGCGTGCTGAGTGTGGACACTTTCAGCCTCCTGCCCTCCTGGCCCAGAACCAGAGCAAGAAACCTTTGCTTGTTACCCAAGACACTCTCGGCTCCCTAGCTTTCAAGGAAATTTGACCACCCCAAAGACCAGAGGAGACGTCTATGATGGAAACTCTCCAGGGGCCACTCTGCTGGGGATCTCACAGTGTAGTCACCTGCATAGTCCGAGGTTCCGGGCAGCCCTGGGGCAACAAGTTTAACATGAATAATAGAGGCCAAGGGAGGCTCATCAGAAATGGAAGAGCAAGACACTGAAGCAGCAATGATACTGGGATCCCTGGGCAAGAAGGCAGAAGCAGGAGGATTGCCATGAATACCAGGCCACTGGGGTTCAGATCTGGACCTTGTCACAGACAACAACAACAAGCTCCAATTAATGCTGCCTTTGCAGAAAGAGGGGGCAGTGCTCTTGTGAGGTAGAAAAAGGGGTGGAATTTGGAAAAAGAAGGAAAGGAGCCTTTGAAGCGTAGATGGACATTTAAAACAGACTCCCAAGCAGAGTTGCTAATGGAGCTGAGGAAACCTAAGAGATGGGGAGACAGAGTAAGGAGGAATGGCAGGTCACATCAAGAGGACCAATCCAAGTCCCAGAGCTCCATAAGAGAAATCAGAAAGGAAGAATGTGGCTAAGAGCACTCGCTGCCCTTGCAGATGGCCAGAGTTGAGCATCATGTCAAGCAGCTCACTCCAGCCGCCAAGATATCTGACGCCCTCTTCTGGCCTCTGTGAGCACCTGCACTCATACCCACATATTCATCCAGATGCAGATGCATCTGCATACACATACACATAATCATCTAGAAAAGAGTGTGGTGGTCAGTCTAACTGTCAACTGGACACAACCTACACACCTGGGAAGAGGTTCTCCATGAAAGATTGTCTGGATCATGTTGGTCTGTGGGGGAGTTGTCTTGTTAATTGATATGGGAAGGCTAAGCCTGAAAATGGACAGTGCCATTCTGCAGCTGGGGTCTGAGACTATGCAGGAGCCAGCAGACAAAGCTATCCGAGCATTATGCATACAAACATTCACTTTCTCTCCTCTTGACTGGATTTTAGCTGCTTCTGGCTCCCGCCTTGACTTCATTGCCACGGCAGACTACTACGGCCTAGAACTGTGAGTGGAAGACCCTTTTGTCCCCTAAGCTGCCTTCTGTCAGGGTATTTTGTCATGACAACAGAAATAAAACTAGAACAAAGAAGTAAACAGCAGTGCAAACAATGGTTCTAGGAACCATGACACACTTCCAGAAGGCCACCAAGTGCCTGCCATGTAGTGTGAGGTGATACTCCGCCAGGCAATAAGGCACAACTCTGTGAGGTCTCAGGACACCCTGGACAGAGACAGGCTCTCACAGCTTTCCAACAGACAATCTTCAAGACACAGGTGACCTCAGACTTCCCACCAGCAGGCCTGGAAGCTACAAGAACAACGTCTTCGCCTTCATGGCTTTTACAGTAAGGTGGGATAATGACTTCCAAGTTGTGGTCAACCTGATGGCTATTAATATGTAGAATAAAGGCATTTGCAGGTAGTTTGTATCCCCAAAGCTTCACAGAGAGACATCCTTTCTGGAGAAACCCCTAGAGATGTGCTACACAAAAACAGAAGAACATCAGTCAAGAAAGAGAAGGACATGAGTGCAGAAGCTGGAGATCGTGACATGAATCTCGGGACTGTTTAGTGAACTCTTGTATGTTTCAAGTAACTGCTGGAATGATGTCAGCATGGTGTCAATGCCGCTAAAGGTGGGATAAGATGACATTACAAAGGATGGGAAGAGAGCCTGCCCTGTGGAAGGCAGATGAGGACGTGGGGAAAGAGGAAATCATTCCGTGACGTCACAATGAAGATGACTCTATAAGGAGCATTATCTGATGTCATAATGGAGTTTCCTAAAGGGTTTGTTAAAAGACTTAGAAGCCATTGCCATGGGCTGGGGGATAATGAGAGGGAGGCACTTGTGGAGTAGCTTAGATAAAAATAAACCTTCCTACTGCATAACATATTCTGTCTCAGGCATTTGCTAACAGAAGTGTGGGTAAGCCCGGTAGCTAAGTGGACTCCAAACGTGGATAAATTTAGCCTAGGGATCAGGGACCAGCAAATGTTTAGGAAGTAGCTGAGGTTATCATGGCACAGGACATAGGGACACAGACCAAAGGACAGTAGGGCTGTGGCTGTCCACAAAGTCTAGTAGGAATCTTGGCTCTGCTGCCACCAGCTGGTGCCCTGGGCTTGAACTCTTTGTTCCTAGGAAAAACCATGCTCTCTGAGCTGCTGGGACTACCGGGCCCTGCTGGCTTGGCTCACTGAGCCAGGCTAGTGGGGGCTACTGAGTGCACAGTCACCTTGTTGGTCATGGCTTGGATCTGCCGCTTCCGTTCACGGAGTTCCTTTTCCAGAAGCTCGTTTTCTGTGGTGACCTTCCGAAGCTGAGACTCTTGGAAGTCGTTTTGTCGTTGTAAAGATGTGATGGCTCCTAAGAGTAAGGCAGGAGGCAGGCAGAGCAAGAGCTGTTAGTCCCAGGGTCTCCTCTGAATGCCCAGTCACCCTTCCTGGTGCAACTCCTGGTGGAGAGGGAGCCACAACTCCTGCCTCTCCTGCCCGCCGGGCAGAGTCAGCAGAGCTGAGCACCCACACCCCATGGCATCAGCCCTTTGGCCCTTCCTACCTGTGGCCAGGGAATATCTGGCCCTAGTGAGTTCCAGCTCACTCTGGAAGTCCATCAACATTCGCTCATACTCCTCCAGCTGGGCCATTAGCTCCTCCTCAAAGGACTCGGTCAGAGAGTATGACCTCTTGGGACGCTGTTCCTCTTCCTCCTTCAGCTCCCACAATTCTTCCTCCTGTACCACTACCTCCTCATCCTCATCCTCCTCAGCTCCCTCTGCTTCCTCCTCCTCCTCCTCCTCCTCAGGGCCCTCTTCCAGCAAAGTCCCGATCTTGCCAGTTACGGCCTCCTCCAGGGGCCCCTCAGCGCCCTTTTCCTCCACGACATTTCCTAGTTCCATCTGCAGCTCCCTGCTCTCTACCATGTTAAGGTCGTCCTGCATCCGGGGGGCGGGGAGAAAAGGGGCTGGCATTCACACAAATGTCCCCAGGTACAAGGTAGAGATACCAACTCTCGTCAGCATCCCAGTTCCTTTGTCTCCTCCTCCCAGGTCTGTGCTTTTGGTGGGGAGGGGACTGAACTTATCCACCGGGCTCATCTGCACAGAGAGCGGGCCGACAGATGAGGACTGTAGGCGGGGACGCTGTGGCCTCCCTCCTAGCACCCATCCTCCCCGGGAGGATCTGCGGAGTGACAGCCTGGGGCTTCAGCCTGTTCAGCACCTGCACCCAGCGCTGCAGCTCCTCCTCTTCTTTGTATGCGGTCTTCAGCATGCTCAGCCTTCCCAGCTTCAGGGGAGCCTCAGAGGACCGCTCCTGCCAGATGCTGCTATGAACCTCAGGCTCTCCAAATGCCCCCATGGGAGCTCCAGGTGATGTCCCCCCTCCTCCCTCATCCTCCTGGAAGGGAATGTCAGTCTCTCTAAGTGCAGATGGGTAACCACAACAGAGGGCAAGAAATCAGTGCCATCCAGTAAAATAAAGCAATGGTCTGCAGATGAGCAGCCCTGGGGGACCACAGGGCTCCGGGCCCCACCAGACCAGCTTCCAGCTCCTTTGTAGTTCACTAGCTGCCCTGTCCTCTCATGCCTGCATAAGAGCCCTTGGGGGAATAGGGAGCAGAAGTCCCATTTGCTCTGCCTCAGGCATCTGTGTGGGCAGTTTCTTCCAAGGTACTCAGTCACTGCCCATGACCTCTTGACCTCCTTCCTGCTCTGACTTCATGTCTGCCCCAACATAAGTGCAGGCTTTGCCATCAGATATGAATGAAATCATATCTTGGACCAATCAGGGGATCATTCCTGGCCATACGGACCTGCCTCACCCAGCCCTCTGCCAATACCTGAAAGGACAGAGGAAGCAGAGCCTGCAGCTCATGGGGACATCTCAGTTCTCCCATAGGTCACCTGCCAGAAGGCTCACCATCCTGGCAGAAGCTGAGGACGTTTCTGTGCCTCTGCTTCTGAGGAGGGTCCTCAGCTGCTTCTTCAGGGCTTCCTTCTCCTTTTGGAGCATCAAGATCTCCTGATCTTTCTTCTGCATCTGGGTCTCCAACACCGAGAGACGCTGGAGTTCTTCTTCCAGCTGGATCAGGGAATGATCCTATATGAAAACCAGAGACAGTTCCTGGGCCACTAGACAAAGCCAATTGTCCCCAATATCCCACCCCAGCCACCCAGAAGACAGGAGCTCCCAGACACTCAGCCCCTGGGACAAGCTGTGCATCTCTCTATTGCAGCCATGCCTCCAGCTTCTTATGACCTGTCCATCTCTCCTGGGAGCAGACCCTAAATCCCGTGCAAAGGCGTTCAGGTCAGTGTCAGAGCCTGGTCAGCCTTCTCACTGTAATTCGAGATGCCTGTATTCTTAGTGGTCCCCACACTTAAGCGGCAACATCACCCAAGAGTAACCCCCAAGGGGCTTATCAGGCTCTTCAGCCTGCCTTCTCAAAAATCTCAACTCCATCTGTTCTTCAAAATGGGTTGACAAATTACAGACATCTTCAGCAAGCAGTTCTTCACCAACAGATATGAACTCAAAGACTAAAGTAAGGTTTTCAGGCAGGAGGAAAATGACCCAAACACAAGTCTGGAAGGGAAGGTAACTAGAAATTTTTCAAATTATTTGAAATAACATTGTAGGCTTCTATGTAGCCTGTGGATTGAATAAGAAACCACTTGAGAAGTTAGAAAACATTATGAATGAACGAAATGGAATGTGGGACCATCATAACACCTCAGATAAATCTAAAACTGTGATTAAAGCCAGCTTGTAGGGAAGTAAAGATGTCTCTGGTCAAGAATGAGCACTCCTCTTTTGAGACAAGAGTCTAATTATAGCTCTGGATGGCCTAAAACTCACTATGTAGACCAGGTTGGCCTCAAACACAAGGCAAGACCAGGTTGGCAAGACCTTCCTGCCTCTACTGAGATTAGAAGTTTACACCACCATGCCCAACTCCATACTGCTCTTGAAGAGGACCAAAGTTCAATTCTGAGGACCCATGAAGGGCAGCTATGACAATGTTTAATTTCAGCTCCAGGGGAGCCAACACCCTCATCTGGCCCTGAGGTTACCTGCACACACATGGAAGAAAGTCACACAGGGACAGAGACAGACAGATACACACACACAAACACACACACACACTAAATAAATAAATAAATAAATAAATAAATAAATAAATAAATAAATAAATGACATTTTGCAGTCTTGAGATGCACTTATTGGGCAAAATATAAACTAGTATAAACAGTCATCTTAGGTGCTGGAGAGCTATCTCAGTGTTTAAGAGCACTTGCTGATCTTGCAAAGGACTTGAGTTCGGTTCCCAGCACCCACATGGCAGCTCACAACTGTTTATAACTTCAGTTCCAGGGGTTCTGGCACCATTTTATAACTTCCACAAGCACTGCACACCCATGGTGTACAGACTTATATGCAGACAAAACACCCATGCACATGAAATAAAAATAAAAAAATAGACATCTCAAAAATTTAAATTTAGAATTTAGAAAATAACCAAAAGTTGAGCCTCAAGAAAACAGAAACCAAGGAAAAGTGTGAGACACAAGAATTAATGAACTCCCAGTTCGATGACCTGAAACCAGGAAAAGTGTGAGAAATAAGAATTAATGACCTCCCCACTTGATGATCTGGGCCTGTAATCCCAACTATTCGTAAGGCTGAAGCAGGAGGGTCAAAAATTCAAAGCCTGCCACCTGAACTATTTAGTGAGATCCTTTCTGAAATTTTCACAAGAAGAAAAAGAGAGCCAGGGACATCACTCAGTGGTGGAACACTTGCTCTATGGGCGAGGCCCTGGGCTCAAGCCCCAGCACCTGGGGGAAATGTAAGAGAGTTTGCTGAGAGGGATGGAAAGGAGGGTGGGAGAAAGAGGGAGTGAGGGTGAAGCAAGAGGGGTGAGATGGCTCATGGGCAAGAATGCACACTGCTCTTGCAGAGAGCTGAGTTTGGTTCCCAGCACTCACACCAGGAAGCTCACAACCACCTGTAACTCCATCTTCAGGGAATCTAATGCCCTCTTCTGGCCTCTGAGGGCACCAGCACATACCCACATACAGGTCTATCCACACACATGCATGAATTGAAAAACAAATCAAATCTAAGGAAGAACCAAGTGGAGCTGGCAAGGTTGATATCTAGCTGTACAAGCATGAGGACCTGAGCTGTGAAATAATCCTCCTGTACACTGTGAAGATGTTCTACTCTCATTGTTAACAAAAAGTTGATTGGCTGTTGGCTAGGCAGGATTTTCAGGGCGGAGAGAATGCTGGGAAGAAGAAAGGCAGAGGAGTCTCAGGAGTCGTGAGGAGCCATGGACCAAAGCAAAATTAACTTGACATGTTAAAAAAAGGTACCACAACATGGCAAAGTGTAGATAAGAAATATGGGTTAAATTAAAATGTAAAAGCTAGTTAGCAACAAGCCTGAGCTATCGGCCAAACATTTATAATTAATAGTAAGTCTCTGAGTGGTTATTTGGGAGCTGGTGGTCCCAACAAAGAACTCCACCTACAAACCTAAGTTTGGGTTCCCACCTCCCTCATAGAAAGCCAGATATGAGATCCTATGCACTTGGAACCTTGGTGCTTGGTGGGGTACAAATGAAAGACCAGCTAGAGCATGCTGGCTGTGAGCCTTGCCGAAACCCAGCTAGCTCCAGGTTTGTTGAGAGACCCTGTTTCAAGGGAATAAGGCAAGGGGCAACTGGAGAGGACAGCCAAGGTCCCCTTCCCACTCTCATAGGCATGCACATGGGTTCATGCACCTGCACATGTCTACAAACACAACGTGTGCGCACGCGCGCGCACACACACACACACACACACACACAGAAGCCAGCATGCAGCATTGTAACATTGGAAAATGTGAAAGGGATGTGGGAATTATTTGTGTGACTATTACAATGTTTAATGTTCAAAATAAAAAGGCAAAGTGGGAAAACAACACCAGAGAATATATATAGAGAGAGAAGTTAGAAAATATATATATTTTCTTACTGTTCTGACCATGGTGATTTTAGACATGTGCACATGTCTCCAAGTAGTCTGGGGACCACAGTGGGAAAAGCTAGCTCATTCCCTGCTGGGGACTGCTGAGATAGCACAGTGCAAGTTTGCTGGCTCTTGCCACTATATGAGAGGATTTATCTATGGCCTTTGAGAAGACACAAAGACATCCCTAATAATGCCATCTGAGCTCCTGGATGAGCCAGGCCTGCTGCCTTCCTTCGGTATGTGTGGGTGAGTAATGACACTATGATGGTGAACACCTTTGCCCTCGTAGCAGAGGTGGAAGTGCTGGGTCAAAGGGCAGACACACTTTTGAGCTCCTGGACATCACAGTGTAGCGTCAGCAGCACACATACACCAGCCGTCAAGGACCCATCCTTGCTGGGACTTGCAGAACTTCATTTGCTTCTGTCCAATTGTGTTCTTCCTTGTGCATTCAACAACTGTTCAGAGTTTCCCTTAAAACCCTCCTGGCTTTTAAAAAAGCATGGGAGCTGGGGAGATGCTCAGCCAGGAAAGTACTTGCTGTGCATGTAAAATAGGTGTTGAGGCTCGGGAGATGTCTTCATGGCTAAGAGCACTGGCTGTTTTTCCAGAGGACCAGGGTTTTATTTCCAGCACCCACATGATAGCTCACAACCCTCTGTAACTCCAGTTCCAGGGGATCTGGTGCCCTCCCCAGACTCCATAGGCACCATACACACATAGAACATAGACATACATGCAGGCAAAACACTTATACACAGGAATAATTTATTAAAAAGACATACAAATAAAATCAAAATGAAAAACTGTCTCATTCTATTAAAGCCAATAATTTAAAGTTAACTCAACATAAAAAAAAAGTTAGAAATGGGGGCACACATATATCCTAGCACTGGGATGATGGACATGGGCAGATCCTTGGGGCCAGCCTCATCTAATCAGTGAGATACAAGTCAGTGAGAGATCCTGTCTCAAAAGACAAGGAAGACAGCACTCCCAGAACAACATCCAAGGTTGACCTTTGTCCTTTACACACACATGCACACATGTGCATGAACACATGAATTCATGACATAGAAATAGTAAGCATACACTTGAGAAAATCAGCACAACCTAGGGCAAACACTGAGAGGAGGCTTAGCACAGAGAAAGCAGCCCATCAAAAAGAGACACAACAGGAGTCAGGGATGTCGGGAATGAAGGGGCTGCTCCTGCAGGAGCCACAGGCAGTGATGGTGTGGCTCCCTTCTGCTGCAGGAAAACACTTCCTAAATGCATGTTAAGTGAAGGAAGAAGAAAAGAGGAAACACCTACCTTGTAAGGGAATGAAACCTGTGATTTATTAAAACTTATCTGTTTTGTAAGCATGGAATCCCAACTCAGTTGAGAGGCTGAGGTAGGAGGATTGTCAATTCAAGGTCTTCCTGGGCTGTAGAGTGAGTTCAAAGCCATCCTAAACAAATCAGTGAGACTCTGTCTCAAAATAAAAAAAAAATAGTAGAAGGTTTGGGACTATAAGCACATGAAAGATCCAGGATTTGAGCCCCAGAAAGCAGAATGGTGTTAACAGATGGATAAAAAAAAAGTTCTTCAGAGCTTCTGAATTTTTAAAAACAAGGTCAGAATAACCTGAATGCCAAATTTCAACGGAATTCTAAGACAAGTGAGTTGTGCACTCAAGTTTCACAAGCATCAATTTATTATTTTTTGTTTTTTAAAGAAAGAATCCCACCAGGATGTGCTAGCTCGTACACAAATCTCTGGGCATTTGCTGACCTCTAACTCAGATTGTTAGAACTTACTCTTACAGAGAATTCTGGGCTGAGGGTATACCGAATGGTTGATGGCCACACACACTAACAAGTTTTATGCTGGCTTAAAGTGCCATTCACCAGGAAAAGGAAGGAAGCAGGTCAGGTGTGTGTGTGTGAATCACTGGATTCCTAATAGCCAAAGTAGGGTGTCTGGGTGTCATTTTAGGCTACAGTTAGCCAGACAGTAGAACAACAGTCCCCTGTGGGTGGGCAGGATGCAGGGCCAGGCGTGGAACCCTACCTTCTCATGGATGACTGAGATGTACCAGGGCATTCTGGTTCTTTGGGACCTCTTGACCAAGGTTGGGCTGGTGGGACTTGTGGCTGGGGGCTCACTCTTCTTCCGTGAGTAGTTGAGCTCACAAGCACTCTTGCTGAGTGAAAAGAGGTGCCCTGTGGAGGAAGCAGAGCCCAGAGGGCAGTTGGATTCTTCCCTGGGGATGTGCTGTAGAATCTTCCATGACACTATCCGTACCTTCCCTCAGAGGCCAGCGTCTGTCCAGTGAGCTATCTCCCCTGCCAAACTAAAATATTAAAGTTTGTCTGTCTCCTCAACCAGAAGCCCTTGAAACCGCCACATCTGCCCACACCCACCTGGAATGTACTGAGGAAAGTGGCCGATCATCAAGGTCCCCATCCCAATCCCAGGGTGGAGGAATGAGAGCCCGGGAGTCAAGACAGGAAGCCATTTGCTACTGTCCTTGTTGATCCCATGACCCAGCCCTCTTGCACCCTAGAGTCTCACTTTAGATTTTGGGGTTCTTCACTTTCTTAATCCTGGAGGGAGTTGTTCACTACAGGTCATTATCTGAAATTATCATGTTTATCTCATCTTCTGGCAAATGAAAGCTTATTTCTCTATTTAAGTAGGTGGTACCCAGGGGGCTGGAAGTAAAGAGCACAGAGAAGGTAGAGGACACAGATTTCAGCCAAAGACAAGGAACAATTGTAGTGTCTTCCACCAATGAGAGCAGAGTTCTGGGTAGCCTGTGTCTCAGAGTTTTTGAGAGGCAGGCAATCCTAGGAAGAGTTCCATAAGAGCACATCAGGCATCCCTGGGGAGCACCTTTATTGCCCAGGGCCCCAGCAGATGAAGGCAGAGGCCTCCAGGATCCCCTTACCATCCACACTGGTGGCAGAGCCCAGCCTGTCCAGGGGCTGGTCCTCAGTCATCCTCCAAGTCCCAGAGCTGGTACATGTGTCCCTGGGCAGATCAACGGTGGTGGCAGAACCTGGAATGTGCAAGGTGCCAGGAAGTATGACAAAAAGTCCCCCATTCCAGGATCTCTAGGGCCAAGGCTGTCACATTATCTTTAAACACGAGGCCAGGAACAAGTGAGTCTTCCTGATGGAGGCATGGGACTAAACCCTGGGCTTTACCAAAACACAGGCTCTGTCTTTTTACCCATCTGATCACAGTGTATCATCTGAGCAGACTGATGGTGGTACCTGTGAGAGAATGCAGATACAGACCCTGCAGCCTAGACTCTGTGGCCCCTCAACCCACCCTCCAGCAAACCCACAGTTCCCTGGGAAGTGGAGCATGTGCCTGGCTATTGCTGAACTTCACAGACAAGTCCCCAAGCTGGTAGTGGGGACGTGGGACAAAAGCAGGTCAGGGATCCAAGAGGTTGGGGTGTAGCCTTGACTCTGAATGATGTTTCCCTGGTTGGCCACCAAGTGCTCTCCTGTGCTTCAGCAAAACAAGGAGGAGCAAGATAGAAGGCTTCTCGGCCTCCTTGGGGTGTTTGCTCCCACTGAGGTGTCTGTAGACTTAAGAGCCTCTTCACAGAAGCTTCTGGAAATTCCAACCCTCTCCTCTCCCACCCCAACACTGTAACAGTGGAACAGGAAGGAACAATCATGAGGATGAGGAGGCTGCCATCTTGCTTCTCTCCTTTATGGTTGGCCCTCCCCCAGCCTCAGCACAGGTCTCACAAAAACTCTGTGCTCCCACAGAGAATTTCAGACACATGAACAGTGGCTCCTTACAGCCTGAAGGGTTCCAGGAGGCAGCAGGTTGCTCTAGTCACCCTTGGTGGTACGAGGGATGGTGGTCTTACCCATATGAGACACAGATGTGGCTCTGGTACTGAACTGGGGGCATCCAGGCCGCATGAGGAAGGCTTTCCTCATTTCTTCCATTTCAGACACAAAGCCATTAGGGCCAGTGAGCTTCTTAAGCTGGCTCTGGCAGGAGAAAGAACGAGACCAGATGCTTGGGCTGTGCCTTCAGGATAGCTGTAAGGGTCCCGTCTATGCTGTCACTGGTGGCAAGGGCTACCCCTTCCCTGGCCAGCTGGAAAGCATCCCAGAAAGCCCCGCCTTAGAGACGACCCTTGGCTGGGTTTTCAGCACCCAACTAGGAAGTCAGTGAGCCTCCCATCGCCATCCCTGACTGCCCTGGTGCGTGGAGGGTGCAGGTGATCTTTCCATCTGGACTTCCCTTCATGGGTCTTTCTCTCCTTTTCACCTTCCTCTCTGACACTCAGGACAGACAGGATTTCTTTGCTCAGGGTTTGGAGTTGACTTCCTCCTTTGGGCTTGGCTGACCAGACCAAGCAGGAGCCAAGATCTGCAGAGGGGGAAGTCAACTACTCCATATAGCTACCTCCCCAGGAAAGCCTAGGGGCTCTGGAAAGGAGGTAATAAGTCTTTCAGGAAGTTGGGCAAGGCCAGCCAGGGCTCTGACCCACCAGAAGCTACAGTCCTCAGGCCTCCTGGGCTCTGTGTGGCAGATTGCCAATAAGCATGTACCAAGCTCTGCTGACTGACAGCTCCCAGGGTCCTTCAGGAAGGGAGAGGAGTAGCTAGCTCCATGGTGGCCATGCTGGGAAGTTAGAGGTACTCCACCCAGCCCCATACCATTTTGCCGTAGTAGCGGCCAACAGCCTGGGCTGACTTGCTGGGTCTATGACGGTCTTGCAGCTTCTTCTCTGGCCCATGGGAGCCCCGGTTGGCCACACTCTGAAGCAGCACCATGCCATTGCTGATCTGGGGGGATGCCAAGCTGAGTTCATCAGGGAAGTTCTCCTTCTTCATTGAGAAGACAGAACCAGAGACAGAAGGTCAGCCTGAATGACCACACAGGCCTGCTGCTCCTGTGCACAGCGCCAGTTATGGAGGGGAAGTCAACCTTAGCTTGAACCTTCAAAGGTGTCCAAGCCAGAAAAGACAAGCTTCCAATGCTCCTGTCCTACAGGCTCCTGGTAGCAGTGTGTGTCATCACAGATGTCTCCATAGAAACAGGGCATGGTCATAGTCTCCTCAATTTTCTGCAATTAGGTAAAGGAGCTGGGAAGCAGACCCAAGCATTGTTCCCACCAAATCTTGAGATGTCACAAGAGTAAGAGAAATAGTCTGACCTCAAGAGACCTGGAATCCTCCTCTCTCATTTTTGTTGGGTGCAGGAGTAGTACTTGTATTTTATTGGCACATGTTCACAGTACATATTGACAGAACATTTCATTCCAGGATATCACATACTTCAACCATATCACGAGAAACAACAATCTTTCTTCATAATAAGAGCACTGGAGACTCAGAGTAGTGAAATCAACAGGGCTTGTTTGCCCATCTTGCAAAGATGAGCATCAGTCTAGACTGACTAATATGAGCTTCCTCCCTTAGTGTAATCAGGGGGTTTCAATTGTACACATCATCCACTCTTTTCTCTTTTCAGGGTCCTTGTCATTTATTTGTTCCTCTTAAGACTTAGTTTTTACTGGACTCAGACCTAGTTCTCTCAGCAAGGACAGCCTACATCTCCTGGCATTCTGTTCCTGATGCTTTTTTTTTTTAATCTTCATTCTCCTGGCCCAAAAGTTTAGCATATTCCACACCTTCTTCCTTGTGTTTCCTAGAGCAATACATCGGTGTTCGTGTTGCAAGACAAAGGAAAGAACAAGACACTGAATCTTGAGCTCTTGGGTCCTGGGCTTCTCACTCTCTTTAAGGTCTTTCTGACAACACATTGGTAGACATCATCTTTAGAGAGACTGAAAAGCTTTCAGGCTCTGCTAGCTCTTTTAGGTCCCAACTGATGAGGCACAGTAGTATCTGTCAGTCCAGGAATTTCCTTCTTTACTTTTTTTTTTTTTTCAATAACCAAGTTGAGAGCACTCGGATTGGCACCCACAATGTATATGGGAACAGACTCCCTTCCTCTTCCCAGCTCTCTTTGGTCTATAACAGGAATGCCCCTCTCTCAGCAGCAGGCGCACTCTGCCGTGGGTCCAAACGCCTTGCTTCATGGGGAACCCTGTTTGTCATTCCCGCCACTGATTCGGACCACACGACCTTTCTTCCACTCTTCACCCAGAGCCACTTCTGTGGCCACGAACTTCTCATAGATCGTCCAAAGCTTGCCTTCAGCATCCACTGCAGTGGGTTTCTGACAGCCAGCGGCAGGGAAGGAGATACTCAGCAGACTGCCTAGGAGGGGTCACGAAAAGGAGGCCTGACCTCCACTTAGCCCAGGTCATTCTCTGCCTCTTCTCTTTTCCTCAACCAAACCTGTGCACATGTTCATGTCTGCATCTTACAGCCTGTCTGCGGTCAAATGTAACCAGACGGGCAAAAAAAAAAGCCTGGCTGTGAGTCATGTTCTACTCTAAACTTCTAATCTGGCAGATGTAGCTTAGCAGTTTGGGGGGCAGTAGCTAGACCAGCAGGGATTAGCGGGAGTCTGGTGGTTTTGATCATTTGTCGCTGGACTTAAGGCACCTTTGAAAATGAACTGTCAGCTTTTTCTTCTTTAATTTTTAAAAATGTGTATGAGTGGTTTGCCTACATATATGCTTGTGCATATACATCATTCCTGATACCCATGGAGGTCAGAAGTGAGTGTCACATCCCCTGGAGCTGGAGTTACAGGTGGTTATGAGCTGCCATGTGGGTGATGGGAATCGAACCCAGGTCCTCTGCAAGAGTAATTAGTGTGTTTAACCTCTGAACCATTATTCCAGTCCCCAGATTTTATTTCTAACGGTTTTCAGCATCACGCCTCCCTTTCCTCACCTCCCTCTGGCAAGCCCTCTCCTTTACACAAATAGTCTCTCTTCTTTCTCTCCATGTGTACATATAAAGTCCATCTAACCCTGAGAGAAAACATGAGCTATTTGGTTTTCTTGAGAGCAGTGGCCAATCTGGACTATCCCGGCTTGACTACAGTCAGAATCAGCTACACCCCAAGCAGCAGGGCTTGCCTGTTAGAGGTTTTCTGTATTGGATACTCAGAGGTGGGAAGACCCATCCTAAATCTGGGCCACTCCTTCTGATGGCAACCCACATCCCACATGAAAGGACATGAAAGAAGGAAGTTTTTACTTTCTGCTTGCTTGCCCTTGCTCTCACTGGCAAGTCTATGCATCCTGTTGCTAAGGTATCCCTTTGCTGGGTTAGAACTCACTTCTTCTGTGGGTTCCCAACACTTACTGAGACCAACAGCTCTCTAGGACTCCACCAGACTGGGACTGCTGAGACACCCAGCCTCATGGACTGGACAACTACTGGATCCTAGGCCTTTCTGTTGGAAAACAGTCATTGTTGAGCTACCTGGACCACTGCCTGTAAGCCATTCTTATAAATTGGGGGGCTTTTTTGTAATTTTCGAGACAGGGTTTCTCTTTGTAGCTTTGGAGCCTGTCCTGAAACTCACTCTGTAGCCCAGGCTGGCCTCGAACTCACAGAGATCTGCCTGCCTCTGCCTCCTGAGTGCTGGGATTAAAGGTGTGCATCACCACCACCGCCCGGCTCATTCTTATAAATTGTATGTACACACACACACACAGAGACACACACCACACATATACACACACAATGAGTCTTGTTTCATTAGACTTATTTAATGAGTCTGGTTTGTTTCACTTAATATGAATTTCAAGGAGTCTCACTCTAGCCCAGACTAGCCCAGAACTTGCTATGTAGCACAGGCTGGTCTGGCACTCACATCCTTCTGCCTCCTAAGCACTGGGATGAAGTCATGTGCCACCTAGTGTGTGTGTGCATTCTTTTTAAAGAGTTTCTTCATCAATTTTTCACCCTGTTTGAAATCTGACACTACCTTGGTGATTGTAATCAAAATGTCAAATCCACAGTTTAAAGGCATTTCTTAATAGTGCACATACAACTCTTAAAAAGTTGGAGTTGAGTGGCAGGGGCAACCTCTTCCAAAGAAGGGCTCATTCTTATTGTTGGTTGTTGCTGTGCTAAAAGCACACATAACGTAAAACGGCTCTTCAGAAGCATCTTGGCTATGAATCCGGCAGCGGCACTTCCTTCACCTCCATGGCACAGCTGTCCCCACTGGCCTTCACCAAACCGTGGGTGTGCAGGTAAGCCTCACCGTGGTTAGGATCTGTGGTTCCAACAACGAGTCATGTTAGACATATCCATGTACTCACTGGCCATTTCTACAACTTTTTTTAAATGCCATTTAAGTTATTTACTGATTTTTTTTAACTTGGGGATTGGTTTCAGGAAATATTATATATTCTAGGTGCTAATCCCTTATCAGAGATTATGTATTCTGCATACTGATCCCTTATCAGACATGATGTATTTGGGGCAAGTTCCCTTGTCATGTGTGCTTTCTGACACTGAACCCTGCTCAGATATGATGTTTTCTATGCCCTCCTCTCTTAACAGATAGGTATGTTTTCTGCACCCTGAGCCCTTATCAGATGTGACCTGTAGTTAATTATGTTGTGTCATGAGGAATACCTTACAGTGTCACTCTGAATCATCACACAAATTGAAGGAAAGCCAATCCTGATCATCAGTTTCTTCCCCATTTCCTCCTTGTTTACTATCAATCTCTGTGTTTGGGCTCCAAGCCCAGGCTGGAGTCAGCCTCCAGTCCCACCCGCTGGTGTCAGGTGCAGACTTTTGTGAGTAAGGACCTTTTGGAAGTGATTGACATCACTGTCAGTGCCTCTGAGACTGGGACACAAAGCTCATGCTGCCTGGCACCACAGTTGTCAATGAGCAGAGGCAAGAATTGAATGTCTGTGTTGTTCAGATGGCTGGCAATCTGAGAAAACAGCAGGCTGACGCCCCCAAAAGCTACCTTGCTCCCTCTGTCTCCAACTGGCTGTTTTATAGAAAGTAAAACAAGGGCAGCTGGTCATTGGAGCTCAAGCTTGTCCCTTTGGTCAGATGGCTACCGCACTGCTGGACTTTGTGACATGTCTCCCTGGTCACCACCCTCTGGATATCTGACAGTATTGACTGTTTGACTCCCCCAGACACCACCTGGGTTGAAGGGTTAACTCAGAACACATTCACAGCATGTACATGAAGGTCCTTCTTATAGGACGTATATTAGGGTTCTCTAGAAGAACAGAACTGACAATCCCAGCACTCAGAAGACTGAGGCTGAAGGATTGCCTCAAGTCTGAAGCTACCCTGGCCTACACAGTGAGTTCTGGGCCAGGCATGGCTACAGAGTGAGACTCTGGCTCAAAAAAAATAAGCAGAGGGCTGTGGAGATAGTTCAGTGAGTTACAGGCTTGTCTTACAAGCACAAGGTCCTGGGTTTGACCCCCAGAACCCACTTTTTTGAAAAAGTCAAGCATGAAGGCACACATCATAGTCCCAGGTGGAGACAGGTGGACCCCTGGACCCCAAAGCCAGGCAGCCTACTTGGCAAGTTCTCCACACACGTGTACACACACACACACACACACACACACACACACACACACACACACCTCAACAACAAAAAATCCACCTCATTCATTGATGTCTGTTTTACATCTTGGGCTTTGAAGTCGATCTCGTTGGGCATGTTTGCAGTTAGTCTGCCCATCCACTCATTCTCAACTTGTCCCTTTATGTTTAAAGTGCACATCACAGGGCAGAAACGGTGCTTCAGTGATGAAAAGCACTTTTTGATCTTGCAGAGAACCTAGGTTCGACAACCACATGATGACTCAGAACCACCCATAACTACAGTCCCAGGGGACCTAGTATCTTCTTCTGACCTCTATGAGCACTGCACATATGTGGTGTACATACATACCTCCAGGCAAAACAGGCATGAACATAAAATAAAAATAAATCTTTTTGGCTGGGCATTGGAGGTGCACACCTTTAATCCCAGCACTTGGGAGGCAGAGCCAGGCAGATCTCTGTGAGTTCGAGACCAGCCTGGTCTACAGAGTGAGTTCCAGGACAGTCAGGGCTACACAGAGAAACCCTGTCTTGAAAATCCATAAATAAATAAATAAATAAATAAATAAATAAATAGATCAAAGTGCCTTTCTCATGAGTAGCTGGAGGCTGGGTCTGACCTTTGACCTTACTGACCTTACTGTCTAGGCTAACGGTTCTTTTTTTTTCCTGGTAGATCCCACCAGTAGATATTTGATGTTACCCATGAGGCTGATCTGGGTTGACTATTTTAGTACTTCTTTTCTCCTCTGGCCCCATTTCTTCTTCTTGGTTTCACTGAGCATCTTAGAGAATTGCATCACACTCAGGCACCGAGTCCCTGCACACACCTTTGCTTGTGCATTAGCCACTGCCAACAGCATGTGTTGTTGACGTTTCCTGTCCTACAACACAGTTAAGAGTGTACCATTGCAACCAAATGGGTCCTTCATTTCCCTCTCATTTTTTTTTTCTTTGAAACAGGATCTCTATGAAGCCCAAGCTGAGTTCAAACCAGAGATTCTTCTGCCTCAGCCTCCCTGAGTACCAGAAATACAGGGGCCTGGCAACACACTCAGCCATCTCACCATTTTTTATGCTATTGCTGTAAGTATTATCTGTCTATACTATGTACATTAAAAACCAAAGTTACACATTTTGCTTTCAAAGGTCATGTAAACTTCTCAAAAATCAAGATGTAAAAATAATTTTTTGTGGTTTTTGCAAAAAACCTTTCAACTTGAAAGGTTTCATTTAGCATTTCTTTATTTTTTATTTTAAAAATTTTGTTTATAAATTTTGTTTTGTTTTAAGACAGAGTTTCTCTGTGTAGCTCTGGCTGTCCTGGAGCTCTCTATAGACCAGGCTGGCCTCAAACTCACAGAGAATATACCTGTCTCTGCCTCCTGAGTGATAGGATTAAAGGTGTGTGCCGCCACACTTAGCTATAATTTGTATTTATTATCATTGTATTTGTGTGCACACACACACAAGTGTGCCACAGCTCATGTGTGGAGGTCAGATGTCAGCCTTGGGGAGTTGGTTCTCTTTTTCCACTGTGGGTTTTGAACTTAGATCATCAGACTCAAGTAGCTGGTGTTGACCATGAAGCCATCTTGCCAGCCACTCAGCATTTCTTGTAGCATGGGCGCAAGCCACACACCTTCTGGCTTTCAGTCATTTCCATCTGAGGCACCCAGGCACCCTTCCCTTACAATCCAGTCTGTTTGGCTTCTCCCCCAGCTTTTAGGAACTCTGTTCTCCTTCCACGTTTTCTCTCTTTGTCCAGGTGTCACAGAGCTGTGGTGGTATTGTGTTCCCCAAAACATTGTGCACCCTAATAAACTTATCTGGGGTCAGAGAACAGAACAGCCACTAGACACAGAGGCTAAAAAATGGTGGCACTCACACCTTTAATCCTAGCACTCCAGAGGCAGAGATCCACCTGGATCTCTGTGAGTTCAAGGCCACACTGGAAACAGCCAGGCATGGTGACACATGCCTTTAATCCCAGGAAGTGATGGCAGGAGGCAGAAAGGTATTTAAGGTATGAGGACAAGGAACTAGAGATACTTAAACTTTTAGGCTTTGAGCAGCACAGTTCAGCTGAGATTCATTCTGGTCGAGGATTCAGAAGCTTCCAGTCTGAGGAAACAGAATCAGCTGAGGAATTGGCAAAGTGAGGTAGCTGTGGCTTGTTCTGCTTCTCTGATCTTCCAGCATTCACCCCAATACCTGGCTCCAGGTTTGATTTTATTAATAAGACTATTTAAGCTTCCTGCTACACAGAGCAGCTTAGGACCACTCACTCCGTGGCAGCTCTAACCAACTTGGTGGCTGGCACTGGGGGAGCCAGCTGCTAACTAGTCCTCAGTGGCTGGCTGGGCACCCCAGTCTTCAGCAGGTGAGGGGATCAGGGAAGCAAATCATGAGAAGAGATGAGAATGAAAACCCCATTCAGATTGACTTTGTCAACCTGTCGGACTTCAAGGAGTCTAATGCCAGGTGGTTCATTGTCAGCGTATTTAAAACACAGTACAAATTGGGAAAAAGTTTCCATGTGACAATCATTCAGGTACACAATAAATCTTGAGGTATGACTCCATAGAAACTCCTTTACAAAGTACATGTGACCATGAGGATGGGTTCTATAGCTAAAAGGTCTAGCATCGAGTGTTGTCTCTTATAGAGGTCAGCGGGCTATAAAATACATGTGACATCTTCTCTAAGGATGGGTTTAACTGGGAGCTAAAGATAACAGTCTAGGGAGAGAGAGTCTGGAATAATCATTCTGGGGGATTTGGTGAGGTCTGCCTCCAAGGATATCGAAGGTCACCATGTCGTTAACAAAATCCACGCTCAGCTTTCTGGATGGAATGCAGGCATTTGATTTCCTCTTCACAAGTGAGGAGACACTCCTGCATGATTAACATCCCTGGTTCTCTTAGTACTTCTCTGTGAGTACAAGGACCTCTGTGCCCACAACAAGTAGGGAACTGTGGGTGGGTACAGAGGGCACCTGAATACCCTCAGACCAGTCTGCCACCTCTGGCTAAGCAGCAGTGACCTCAAGAGCTGGCATGGTCCATTCGCCCTGAAGTTGCTCCCTGGTCACAGCCTTCTCAGCGGCAGCCTGCTCCCCCTTCTCAGTCTCCTCTGGTCTCTGCAGAAGTAAAGATCAGGCATAACCTCCCATGGGTGCTCATGGGAGATAGTGCTAGGCATGCAGAGTACTTCCCAGGCCAGCACCCACCACATCAGACCCACCGAGTGAGCTCCCTTGTTGTTAGGATGGCAATGTCCACATAGCACAGAGGGGGTCTGTGTTAAACAGAGCGATGGTGGACAGTTGACTTGAGACACCTCTGGGACAGGCTGGTGGTCATCCCTGGGATCAGTCACCACTAGACTGCGGCTCCCTGAAGGCTGCTTGGATCTGGGTCATGAAGGTGCCAGGTGTGAAGCGGCAGCATTTGGAGTGGCTCCAGTGGTGGCAGCAAACTTTCGCAGGGCTCGCTGGCCAGTGTTGCTGGTGGAGAGGACGCTGCCATCAGCAGGGTTCTCAATGACGATTGCCCGAGTGTAAGCGACAGCTTCTCCCAGGTCCTCTTCAGATTTATGATGCAGATACCATAGCTTTTTCTTTTGTAGATTTGCTGCCCCATCTGAAAGGCAAGGTTGGTGCCACCTAAGTGGGTCCCCACCTCAAGAAATTTGAGGACACCCTCCTCCTTCATCTGCAGGACATTGTGTAAGTTTCTCTTTAAGTTACAATAGGAACCAAGAACAATGCTGTATGGACCCGTCCCCGACATTTTCTGACTTTTAAAAGGAATCTTTGGATTTCTGGAGGCTCCTCAAAGAGTTCACTAGGTTAGAGTAAGATCTTTCCTGCCGTTCATTTTTCCAATATTTAAAGCAATGCCTAAGCTGAGTGTGATGACACACGCCTGTTATCCCAGTAGCCAGCAAGCTGAGAACCACAAGTTTGAGGCTAGCCTGAGCTACATAAAGTGACCCTGTCAAAAAAACAAAAGCAATACCCAGAATTGCAGATTACAAGGTGACCTTGAGAATGAGACCCTCTTGCTGAGAGGAATGAGAACAAAGAGAAGCCTGGATGCTGCTGATGATTTCCAGGTCTCTGTCCATCTCTGAGGACAGGAGAGCCTTGAGTTCAGCAGGGTCCAGCTGGGCAACACAGCAAGACCAGCTTACACACAAAAGGATCTGTCTCAAGATACTTTGCACAGTGAGGACGAAACCCCTGGCCCATCCA
Organism: Peromyscus leucopus; assembly: GCF_004664715.2. Taxonomy (NCBI): domain Eukaryota; kingdom Metazoa; phylum Chordata; class Mammalia; order Rodentia; family Cricetidae; genus Peromyscus; species Peromyscus leucopus. The sequence goes on from NC_051064.1 coordinate 152,193,676, forward strand.
CTGTTTAGAGAGAGGGGCTTCTTGCTGGATGAAGGAAATTCATGGTTTTCTCCCTTCTGTCCTACTTGGTTCTAATTGTCCATTTGTTGCAGCCTCGAACAATCCGAAAGGAAAACCTCAATCAAGATTGGGCTGTGGGGGGTTGTTGTCTTGATGCAGGAGGGCCCAGCTTACTATGGGCAGCATCACCCATAGACAGGAGTTCCTATGTGTATACAAAGCTCTAAGTATGAGCCTGTGAACCAGCAAGAAATGTTCCTCCGTGGCTTCTGCTTCAGGCTCCTGCTTGAATCCCTTCTCTAACTCCCCTCAGCGATAGATATGACCTGCAAACTGGAATAAATCCTTTCCTTCCCAGTTTGCTTTTGGCTGTGGTGTTAACCACAGCAACAGAAATATAATTAGAATACCTTCCAAGACAATTTCAAGGATCCACAAATGCTTCAAAAAATGTTGTAGCCAAAAAAATTACAAAACAAATCTCTTTTGTATTTGATCTTTGGACAGATTTTAATAAGAAATGAAGCTAATTACTATTTACAATGGCTGAGATATGGAACCAACCTGGGCTCCCAACAAGAAAGGAACGGAGAATTAAATGTGATATGAATTCACAATGAAAGTTTTTTTCAACCATAAAGAATAACTATGTGTTTTTCAGGAAAACAGATAAAGGTGAAGATAACTATATTTAGTGAATGACACCGGTCTCAGAAAGACAAACACTGTGTTTTCTTTCATTTACATAGACACATCAAATCAGGACGGTCTTTATGACATGGAAGTAGATATGAAACTGTGTGTTAGGAGGGGTGAGGGGGAGAAAGAAAAAAGCAGGGAGGCATTCAAGGCATGTGCTTGACATACCGTGTGTACTTGTGAGGAATGATTTCTAAGAGAAGGAAAAGGAAATGTGGTCTTTTATCACTTTAAATCTAGAGAAGTCAGTCTCAACTCACCGGCTTCTCCCCGGGTGGTTATCCTAGGATCTTCCAATACAGCCCTGAGTGTTTCTGAGGTCATCTCAGGAACAACCCCTGCCCATTCGAAAGGCACATATTGGGGACTGGAGAGATGGCTCAGCCATTAAAAGCACATGCTGGTCTTCCAGAGGACTTGCACCCTCTTCTGGCTTCCATGAGCACTTGCACACACACACACACACACACACACACACACAAAATGAAATAAAATTATTTGTGGTTTTTTGAAATAGGGTCTCACTATGTAGTTCTGGCTGTCCTGGGAACTTACTATGTAGAGACACCTGCCTCTGTCTCCCAAGTGCTAGGATTAAAGGCATGTGCCACCATGCCTGGCTTTAAAATAAATACTTTCAAAGTCACAGATCGGGGCTAAAGAGGTGGCCCAGTGGTTTGGTTCCCAGCATCCACATGGTGGTTCCTAACCATCCATATGAGCATCAGTGCCCTCTCCTGCCCCCTGTGGGCACTAGGGGTGTATATATGGTGAGCACACATGCATGCAGGCAAAACACTCATCCACACAAAGTAAAGTAAGTAGATTTTGTAAAAATCCTATTGAAAGCTCACATATTGTCCTTTCTCTGGTTTTCACTCTGGTCTTCTAAGCTGAGCCTAACCGCAAACTTGTAGTCACTAAAACACTCAAGTAGACTTCCAGTTCCCTTATAGAAATGTAGAGTGGTAGGTGCTACAGAGACCGAATCAACTGCCATTAAACAGAGAGCTTTATCTTGGGACAGACATTCAAATCTAATAAATTAAGCAGAACTCTAGTCTTATTATTCCAAGGAGCAATTAATAGATTTTCTCCAAATTTGAAGGCTTTGTGTGGAATTGGCTTAAATGCAGACAGGTGGCACTGGGAGTCTCGTCTAATAAGTAGGAGTCCCTGGTGGCTGGCACTGCTTGTCGTCTTGGGTCTCATGAAATGAGAACAGCTACTACAGGAGTGTGAGCCTCACATGCACAGCAGCTCCCAGACCCAGGGACCCAGGTGAGCACAGCACCATACTTTATACAGGTGCTCTGTGTCCTCATCACAGAACGGCAGCCTGGTTGTTTCAAGAATTTGATTAATGAAACTCGCTTGGGATGTCAGATTCCTAAACTGACTATTTTTGTTATTTTTTGCTGCAAAGCTAACTTTTCAAAAGTATACATTGGAAAGAAAAGCTGTCAATGCACCCAGGTGATCCCCTGGGAGGAGATGCTTCATCAGCAGGAAGATAATGGATCCAGAGAAGGGACTCCAAGGTGGAGATGGCAGGCGCCTGGGGACAGGTGTGCTCGAACAGGCCAGAACTTGCCTCTGTAGAGACAGCCCTGACATCAAGCCTCCAGACAAGAGCCCCAACCCCCCAGCAAGAAGCCACCCACAAGATCTTTGCCCCTGGCTAGGGATCTGTTCTCTTAATATAGTCCTCCCCACTCTCCAACTTTACCTGCTTCCAGATCTGGCTCCCCTGAGCTGAGCCATAGAGCCCTTGTGAGCTGTAATAGGCTGGAGACAGCTGCAGGACACATAGCCCTTACCATGCCTCATACCACCACCTTCCCAGGAGGCCTGCTTGTCTTGGCCATCTGATGCCAGAGCCTTGGTGATCCCCCCAGCCCATCAGAGGGACGTTCATAGCAGGCAAAGTTCTCCTAGCACTTGGGCTGGGATCTGCTCCAAAGGCCCCATCATCACCTACATATTTCCTCAATGGAAAAAAAAAGCTTCAAAACTAGCCCAGAGGCCAGATTTCTTCCCCCTTTATTAGGCATGGCTTTCAGAGTCTTTAATAACGAGGAAGAGGTCTGGAGAGTCACAAAAGCCAGTCTAGAGGGTAAAAAAGATATGCGGAAAGCTCAGTTTGCTGCTGCAGCAGTGTCTCATCCCTGCCCACCAAGGAAATCCTGCCACTCCATCTAGTGGCCACCTGGTCCAGTCTCAGAGAACTAACCCAGCCTCAGGATACATCTTTTCTAGCTGACATGGTCAGCCAGAATATTTCAACAGTCATTGCCCAAGCCACCAGGGCACAAGCTTCTAGCTCCACATCCAGACTGCAAAGTAGGGACAAATTGGAAGTGAAAATGCTCTCCCCTCTCCTGGGGGAAAGCCAGTATGGCTAAAATTTCTTCCCAGGGCGAGACATGAACATCAACCCCCTTAAGGTCCCAACCACAACCGAAGTGTGAGTCCAGTAAAGTTCACCATGGAAACCAGAGAGTACATTAGGCTTCCTTACAGAGCAGTGGGTGAGGGACTGTGAGAAGGAGCACAGATGGCCTCAAAACAGCCAGGACAGAAGGTCTGCACCCAGTGGGGATGACGGATTCCCGTGGATTTGTAGCTGTACCCCACTACATACTCTAAGGTTCATGCAATTTTGGTCAGAATTGCATAACTGGTTGAGAAGGGTAGCTGGGTACTGAGGTGAGGGTCGCATGATTCTCTCCATCCCCTCCTCCAAGAGGAATGGTGTGGTGGTATTGTGTTCCCCGAAATATTGTGCACCCTAATAAACTTATCTGGGGTCAGAGACAGAACAGCCACAATATTAAACATAGAGGATAGGCAGTGGTAGCACACACCTTTAATCCTACAGCCAAGCATGGTGACTCACACCTTTAATCCCAGGGAGTGGTGGTAGAAAACAGAAAGGTATATAAGGCATGAGGACCAGAAACTAGAAGCATTTGGCTGGTTAAGCATTTGACTGGTTAAGCATTTGGCTGGTTAAGCTTTTAGGCTTTGAGCAGCACAGTTCAGCTGAGAGCCATTCGGATATGAGGACACAGAGGCTTCCAGTCTGAGGAAACAAGATCAGCTGAGAAGTTGGTCAGGTGAGGTTAGCTGTGGCTTGTTCTGTCTCTCTGACCATGTAGCATTTCACCCCAATAACTGGCCCCGGGTTTGATTTTACTAAAAGACTCTCTAAGATTCCTGCTACATCATGGACAACAGCCACCAAGCCCAGCTGGAATGAGTTTTAGTAAGCAGGCTTAGCTAGACCCCTGAATATGGTGGCAGTTTGCCTCAGAGGATAATACTATACAACAGCCAGCCTTCTCCCAAGGTCACCAGGCTCAAGTCAACAATGGAAATAGACACTCCTAACTTTGTGCCGGGAGTGTGAGCAGCCCAGGTTACCCTCTCTGTGAGTCTGAGGCTACATGGACTTCTGTGTTTGCTGTCTCTGTTTATGAACGTTGCCTATCCCTAGATGTGGCTGAGACTGAAATTACAACCCTCATTGATGTGGAGTGATTTTTCCGCCCTGACTATTGCTGGTTTGGTCTTCTGGTCCCTAGACCTCCTCACTGATACTGATGGCAAGCCCCAACCAGCCTGATTTACACTCAATATATTTTCACTCATTCCTTTCTGGTCCAACCCATCTTCCCCACTCCCCTTCTTGGCAAGATGTCATATCTAAATGTCAAGTCCAGTTAAGGCTTTTTGTAAGCCTAGAGGCTCTTATGAAATTCTTGAGTCCCCTGACCTGAAATGGCCTGGAGCCATCTAGTATCCAAGGACCCTTGTTGTAGAATATTAGTTTAAAATGTGTTACATTTGTTTATACTCTAGAACATCTGTTTAATGATGCAAAGATGTGCTGCATTCTTTTATGTTGCGTTTGTTTAACTCTGTGAAGCTGTGTTACTTTGCCTGTCTAAAACATCTGATAGTCTAGTAAAGAGCTGAATGGCCAGTAGCAAGGCAGGAGAAAGGATAGGTGGGGCTGGCAGGCAGGGAGAATAAATAGGAGGAGAATCTGGGAGGGAAAAGAAGAGAGATCAAGAAGCAAGAGAAGGAGGAGGATGCAAGGGGCCAACCACCCAGCTACACAACCAGCAATGGAGTAAGAAAGAAAGGTGTACAGAACTAGAAAAAGGTAAGAGCCCAGTGGCAAAAAGTAGATGAGTTAGGTTAAGAAAAGTTGGCAAGAAACAAGCCAAGCTGAGGCTGGGCATTTATAATTAAGAATAAGCCTCCACGTGTGATTTATTTGGGAGTTGGATGGCAGCCCCCCCCCAAAGAGGGAAGAGTAAAAAGAGAAAAAGCAACCAACAACGGTCCCTCCCCATATGCCTCTAGTTCTCCAGACAAGCTCCCTCTGGCACCTGGTATACTCTCATTCCTGGGTGCTCACTAAGAGATGCCACTGCTCCTAAGGACCCTAACAATGTCCCCAAAGTCCCCAGTATCCTAAAACTTGAAGCTCAGAAAGGCTGATAGCCTCTCTTGGTGAATTTCTGGTGAGCAGGCTTCTGTATTCCTGTAACGCTCCATGAAACACCCCTACTTAGACAGCGAGGCAGTCAGATGGGTCCTACAGAACCTGAGGTCTGTAAATGAGGCTATGCTCTCCATTTGCCCTGTATGTCCGAATCCTTATACCCTCTTGGGACAGACACCTGCCAACACCTCCTGGGTCGCACTGTTAACTCTAAAGAGAGTCTTTTGTTCATATTCCTGCCCACCCAGACTCTCAGTTCCTATTTTTCTTGTAATGGCAAGACCCATCTACCCAGGTTGCTCCACAGCTCCTGTGGGATTGTCTTGCCTCAGGGCTTTTAGGCTAGCCTCGACTTCATGGACCTAGCAAGAGACCTGTCATCCTCTAAATTTTACCCTGGAATTAGCCTCCTTCCACGAATCCATCATTTAGACACTATCCTAACTCTTCAGAAACAGGCCTCATATAGATAAAAGGGTTCTCTTTCAAAGGCTCAAGTCTGTTTGCAAAAGGTACAGGTCTTGGGACCAGCTAGACTGTATAATGAGTCACCCAGTAAGGATCTAATTTTAATTACAGAGACCCCAGCCACAAAACAATAACCACAGACCTTCTTGGGGAGAGTCAGATTTTGCTGAATTTGGATTCTCTGTCTAGTTCAGCCAGATAGCTAAACCCTTCTATGAGGCCTTCAGGGAACCATAGCAAGAGCTGTTAGTTTGGACCCCTGAGATGACATGAGCCTCAGACCTCCTAAAATTCACTCCAGCATTGGATCTCCCCAATCACAGTAAACCCTCTTCATTAGGCCTATGAGTGACAGCACATGGAGTTTTAACCCGAATTTTGGGGCCCTCACAGTGCGTAGTAGCTTATCACCCTAAGTCATGAGCCCTGGTGGTGTGGGAGCTGGCTCCCTTGCCTCGGGGTCCCAAAAGGCTTTTTAGATCAGGGCTTTACACTCACCCAGAAGGGGTGGGTTTGTTCATCTCCACCCCTCCACAGTGGACCCTGAGGACCGATGAGGCATCTGGGGAGGGAATAAGCAGGTCGTTGTGTAAAGAATGTGAGTGAACCAGTGTCAGACACACAGTGGTGTCTGGGCCACAGCCAGAGCACTGTGCCCCACCTGGCCTCGCCTGGCTCCACCTGTACCACCTCGTAACATCTTGCCTCACCTACACAAGGCAGCCAGCACGGAGCCTCTGGACTGTGGTGTTCCTGTCCTGGCAGTTATGGGAGGTAAGGAGGAATGTGGGCCCCTCTCCATATCACCTCAGCCTTTCTTGTTCTAAACTCCATCCAACTCTTAGAAGTCTCGGGCTTCTCTTAAAGCTGGATAGATTTTTTAGAGCCTTATTTTTCTAAGACACGTCCACAGGCTAAAAAACAAGAAACCTGAGAACCACAAAGAGGCCTGAGTGGTGGCAAAGCGTGAGTGGAGCCAACAGGAGACATGTACTTCTCTGTAAGTCCTGCTGAGGTGAGCACGCTGCTGAGGTTACTATACATCAGTTAGGTTGTGTGCGATGTCCCCAGATATCCCCTTTCCAACCCACAGGACACATGCACATTGCAGGGATGATGTAGATGTTCAGTGGGTGCTGCTGGGCCAGTGTGGGGGCACACGCTTCCTGCCTGCCTGTGCTTGCCTCTGTTCTGAGCTCTCCTGTGATGCTCCTCGAAAGCCTGAGGGCTAGGTTAGTCATAAGAGCCAGTCATGGGAACATGTGATTTTTATTATATTACAAAAACAAAAATTCCCACCAAACACAGCTAAAAAAATAACAACATTTTTCTAAGATGACATTACCCAAAACAGTTAATAGTGTCATTGGACTAAATCCATCAATACTGCTTGGAGAAGCATTTCATTACATTGAAAATAGACAGTTCGGTTTTGGTTTTTGTCTGCCGTCTGAAATGCTGTCCTAAGTCGCAACTTCTGACCCTTGTAGGAGTCTTGCACAGGGATCCAGTGTTGGTGCTGCAAGCTCAGTGCAGTGGCCTCAAAGCAGCCAGAGCCAGAGCTATCAGACGTAGCAAGCGGTACAGGAGGGACAGGAGAGCTGTTGCTGGCTGGGCGCACTAAGCTTCCCGGACCATTACAGGCTGAGGCTGGAGTGGCCTGCTGGTCCAGCTAATGTGAGAAATATCACTAGCAATCCATAGAGTCTGCTTAAAGGGCAAAGGAATTTATTAGAGAAAGAAACTCATGAAACAGAACAGAGGAATTATTGCAGGATCCCACTCCATTCTTCTGCTTGTGAGGTACCTGCCCTTGCTCAACAGATGTCTTCCAGGGCATCCCCAAGCTCACTTCCAGACTACCACTTCAGCACTCCTAGGAAACCGGCAAGATTGGCTTTCTCCTGTTTTCTGTGTTTTGCAACAGCCAAAAGGCTAGTCCCTAGAGAGCTGCATGTGGGCTCAGCTGTGGCAAGGCTTGCTTCTGTGACATTTATTTTCTGGAAGATGGTCCTCGGCGGTTTCCTCCAAACATAGCAAGATCTTGGAGGCTCATGAGACAGCTTTGGCACTTGAGGCAGGGTCTGAGGAGACACACAGCTTTGGGGTCCTCACTGGAGATGGGCTCTTCCCTCTTCACATGTCTACTGAGAGCCACCTTTAAACCACGCCCCCCAAACCTCCCAGGAGCATGTGGTGAGGTGCTTACAATGGCCACTCCTGGGCAATGCCTGAGATATACTCATGTGAGACCCCAGAACGCAAGCACATCTCAGTGGGTCTCACAGACCCAGGAGTGAGGATATACCTGTGTAGTTCCTGAGGTAGCATGTGCCTCAGGAGTGATCACCCACCTCTGCCACGGCCTGATGCCGGAGTCAGGGGTGCAGTCTTTCTAGCCTCAGTTCCCTCACCTGTGCAATAACAAGAAGTGTATACTTGCCTTCACTCTGTGAGGTGTGTTAGCATGTGCCAGGATGACCACACCCTGCGCCCAGGAAGTTCTAAGCCTGCTGCCATAGCTGCTATGGACCATCTGGGTGCAGGCCTGCCTTTCTGGGAAGACTGGGACCCCCAGAGGCTAAGTCATCAACACCTGTCCATTTGGAAGAGCCTACATAATCAGTCCTGATATCTGGCAACCTGGTGCTTGCACCCACCCTGAGTGCACCCGAACCCTGCCCCTCAGAGTCCCATAAAGTGTGGTGTGGGCAGTAGCCACCTGAGTTTGCAGAGCCTGCTAAGTAAGATTGGCAATGGTTGCCCCTGTGCTTCCAGGAGGCAGCCCTGATAGGAAGCCCGTCCTGTAGTACTGACTATATCGCCATCCCATGGGCTTCACTGCCTCTATTGGGCCATGCCAATGAAAGCCAGGTCTAAGAGGAATGGCTGCACAGGGCCTTGGCAGCCCAGCGGGCTTCACTGCAGCAGGGGCTCCTCTGTGGCACTCCACTACTGCAGGAACTGCTGGGGCTCTTGTTGCAGAAGTTCACAAAATTTCTGGCAGACAGAGGGGCCCCATTTGGCTGAGTGCATGCAGGAGCTGTCTCTCCAAGCCCACTCCCTCCTTGGGGTACATCATGAAGGCTGGGGTCCCCAGGAGCTGCCCCAGTTCCACCCATGAGGATGAGTTAGCATTCAAGGTGGGCAGAACAGATGTTCTCACAACTTTGACCTGCCCTCCCACAGCTGTACTTTCTCTGAGTTTCTTTCCTAACTAACCATCCTGGCAACAAGTGAGGGCCCTTCCTGACTTGACATATGGTTTTCTTAGACTTGTTGACAACAGCATGTGGAAAAGCCAGGAATGCACTAGGTTGATCTCAGAAAGGAATGATGGGAAAGTTAGAGGGGGGAAAAAAGGAACCTGACCCATCAATTAGAAAGAGTAACATTTTATCAAATATTGACAATTCAATTTTCAATAGTCTGAGACTCTCACGCTGTCGGTCTACCTGCTGAGAGGGGTCTGTAGAGGGGCTGTGGCCAGCATGTTTAAATGCTGGCTGAAGGCTGATCCCAGAAGCTTCCACTGGTCTGCCAGTCTCCCCTAACCCCAGTGAACTGGACTCTGACTTTGTTCTGGGCAGGAGATACAGGGAACAGCAGAATGGCATCCATTAGGGACAGATCTGTCCCCACATCCTACAGAGGCTGTCTCTGGACTTCACCTTCAAGACACAGTTCGAAATCAACCTGCAAATAAGTGCAGAAGACACGGTGGTCCGACTGCGCACGGCTAGCCTGGAAGGAGAGGACGCTGGAATACTTTGTGGCAGAGGATAGTGAGAGAAGGCTCTCGCTCTGTCCTGGAGATGGCAGAGTCCTCAAGAAAGAAGGGGCATAGAGAGTGGGTGCTGGCATACCCACCCACAAAGGGACAGCCCCTGTCTCAGCATCTGGCCCACAACCTGCCTCGTGTACATGTAGGTAGGGCAGTTCCAGAAGTTTCCCAAGGGCAGTTCACGAATGACACCCCTTCAGAAATGGCATCTGGCAAAAGGGCCTCGCTGTCTCCATGGGCACCGCTGCAGGGCCCTGCTTCCAGGGCAGTTCCTCACGGGGGAAGGAGAAGGCACACCCCTCAGTGGCTCTCTGTCTCTGTGAACTCCTCTTTGATGGGTTGCTTCCGAGACTTGCAATCAGGCAGGTCAAAACCAAAGTCTGCCCACTCGTCGGGGCCTGCCACTCCACCTGGGCCTCCGCGGTTGGGGATAGTGATGGTGTGGCGTACACGGAAATGCACCGCTTCCATGACCCGCTGCCGCTGCAGCTCGCCAGAGCCGCCAATGGAGATGGTGGCTGCATTGCTGCTGGAGCGCAGCAGCTGCTGACCGCAGTCGTGGCTCTGCTTCAGGTCCTGCAGGCCCCTCCAGATGGTCATGCGGTACTGATCAGGGATTTTCAGGGCCCCAAGGTCCTGCAAGAGTGACAGCCACCTTAGGGTTATAAAAGGGACGCTTTTATGCGTGCCCCACACCAGGGATGTCCTACCTGCAAGGAGGCTTCTGCTTTCAGGGTGGGGGGCACTGACTGATTAGAACATGACAATGTGGGTGAGAGCAGCCCAGAGAGGGACAGCATCAGGGTCACCTGCACACCGCGTCTAGCCAAATACTTTTGCAGAATAGCTAAGTGACCTGTGGCGGGTGTTGGAGGGGACAGTGATGAGGCCTCTCTGGGGCCGCATGCAGTCTGGAACCTGGGTCACAGAACAGAGACAGAGGCCTAAGAGACCACCTATCTCCTGGCCTCAATCTGCCCCTTGGCACCCATTAGCTAACAGCTGCTCCAGGCTCATCCCTTAGCTTCAAGCACACAAATCTCTCCAGGGAGGCAAGGGTTAATATATGACTCAAGGTAGAAGGACAGTAGTTAGTGGTCACACAGATGCAAGCTGTTAGGTGCTGGCCTCACTGCCTCTGACGAGTCTTTGCGTCCAGCCTGGGTCCCTGAGCAGGGGACAAATATAGACTTGCCTCTCAGGCTAGGTGGGAATCTAGAAAATAGTTCCGGGAGAGGCAGGAGGTACTGGGATGATGCACCCTAGGCCCTGAGGCTGTGTCCCATGGAACAAATCAAGGCTGACTGTGTTACTAGGCTGTACCCAGATGCCAGGGCTTTGGTCTTGACGTCTAGAACCACTCTAACCCACATTCGACCCAGAATGTGCTGTGCTGTATGTGTAGGCTGGTTGTTGGGCCTCATGTCTTCTTTCTAGGCCTGTCCTCCCCTTCCCACCCCGACTTCTGTACTTCTTAACCATTGGGTCCTGGAAAAACCCAGCCCCCCAAATTAAAGGTAGCCTGGCTGGGGGCTTTAACAAGAGAGAAAGCTCTGCAGGCCATCCCTAGGGACTGACCCATGTGTCCACCCAGCCTCCTTCAGGTCACGTGAGCCTGTGTCAGCTTCTGAGAACTGACTTCAGAACAGAATCTGACTCTTTGTGGGAAAGGCTCTGGGAGTCCCCCCAATTATCCACCCTAGGTGGTGCACTCTGCCTTGGGCCAGGCCCTCCGTCCCTTTGGGGAGGTCTGCGGGCATTTACCTCTATGGTGAGGTTCTGCAGGTGGTAGATGCTCTGTAACCCTTGGGAGGTGAAACATTCGATGCAGTTTGGACACCCCAATCCTGTTAAAAAACTGCAGAGAGAATTTGAGAAAGTAGCATTAACTCCCGGTGCTGGGCTGTGTGCTCAGGCCTCCCAGGAGTGGCCCTGCTGGGGAGGGAACTGTCTATCTCTGTGGGCAAAGTTGCTGGTCTCTTGGAGCAGGAGTGGCCAGTTGTCAGTGTCTCAGCCCAGGAGTCCTGGCTCAAGTGCCCTTCTTCCTAAGGTTCTATGCCAGCACCTGCTGGTGAGCCCTGATATGACATGACCATCTTAGCCTGTCTTCCCGTGGGCCAGCCAAGCAATTAAAACACAGGATGAGACATAACCACATGCAAGACTGCTCCCCCTTGCAGGCACCACACAGTTAGTAGGATGTGGGGAAGAGGGGGGGGTGCAGCACAAACCCAGGTCCACCACAGCCTACGCACCTGACGAGGCTGGGGTCTGCATGATATGGGGGTGGCGGGGTGCAGTGGGATCCCGAAACCATGGTCTGGGAGCTGTGGCCGCCATTCATCTCGCCATTGGCCGGCATGCTATGGCTGTGGCTGTTGAGCATCCCGGAACCTGGGCAAAAGAGCGGGTCCAGGAATCTGAGAGCAAGCTCCACACACCGTGGGGGGTGTCCCAGGTTATGATCCAGTCTGGTAATGTGACGCAGCATTGTAAGGGCTGTCTGAGGCTGAGCACGAGCTGAACCCCAGGCCCAATTCTTTTCCTCAAGAGGTGGAAGTGGAAGATGGCTGTGTACAGGGGACTTAGTTTAAATGAGCCAGGGTTAGCAGCTGGCACGTGGGTGTTACCAGGTTCCAGGGCCCTTATGTGGGACACACCTGGGGGTATTGCTCAGTGTCAAGAGTGTGTCCATTAGTGCCTTTCAGAGGAAACCCACACTCCAGTCTGCCCAGCTCTACAGCTGGCCCCCGTGAGGTCTCATGTCCTATAATATTTGAAATGAGGGAAGCTGGTATTGCCATTTTGCTGATGGAGATACTGAAGCAGAGTGAAGCTAGGGAGCTTCCTTAAGAGGAAGGACAGGACGGGCATGTATTATTAACTGTACCACTTCTGCAAACCCCCAGACACAGAACTCCTGAGACTGGAATGAACATGGGTAACCTCTCCATGGCCATGGCCCTTCTCCGGACTGGTGCTTGGGGAAGGCAGCTGTCAGGAGTCCTCTGCCAGTCCTGTTCATGATCCTGGCAAATCCAATCGGGCCCTCCCTTGGGTCTCTGTAGCGCACACGAGGCCTCCACTGCCCCAGGGACTCACCCATGGGTCCCAGGTTGGACCCAGCTGCCGAGCTGTGTGGTGGAGGCTGACCCACTAGCTGGTTGACGGAGGGTAGCTTGTTAACACCGCCGTGTATCTTATTCATTGGGGAGAGGACAGGCCCATAGGATGAAGGCTGGAGGTGACTCCTGCTTGGAAAACAACAGTGGGCATTCATAAGAGGTAAAAGCAAACTCCTCCCTCACCTGGCACTTCTGTAGACACCCCTGAATGCAGGTAGGTGAAGACCCTGCCTCTCAGAGAGCTACCAGGAAGATTAACACCTCACCAGCAACTCAGCCCCTCCTGCCCCTTACTGATCAACATTTACAAGGCCCATGGGAGGCAGAGGTGTGGTGCAGGTGGGGGCCCAGGATCCCAGTGCAGGCTAAGTTCCAGAAGGCTTCCTGGAGGAGAAGATGCCAGCTGAGAACTGAACTGCCTTGATCCTACTGTCCAGCCCTGTGTGCCATGCCTCCTGTGCTCCTGGCCTTCTCTCTGCTGTTTCAGAATACCCACACTTCCCCATCCAGACAGTGGGGTTCACTCACGGCCTCTGTAGGAGTTGCTGCTGCTGCTGCTGTCGATAGGAGTCGACGAGAGGCTGGGGTACAAGTTCCATCAATTCCAGACTCTCCTTGACTTTCATCAAGATCTCAAAGTTCTCCCGGCCTCGCACCTGAGCACAGAGAGGCAGACCCTCTGCCCAGGTGCCCGGGAGCCTCCCCTGGCTCCACACCCTGGTGGGAGGGGCAGCTGAAGCCTTAGGAGGACCCCAGGTTTGCAGCAAAGGGTTGCTCTTCTCTTGGAGTCCCCTGGTATTCCAAAGCCCAGGATACCCTGGATGTCTTTCCTCTTTTCAGGGGTAGGTGTAGGAAGTGGGTCCCTAGGGGTTCAGAGAACCATGCCCTGTCTTCCTTGCTAAGAGGCTCTCCTCCTCTTCCTCCCACTCAACAGCTATAGGTCTTAAAGCAGGACTCACTCTCCAGGAAATATCATTCTTTCAGAGTACACCATGATCTCGCCACTATCCAGTGTTCAAGTCATGAAAACATAGGCTAGACCCTATAGGATCATGGATTCCTACTGAATCTCCACCGTGGGGGTCTCCTTGGTGCAGAGCTAACCCGGCTGGCATCTTCACGCTCACTGAGTTTAGGCACTACAGGTTTGGACTCTGAACAGAGCATCCTTTGAACCCCACCTCCTTCAGGTACATAGGCTCAATTCTCAGGTGTCAGGATGCCACCCTTGCCCATCTCTGGTGGCATCTGGAATTCTCCAGCCTGGGCTCTTGGGTAATGGGCACACATAGGCCTTGTCCCCCCAGCCCACTCACTTGATAGCCAAGTGCCCACTCACATGCATGTAGAACATGTCCTCATCTCCATGTCGCCTCTTTTTCACATTGGCACCCAGGGCTGGGATGGCAGGAGGGCTCTGCTTGAATGCTGGAAGGCAGGTCAGGTAAGACACATGAGCCAGAGGGCAAAGGCTGAGGTGCCCAGGTGAACCTCAGCCGCGGGTGTAGCATGGGTGCAGTGCAAACCTGGACCAGAGGGAGCTTGGCCCAGAGTTGCCTTTCCCTAGCCTCAGCGCACAGACAAGTGAGATGTATTGGCTTGCACTTGCCCTGGTCAGCCAGAGAGGCAGTTGAGACCATGGATGGCGTAGGCTTGGCACCTTTCTGCGGTGGCACTCCAGCTCACACCCGGCGTGTCCGACTCCACCCTCAGGGATAACCCACCCTGCCCCGTGGCCCGGAGCACCACGCACCACGTTTACTGGCAGCCCCATTCTTTGTGGCACTCTCATTCAGGGCCTGCTGTTCCCGGTAGTGGTCTTCATCGGCTTTGCGGTCACGGCCAGGGCAGGCACAGATGCGACCCTCAAAAGACCGGCGGCCCAGCACCTGTCCACTGTTGGGTGGACACAGCACAACTATGAGCTCAGAGGACCACTCCTGACCATGTCCACCCCTGCAGACCCCACAGGACTGGCCTTGGGGTTGAGTGCCCTCAGAGGACAGCAAGCCCTCTCTGTGTCCATGACATGCCCCCCAGAGTGCTGGCCCAAGTCCCCTGCCCCACCTCTACCATCCTGTCACCGCAGACTCACTCCCGGGTCTCCAGGGTGATGATAACGAGGATGGGCCTCCGATTCATGCCCCCTACGCAGCTGCTGTTACACATGAAGTTGTAGAGGATGGTGGTGAATTCTGTTCCCACCTGTCCACAGGGGAGGCAGGGAAAGGGCTTGGTGTCAGCATGCAGGGCCCACCTACTGGAGAAGGGACTTCTAGCTGCCACATCTGGCCCTGGTTCTGGATAGGCATAGAAGTGCTGCACTCTGTCATCTACCCATCTATCCACCATCTATTAATCCTGTCTATGCACTTATCCATTCATCTCTCTACTTATCCATCAAGCCGTCCACCCATCCATTCATCAAGTCATTCACCTATCCATCCACTTACAAGCCTGCCCACTCATCCACATATCCAGCTATCCAGCTATCTACCTACTCACCCACTCACCCATATATCCATCTGTCTCCCGACCCATTCACCTACCCCATTCACTTGCCTGCCAACTTCTCACCCATTTATCCACTCACCCATCTATTCATTCATCCACTCACTCACCCACCCGTTCATTTGCTTACCCATCTACCCACCTATCGACCCACTTACATTCCTGCCCACCCACCCTCCCGTTCATCACCCACTCACTTGCCTGACTACCCACCTATCCACCACACCCACACATCCATACACTCACTTGAGATCGCCTACCCACCCACTGATCCATTTGTGCCCTCATAACACTCTGCCGGCTCTGGGATCAGAGAGCTCAGTCTTGGTTTCTGCTCTTAGATGAAGTTCAGAATCTATGGTGTGGTTGCCTCAGCCATCTTCCATAAGACAGGCAGAGGTGAAATCTCCAGGCTCCATGTGAGTGGGTGTGTGCAGGGGCCTTTGTGGCATGTGTGTGTTGCATACTGTGGGTTCATCTGAGCAGGAGAATAAAAAGGAATCCATGCCTGGAATGGAGTTTCCATGGTCTAGACCAGGACACAAAAGCCATAAATGCCAGCCCTTCCTAGAACTTGCACCTGGCAGCCACTAGAGGGCAAGAGAATGCCACTTTGTCTGCAAGCCTGAGCTGATGCGACCTCCGATGAGGAAAGGGGAGGATGCGGGTGTGTGCATGCTTGTCCCTGGGCCCTGCCCTACTGCTACAGCAAGCTTTCTCGGAGGACCATAGAGCTTGGCAGAGGGTGGGGCAGGCCTCATATCGGCACAGGGATGCACCTGACTGCAGTCCTCCTTGGAGTCTCCACCCCGGTGCCACCCACCATCATCCCTGCAGTGCAGCTTCCCTCCACCTGGGCCTTTGGCCCCCACCGGAACTCATATCAGATCTAGAATGGTGATCACATGCCCTTCTGCTGTCAAAAGTTGACACCCTCCTCCTCCAGTCTTCACTTGACTACTTTCTGTAACCATCACTTACAGCCCTCACGTCGGGTCTGTGCCCTTTACCTGAGCCTCCATGTCCACCCTGTACCCCATATCCAGCCTGGGCCACCCATCTCCACTGTACCCCACCTCCAGCTTGCACCCCACTTCCGAGGCTTGGCACACAGGCCCTCTCAGTCCATCCTTCACCCCGTCTTTCCTAGTCTCCGGAGCCCACGTTCCGCAGCTCCAGTCCCCTGTAGTCATCTCCTGTGATCCCCCAGCCTGATCTAGGGACCCTTTCATGATCTCTAGCCCCCAGCATGGAATTCCCTACCTTCCATCCAACACCCTATGCTTGCTGGCTTGGTTTCTGTCCCTGCCAATGGAGTCTGAGATGCCCAGGAACTCTTTCTCACTCCCATGTCTAGGAAGCTATACCAACACTGGGAGAGAGACAAGAAGATTAGCTCCTCCTAGGAGGGAAGGGCTGAAAACTTGGAGGTCATGTGATCCTATCTTGCTATACACCTGGGGATAGTGTGTGTGTGTGTGTGTGTGTGTGTGTGAGAGAGAGAGAGAGAGAGAGAGAGAGAGAGAGAGAGAGAGAGAGAGGGGAGAGAGAGAGAGAGGAGAGAGAACTGAAGAGAACTGAAGTTGGATGGAGCCCAGGCCTGAGGGTCAGGGCTCACAGTGTGTGGTCACAAATGAACTGTCAGGAAAAGTCCCTAAGAGTCATGCTGAACTCAGAGCAGTGGCTCAGGGAACTCCACCCTGTAAGGCTGGCTTTGCATCCCAGTCTGGTCCCCAGCCTACCTGTGGGGGTTCGTAGGGTACAACCACACTTTGCCGGCCAGTGACAGGGTCATCCACATACTGGGAGAGGTTGTTGCCTTCTACTCGGATGAGGTGGCTAGCCGGGGCAGACTGTCCTGCCAGGAGGGGATACAGCTTTAGAGAGAGGCACATCTTCCAACCTGTCACCCCATACCAGGTGCATGGCAGAACTGAGACTGTAGGGCTTGTCCCTGTGGGAGTCCTGGGCAAGGCTCACATCTGTGCAACCCTCATTCAGGTGGCCTTGAGCCTGTCAGATGCTGTTCCAAGATCTTCTGACACTGGGGTTATTACAGGCTTCACCAGGAACACTGCAGGAATGGTCCCCAAGGCTCCCCAGCGTCAGCTGGTCCCTCAGACTTCTCCTGAGGTGCACCCCTGCTGGAACATTAGCCTCTTGGGCTGCACTCAGAGCTGAGGAAATGGACTGGGAGGGATGGGATGGGGTTCTTGCTCAAAGTTCCTGGTAAGGGGATTTCTGAGAGCACCACCAGCCCACACTCACTGGCCTGCATCTCAGTTCCGCTGCTGGCCAGGCTTCCCCTTCAGTTGGGCCCTCAGGACACCGGCCATGGTGCTACAGAGTTTGGGGACCCACAGTGGAGAGGGGGTGCTCACCTTCATTGAAGTCCCTGCCAAGCTCGTGGTTAGGGCAGCGCTTAACGATGTCGGTCACGTGCTCTGCCTTCTTGTAGACAGGCATGGCCCGGATGGCCGTGCCTGGGGGCGGTGGTGTGGACACCTTGATCTGGATAGGGCACGTCTTGGCAATCTGACAATACAGCTTCTTCAAAAGTGGGGAGTACTGGAGGAAGGGAAGTGCCAGGTTGAGGTCACAGCCCAGCCCCATATGCTTGTCTGGGCTGGGCCCTTTCTGTGAGACCCCCTTTCCCAAGCACCCTGACGAGGCCTGCTCCCGTGTGTCCCCTCTTTCAGGAATCCTTCCTTCAGAGTGTAGAGATGGGTAAGCCTGCTGCCCACTCAGCAGCTGCCTGGCTATGTACACCTGAACCCCGAAGGCTGCAAGGGGTGGACTGTTGGATAAAGATGGTAGAGTGAGAAAGTGTGGGAGGACAGTGGGAATCGGCTCTGACTGGTTTTGCCAGCCTGACTCTTCCGCCTGGTTGCAGAGGTAGATTTGCAGCATTGAGCTTGCTGAACAAGCTCGGAATTGCATTTTGCTGCCTCGCACAGAAGAAACACTCCGCAGGTGGACTGCTTGCCCCTCCCACCCTTATTCTCAGATGGAGAACTCTCTGGACCAGCAAGGCCTTACATGTTGACCAGCCACACAGCACTGTTCCACCAACGAAAGTTACTAAGTCCGGGAAGCCAAACTCTGCAGTTGTGTGAGGCAAGACCCAGTTTCCCCATCCTAGAACCTGACTGGACCTGAGGTCACTCCAGGGCCTGCCCCGGTGACAATAGATGCTACCATTGCTCCAACATCCATGTCCTGTGGCCCTGGTCACCCATCCAAGCACTGAACTGGCCCTGCTGAGGCCACTTCCGTTATGTTCATTTATTTACATGCTAGCTGACCCTCCACTCTCGCTCCTGAAACTCCTGGAGACTCCTCACACCTTCCTCCTCAGGGCAGTGGAGGTTCCCGCCCTTGCGTTTAGAGGGGATTTTTATGGTGCCTCACTCTAAAGTCCCCATTGACTCAGAATCATGAGTTACATCAGCCTGGAAAATGTTAGCCATGCTCCATTATGACAGCTGGGGAAACCGAGGTCAGAGATGGCGAGCTGTCTTTTCTTTGCAAGGGAGAGTGGAGGATCCCGTAGGCCTAAGGTTTCCCGTAAGGAGCTTGCAGAATCTCATATGCCATGGACAAATGCAAGGAAGAGAAGGCAGGGAGAGGGAGGGGCACGTGAAGTAGGTCCCTTCCGCTCTGTTTAAAGAGCACGAGGGGCTCACTATAAGGACCTGCGAAAGGCCTGGGGGGTTGTTTTGAAAGCAGAGAGGGCAGCTGAAAGAGTCTGTATTCTCAAAGGAGCAGCTTGGGGCCACACCAGGGAGGCCAGCTTGATTTCCTGGGGTGGCATAAAGTTCACAGTGTGGGGATCCCCAAGCATTAAGTAAATTCATACACACAGTGCCAGGCAAACAGTTGGTACCAGTGGAGTGCCCAGGCCTCTTGCTTATTCACAAATGAAGGCTTCCCAACAAGACCCAGGCTCAGATAATTGCACATGACCTAGCTAGTCCTGAGCTCAGAGGGGCTCAACCTAAGGTCAACCAAGGCAGCTTCCTGGTGAAGGGAATCCGTCACTAACAAGCACTGGCTGAGTACCCATTGTTTGTCCATTGCTGAGGCCTAGGCTACTTACAGAACATAGGCTGAGCGGTGGGGGCACCGGGGTCAGAGTCTCCAGGGGCAGCAAAGGGAGATTAGCCTTTGAAGTCTGGCCGCTTGGCTCCCTGTACTGGCTCAGGAATGCAGGCTGGATTGCTCTAAACACTGGACCACCTGCCAAGTTTGTCTACCACTGACATACCACAAGACCCCCAGATGCCAGCTGTGTGGCCGAGTGCCAGCAAGGTCAGATGCCTCTTATTCCAGCATGGTTGCTCTCATTACCAGGTGAGGTAATTTGTGGGTTGGCACAGTTGATGGGGGACCCACAGACCTGGGGTCTCTTGCAGTGGTCTTTCCAGAGCTGAACTACCCAGAGGTTCCTTCCTCACCCATGCTGTAGCTCATGACCTGAGAAGGGGTCATAGACCCAGTAGGGCCTGAGCCAGGATGGGCTGGGAGCAGGCCAGGTATGGTGGTTCCCTGGGGCCACATTCCTGGGAAGCCCAAACAAGCCTGGAGGGAGGGAGGGTCATTATGCTCCTCTCCGTGTTCCTACCAGGATGGAGCCAGGCTCAGGGCACAGCCCAGCCACAGAGGGAGGCATCAGAGCTCCCCTCACCCACCCACTCCGGAACAGTGGGAAGCGTCAAACCTTGCCTCACCACAGTGCCCATTCCTGGAGCCCTGTGCCCAGCCCTGCAGGCCACCACGCCCCCATCACTGCCCCCTGAGGATCTAAGATACTTGGCTACACCCCCAAGTCATGCACTACCACTACGAAGGTGTGGTCAGAGGCCTGACCCTCCTCAGAAGGCGGCTTTTGTGCCTACAGGTGTCCTGGGATGGGTGTGAGGTGGTACTGCCCTCCATGGCTTACAGTGTGACCCTGCAGGGGGGCGGGGGCGGTCTGGAGAAAGCTAGGGATACATTTCAGAGTTGCAGAGCTGGTGAGGGACAAGCCACAGATGCCCCACCCTGGGGAGGAGCTCAAAGTGCCGGGAGCTGTCCCTGGTACCAATGCAGCGACTGTGGCATGATAATCTCCCAGAGAAAGAACCAGAGCTGGGAAGTCAAGTCATCTCTGGTGGGACAAGTCTCCCGCCGAGTCATTGTGGAGGGAAGCCCAAGTCCAAGGATGAAGCTACAGGGGGCCCCCCTCCCTAGGGCAAGGCAAAGGCTGCGCCTCACTTCTGCACCCTCCGGTGGTGTCCCTAGTCCAATGGTTTTGGGGCGTTGGGGCACACACACCTGCCAGCCCTACACTGGCCACAGGTTAAATCTGTGGGAATCTATTTTAGTCAGGTGTGGGGAGTTTCAGGGAGGGATGCCAAGGCTTCCCCAACCTCGGAGGGTCAGACGGTAAAACCAGCAACCACAGGGAAACTCTCCAGGATACTCCAGCCCTGAGACCAGGAGGTCGCCAGCGCTCCCCTTCCTGGGCAGACCTTATGGTCAGGCCTCAGGGTCAGACTCTGAAGAAGGGGCAGGAGGGTGGATATCTTTTTTCCAGGGTGTCACGTGGGGATGCTTCCTCCCTGCTGCCCTCCTCCCGCCTCTCCTTCCCTAGAACCGCTAGGTGGATGTGTTTCAACAGATTCCGAGCTGATAAAATCTTATTTATCTTCGGCTGTTGACACAGAGCCGTCCAGACTTGCCTGCGCACGGATGCGTGTGTTCCGCGGGGCTTGCAGGAAGTACTTTGCCCAACATCGGAGCAGAGCAGACATCCCTCCTGCCGAGGCTCCTCTCCCGACCCCTCCTCCTCCCCTCCCTCCCTGCCCCCACCCCAGTCCAAGATGGTCCGGGCCTGGCTGGGAGCCCCTAGCCTGGCAGGGCTGGTGCAGGGTGGTGGGTGAGAGGGCGGGCGGGGGCGGGCGCGGCACAGGGCTGTTAATTTCCTCGCACCCGCTCCCGGCAGCTGGGTGCCCGGCACAGGCAGGTTTGGGCAGGAGGACAGTGGGGAGGTGATAATAACTTGTCTGTCATTTTCTCGGGACATGTAGCATCTTGCAAACCGCAAATACCGTTAACCAGCTTGGGTGAATCTGTTAGAACAGATTCTGAACGAAAGGCTGTGGCGGGGGCTTTATTTCTTTAATTTTTTTCATAGCCCACTTTTATATAGTGTGTGTGTGTGTGTGTGTGTGTGTGTGTGTGTGTGTGTGTGCGCGCGCGCGCGCATGTCTCTGGACTCTGGGGCTCTGGACCCCTTTGAGAATCAGTCCCCATGGACACAGGCTTTTACTCTTGCTAGGGCAGATCCACAGAGCAGGGCACAGAATCTGGTAAGCTCTGACTGATCTCTTAAATCTGGAGGAACCCAGGTCCACAGGCCCTAAGTTGTGGCTCCTTTCCCTGTTTCCTTTCCTCTCAGGAAAGGCCACTGAAAGAGATGCAGACCCATGGATCCTATCAGCCACTCTGTGGGCACATCTGGCACAATTCACTATCATGACCACTCATTTCCATGTTCAATCAGGGGACATCTGAGAGCATGGGTGGGTTCTTAAACAGACTAGGGAGTCCTGATAGAACAGGGGTCTAAATCTAAGCCCTAGGGAGGGGAATGATGCTCAGGTGGCAGTCACCCAGCCTGTGCCAGAGCACCTCATGCCAGGACATAGGTTGAGGGCAGGGAGAGTCCATGTGCTATGAACCTATCTTTGGAGGTCTCAGGCTCCAGTGCCCAGCCCTGCCAAGTGTGAGATAAACAGGCAGTAGTTATTCTTAGAGCTGAAGCCTGAGGGAGGGTAAAGGACACCCAGGAGGCAGATGTGAAGTCTGACCGCTGTCCTGTGAGTCCAGTGCCGTAATCGTGGACAAAGGCCCATTCCCCTGGGGAGAGGCAGGCCAGGAGCTAGCTGGGGACACCCCTCAGGAGCTGGGCAGCCTGTCCCACCAAACAGGCAAGCAGGAGCCATACAGGTACCTTGGTGCTTGGGAGACAGAGTGCTCTCTTATACACCAAGACTGTAGAGTCAGAGAGCCCCAGTCATGGGGTTTGGACCTGCTTAGCCTCTGCACGAGCAGAGAACCTTCCAGCAGTTTCTGCCCTAGGCTAGGGAGCTGAGAAGCAGATTGAGACCCATGTGTAAGGGCTCGATAGAGTGCATCGGAGGAGAAAGGGAGGGTGATGGTTGAGAATTTGGAAAGAATGCATGGTTAAGGGATCTACACGGAAACCCAAGGAAGAAGAGGAGCCCTGTCCATACCGTTTTCTCTGCAAGGTTCCTGGGTCTACCCCAACTTCTTGGGAACTAGAATGTGGCTTCTAAAAGCTGCCAACTGAGCTGGGGTAGATCAGTAACCACACCTTGTAATGTTACATTTGCCGTACATCTCTAGTTCTTGGCAAATAGCTCTTAAAAATCCAGAGGCTCTTCAAAGCAACAATGCCTTTTCATGCTAATGACTGGATGAGGGCCGAGGGAGGCCTGCTTCCCTGCGTAGCTCCTGGAGAGGTCCAGGCAGTATGTGCAGCACCACAGCCCCAGCCTTTGGGAAGGAGCAGAGAGGATGAAGGTCAATTCGGTCCCCAATGTCAGGTGATGAATCACGGCTACATAGTGAAGCTTCTGCACACATCCCAAAGGACAGGATTTGGTCATCTTCTGGACAGCTGGACTTGGGGAGGTCCCTGGAGATAGTACCCAGAGAGAGCAGAGCCAGAGAGGACTGGGAAGTGATACCCTTTCTCTACCTTGTCCCACACATTCCTTCCCTGCCCACACTTTACCCCATGTGTCTCTTTGTCTGCTTAGGTAACTAGACAAGTAGTTTGCAGAGTCCTGTGGGCTGCTGGAACAGATGACGTCCCCAAATGGCAGCGGCCAGAAACCTCAAGCAAGGCAGCGCTGCCACAGGGGCAGGCTTGGGTTTAGAGCCTCTCGCTGGGGAAGGCAGTCGGCTCTAGGCAGCTCAGCGTCAGGACTGTCTACAGCTGGATAATGCTGGCTGGCGTCTGCTGCTCTAGTGTGGCTGGCTTGCTGAAGGGAGGAGTCGCCACACCTGTCGGAGGGGGCAGTCACAGAAGTGTTAGAAGTGAGTTTGAGTTTGGTTCTGTCTTCTCAAGACCTGATACCTCAATCTTTGGCCCTTTGTTTCCACCAGACATGGCAGGCCAAGGGTCTGAGCTCAGGGTCTAGACACACTGGGTTAGTACAAGAGGTCAGGTGGCCAAGCAGAACACCAAAGCCAGGAAAGACAGGCAGCTCTGGGCTGGGTTATGTTTCTGGGGGAGAGGAGGCTGCCAGGTGGGGGTGTCTCCCCTGACATCACGTCATCAGGGTGGATGGAGCCTCCGGGAAGCTGGTTGGATGGGTGCAGCTGACTTTCGCACAAATGCTGTGTGATGCCCCAGCTCCAGAGGGCCACTGTCAGGATTTTCTGAGACTCCCCTAGGAGGTACTGTCACCTGCCCCTAGCTTGGACAACTAATCTTATTCCAGAACCCAGGGCCATCCGGGACCTCAGGTGCAGCAGAGCAGGGCATTTATTCAGAACACATTGTGGTGGGGTCCTAAGTGCCATAGCCTCGTCCTCCTTCTGAGTGCAAACAGGAACCCCGTCACCCTTCCTCCTCATCTAGTCAGCAGGAGAGTCGCACCTTGTGTCTTGGCCACTCGTGGGGGCAGCCTGCTGCTGTAAACAGCCCTGCCTGCCTGTCCTCCGGCCTTCAGTCATCAGCCTCTGGAGAAAAAAAAATGCTCTGACAAGGGCCCAGTGATGGGGGACTCACAGGACTGTCCAGCACAAGATCCCACAGGGAGGCTGGTGCCCAGCCTGCTGTGTGCACAGCATGGAGCCCCTGCTGGCTGTCCATGGTGAAGTCTCTACCCCATCCTCAAACTGTAGCTTCCACAGGCAGAATCAACCTTGTCAGTATGGAGACTGCAAAGGTATCATAGGACAGTCTGACATGCCTCATCTCTACTCCAGCTGTGACCCTTCTAAACACTGACCTTGGCCAGCTCCTTCTCTCAGGACCTGTGGCTTTCCATACAGTCTCAGGGGCTAGTGACAGCCAGGAGCCAGGGAAGCAATTTGGGGATGTATGCATGTATGGTGTGTGTGTGTGTGTGTGTGTGTGTGTGTGTGTGTGTGTGTGTGTGTGTTGGGGAGAGTCACTCCTCAGTGCTATAGGCAATAGCTGATTAGAATGTAAGTTTCCACTGAACTTTGGGCACAGGAACATTTATTGTAGTTTTGGAACAGGAACATTCAGGAGTCTAAATATCTGATCCTACATTAAGCACAGCATAGCAGACTAGGAGCTTCCCTGGAACCAGGACCAAGTGCAGAGTCCCAGGCACTGGCCTGCGTGTCACAGTATAATACAGCATAACGCTAGAGGCAGGTATACAGGCCAGGCACTGAGTGGTGTGCCTGGGATTTGGGTTACTGAACGATTTCTGCCTTAATTGCCACACCAGCAACTTTTCCAAAGAACTTCTCCACCTTCAAGTGTACTGCACAGCCTGGCTTTGCAACCTGCTACCCAGTCTCGGTCCAACATATCTTCTTGTACTGACCAGGGTGATGGCCGAAGGCCCCTCCTCCCCACTCCCAAAGCCTAGGATATTCCAACTCATGTAAAAGCAACAGAGTTCCTGGATGGGCTGTGGGCTTTTCCCAGGAGGAGGTGACTGGGTCTGGGCCTCCAGGGCACAGATAACTATTCTGGAATGGCCCTCATCGCACTGTAAGATTAACTTAGCTTAGCTTCCAAAGTGGGAGTCCAGTAAATTTCAAGCATTTCTCCTATGACCTACCACCAGCCTGGAGGGCAGGTATGCAAAACTCAGCTCCACTCAGCTCTGGAGCTCACCTTGCTCTGTTCCCCAAACCAAGTCCAGCTTTGGCCTGTGATGGCCACTTCCCCTGCCCTGTGTTGGACCTGAGTACTGGCAGGTTCAGCAGGGCGTGTATTGTGGATCACCAGTGGAGAAAGGCAGGAGGTGGTGTCACAGCTGGCAGGCTTACAGCAGGAGGTTGTTATTTTGTGGTCTCGAGACAGGGTTCTCTGTAGTAAGGCAGTGCTGGATCACTGGTAGGCTGGCCTCGACACAGAGCACCTGGCTGGCTTACTCACCTTGGAGGCTGGTCAATGCTACAACATTCTAACCAGAAAGCACTTAAGAATCCTCCAGGGTAGATGGTAGGGAGATGATGTGTCTTTCTGTCAGCATGAGTGACGACAAACTCTCAAGGTGATAAAGAGCAAGCCAAGCTCCCTTCTTTGAGGCAAGCAGGTAGGCCCCTGAGTGTCAAAGCCTCCTTACGATTGTCCACAGAGCTCCTAAGGTCCAGAACCACCCCTGGAGAACTTGGAGCAGTGGGTGGGCAGAGAGAGTTCCACAGACTCCTAGGATATGCCACTGGGTTACCATCCTGCTCTGCCCTTTGCTGATCTGTGACCTGCCCTGGATCCGCCCTGAGTTTCTCATCTGTAATGTGGGAAAGGAGGTACATGCATCTACTGCAGGCTGAGGGATGGCACCAGGGGTCCTGAGACGCCACAGCTGTATCAGCTGCCCAGAGCCCAGGAAACAGGGAGCCTTTCACAACCCCCGTCAGATCAGGTCCCTATCCATTCTCCCATAAAGTTCTCCTCAGTGCAGCATGAGCTGATGAGAGAGTCTATGGAAGTATCAGCTCTAGGCTGTGACCTTCCAGGGTCACACCAGCTTGCCTGAGTGGAGAGAACAAGGGAGTGAACCAGGAACCACACTCCCAGTCCACACAGATGAGTCTCCAAAAAAATGGATAGTTCTTTGCAAGATATGAATCAGAACTCAGTCCTCCATGGCAACATGGGATAGAGTCCTATCCCACAAAGTGCCCTGTTTCCTTGCCCCTACTAGAACTCTGGAGATCTGTGGTGTGACTACTCAGGTGGAGAGCATCCTTAGTTGCTGGGACCAGATTGCCAGTGTCTAGCTGCACTTGGATCCAGGGGTTCAGAGTCTCCAGGCTAGATTCTGTGCTCACTGGGGAATAAAGTCCTTCTGGCCATCAGTGGAAAGGGGAGCAGAGACTCATTTCTTCTGCAGGTACCCAGCACAGACCCAGGGCCAGCCTACCGGGAGCCCGTCTTCTGCAAAGCTACACACAATATGAGCAATTGCTGTAATTCCTCTCTAACTGCTCTTGTTTCCCCTAATAATTCACGTTTCATCTCCACAATAAACATTGTTAGAACCCTTCTCTAGGCTTTAAATATACATAATTGCTCCCGGTGCCAGTAAAAGGTATTAATTCCATTTATGCATTCCATAAACTTTTAGGATAACGCAATTGATACCACAATCATGTTGGGACACCTCCTCTATTCTTCTGCTTTGCAAACCTCCGAGGGGCTGGAAAGTTTGTTCCAAATCCATTAGTGTTGACTCAGCCCCATCCTCCCCAGGAATCCCTCACAGAGGCTTTGTGCTTCCCGCCAGGGGCTGGCGGGCGGGTGGGTAGCAGTTCTTTCTCAAGATAGGCAGACAGACAGACAGACAGACAGACAGACACACACACACACACACACACACACACACACACACGAAGGCTGAGGGCAGCTGACGGTTACTTGGGGCCATGTCTAAGTTATCTATCTGTTCATCCATGATGCTCCCAGGACAGTCAAGCCATCCATGAACATGCCCTCACTATTGGCCTCCTCTGTAGCAAGCTGGCTGTGTCACAGCGTTCCCCTGGGGTTCTACAGACACCATACCCGGCCAGAGTGACCATCCACAGGGGCCCTCTTGCCTAACTGCAGAGCCCTGTCTCTAAGTGTCTGCAGTACTGAAGACAGCCACCTCTCTCAGGAGAAAGCCAGCGTGAAGAGGTTGCACCAGGGCTGGACAGCAGCCGGACTCCCATCTCATCACGCTGTTTGGGTGTGTAAAGGAACTTGTCCCACCTCCTCCTCTGCTGAGGGACTCCTGAGACCAGCTGTCCACAATCTCCACAAACACAAAGCCTCTTCTGTCCAGTCCACTTGCTGCTCAGCCTTTTCTGAGGAAAGGGGCTGTCAGAACCCAAGGCAGCAACCAGGGAGGCTGGCATGTGTGCTCACATGCTCATCCACATTTGTTGGCATTCTGTGTGTTTACTGGTGTATGTGTGTACATCTGTGTATCCACATAGATACCTGAGCACATGTATGTTCATATCCTTGTGTGATCATAGATATATGTGCATGCACTACACACATCTGTGTACCTAGGTGTCCACGCCTGTGGAATTCTGCGCACATGTATACAGTGTGTATATGTTCATACAAGAACACAAACTGAGGGCCCAGACCCCTTATTGCACAAGCAGATTTTCAGGCTGAGGGAAGCTGATTAGGGCAAACAGATCCTCTGGGGCTGGAAAGGCCCAAAGCGGCTTCAGCAATGCCAAGGCCAAAGGCCCTGTTAACAGCTGTGGTCACTTGGAGGCCAGTGAGGGTGTTTTTGCCAGTCTGAGAGAAATGAAGGCAGCAGTCAATATGGAATTGTACTTGAGAAAAATATGAATTATCTATCAGTTACCAGCCAGTGGTGCGGCAGGGGCCTAGGTGCAGAAGCCTAGGTGGCAAGTCTGGGCAGCGCTCACACAGATGGACCCCCAGAGCTGAGAGCAGCCACTGCCAGCCCCTTCCCTAGGCATCGAGAAAAGCCCTTGGGTGTCTGCTCCCAGATCGCTGAGGTGCCAAAAATCTCATTATCAATGTTGGTCCCACCTCCACCCCCTGTGTGGCAGGGCTGGGAGGGGGCGGGAAAGAGCATCATCCTCTTGCTCGACAGCTCAGATCTGCTGCCCTAGCATTGGGTGAAGGTTGGGTCGGGGGGCCAAGCCTTCCGTGCCCCCTGGTATGTCTAGCCAGCCAGGAACTACCCCATGAGGACAGATAAAGCAGGGCAGCAGAAAACAAACCATTATGGAAGGCTTGATGCCAAATACCTCAGAAGGGGTTGCAGAGGCCCCAAGTGGAAGGAGGAAGCCAACAGAGAGGGCAGTGCCTGCCCCTCTCTAAGACCAATGCTGACCATCTGAGGTAACCCAAACCCTCAGACATGGCAGAGACTGACCCCCCATCAACATCCTCAAGAAAAGAGATGAAAGGAGGCAACGCCACAAGCTACATCATTCCCAGGATTTAGGGGACTTCCTCCAGACACCACCAGACCTTTATGACTGGCCAGGTCACCCTAAGAGGGGAAGACAGACTTAGGGAATGCGTTTGGAAGTGGAAGGGCAGTGTAGAGAGCCTCTTATCACTGGAGCTACCCATGTGTCTCCTGGGCTTCCTGACCTGACCCCAGGTCACTCAGCTGGGGTGGAGGAAGAGTCTAGAGTCCACCTCCTTCACCCTGCCCCAGCTACAGACAGTATAGAAGAAGAGACCTTCAGCAGGGTAGTTCTATAGAAGGGCCAACTTCAGGAGGCCATGCTGGATGGCTCCCTAATGTCCACTGCCCCAAGACAAGAGGGAGAGCTGTGTACTATACCAGCTCCATCTCATTCAGACCCTTATCGCCATCCCTCAGTCAGCAATGGTTTGTGGTTGGGGAGAATGGAGCACATGGGCCTAGAGTAACTCCAGGTAAAATGCTGTCTATAGTCACCCAGCCCCTCTTGGCCCATGGCAGCCCATCAGAGCTCCAGCGGTTGGGCTGAACCATCACTTAACCACAGGACAGAAGCTGGGGAGCCCACCATGAAGCCACCAGGCCAAGCAGACTGATCGTCTGTGGCCACACACAGGGCTGGCTCTGTCCAGCCCTTCAGTCTCCAGGGAGACCATGAAAGCCACAACAGTGGGACTTAGGGTTTGGAGAGGAGCCTTGGGGAGGGGGTTGCTCCTGTTTAGAAGAGGTGAGACAGAGCTTACACAGCAGAGGATGCTCCAGCCCTAGCTCCAGCTGTTCCCTAGAGAGGATGGATGATGAAGATGCTGCTCAGTAGCTGACCCAGTATCCCTCAGTGCACCTCCTATCATCCCAGATGGTGCAGGGGTCCCTGTGCCCAGCTGGAAGACTCTGAGACTACCCTTCTGACCCAATGCCCTGTACACCCTGCACTTCTAGACATCATCCCCGAAGCCTTACTCTGCTCCTCCTGCAGCCCTTACTCCTGGAGACAGCCTGGATGCTCTGGTTAAGAAGGCTCATGGCAGTGACCACCGTGTCCTAAGCCCAGCACCTCCTTACTAGCTGCACAGCTCTGAGCAGTTTGCTTTCCCTTCTCACACCTCGGCTTTCCTGGCTGTGCAATGAGGACGAGAACAGACTCCACCTTGGGTGAGTCAAAGCACTTAGCTGACTACCCAACTCCCAGCAAGTGTGCAGGGGGGATTTTTGTCGACATCAGCTAATTCCCAGCCACAAGCCAGACTGTTCCAAGAGGTACTAGAGAAAGGACCAGAGCTCCCAGCACTGTGCTCACACTCCTGGAGATCAAGCCCCAAGCCAATGCAGAGATGTGAGAGCAAAGCCCAAATCCACAACCAGCAGTGGCCACACCACCTGGGGGAGGCAGCCTCCAAGGGCCTCTGTGGGCCCCCAAGACTCAGCAGAGGTTCAGGACTCTGCTCAGGATAGATTTCAAGGCACTGAGCACACACACACAAAAAAGCCGGCCATTCTCCCTGCCCCATGAACCTCATTGATTGCAACACTCCCAACCTTTCTGGACCTGTGGGAGGCTGGCTGACTTGGTCACACGTCCATTCGAGGGGTGGGCACACCCACACTGCCCAGCCCTAGGTCCCGCCTCCTGCTTGATGCTCCTCCTGGCCCTGGCCAGCAGGAAATTCCATGTGGACAGCATGTGTGTTCAGACAGACCTCAGTGTCAGGACCGTGGCATTCTACCCCACTGCCCTCCCTCCGGACGTCCGTGGACAACGCGGCTACTCACCGTCCAGGTGGCTGACTTGGCTGTGCTGGACTGCTGGAAGGTGACCTCAAAGTGGTGGGGGCCAGGGTAGTCCGTGTTGGAAGGGATGACAGGCGCTGGAGACATGGTGTCGAAAGTGGAGCTGGGCTGCGCGTAGGGCGAGTGGGTGGGTGCGCTGGCAGCGTGCTCTGGGGTGTAGGGGCTGGCCGGGGCCGCCCGGCTGCCCATCTGGTCCATGGCGCTGCTGAGCAAATTGAACTGGGCCTGGCAAGGAAGGGGGAGGAGGGAGGGGAGAAACGAGGGCTAAGGTGGAAGCCCCAGCTCAGGCTCCTGTCCCGTTGGGGAGGTGTCTTATTACAGGAGCCTTAAAGGGCCAGCCGGCTCCAAGTCATCCCAAATATTTCCTGGGGCCCCCACCCCACCCCAACAGGCCACTACTTGTGTTGGGATAAACGCACATTCACCTCTCCTGCCTGCCCCTCTCCGTCTGCCTCCTGGGTGCCAGGGCTTCTGGGGATCCACCCAGGTGCCAGCAAGGTGGACTGGGGCTTCGCACACCTACCTGGAGGCGAGCTATTTGGTTGGGAAGGTTCCCAACCCAAGCCCCCTGTGGGCTCCACTACATTCCAGGACAGCGTAGGGGCTGGAGTACCACACAGATCAAAGTCCTGAAGGCCCATAGCCTGGCAGCAAGGGTGGGGTGGGGATACACTGGGTTCTGGAGCATGGGTGCCCTGAAGCCATAGGTCAGATGTGACTCCTAGGTCCAGCTCTCAGTGAGGGACAGAGGTCAGGCTGCCATCAGTCCCCAGAGGTCCCAACAGTCGCTTTCAAAGGAATGTCTTTAAGCTGTTGGCTTTATCTCCATTATAATGACTTCCCCATTCCTCCAGGGTTGGCAGCTCCTCCAAGCATCCCTGCTGGTTCTCTAGGAAAGCCCGGCAGCCCAGTCCTTCCTCCAAATCAACTCAGTGAGTCCCTCCTTCACCATCCTTGGGACCCCACTGTTCCAGGAACTTTAGAGAGGCCCCACCTCCCCGCCATGGGTGTCTCAACGGGTATCAACCTGAGGATTACCCGGTCTACATCCAAAGGCATCAAGCAGGAAGGATTTGGGAAGACAGTACCAATGCCAGTGTGGGTCCCTGAGTTGCTTAACTGATCCTCTCTGTGTTGGTGATCTTTCCTGCAAACTCAGCTGGACTTCTGCAGGCCTAAGGTGGGTACTGCCTTTTGTTTCACAGATGAGGACCCCAAGACTCCCAGGGGGAAATGATTTGCCCCAGTTGGCCACAACATAGCAGAAACTGGTGAGATGGTGAAGAAATGTGATCATAGTGCAAAGTGCCCCCACTTTACCCTGTTGCCCTCTTCAGAGAGGAATCTTGTCTTATATATGTGGTGATATTTTATTTGTGCTCTAAAAAATAAAGCTTGCCTGCAGATCAGAGTATGGAGAGGCCAGGCAGTGGTGGCACATACCTTTAATCCTAGCACTTGGGAGGAGGAAGCAGGAAAATCAGGGGTTCAAGGTCACCCTGGGCTACACGAGATTGATCCAGTCTAAAAGAGAAACAGAGCCAGGTGGTGGTGGCTCGCACCTTTAATCCCAGCACTAGGGTGGTGGAGACAGGAAGTGATATGGTGGGTGGAAAGAGGAATATAAGGCAGGAGGAGACAGGAGCTTGGCCCCTTTTCAGCTGAGGAATTTGCAAGGTAAGAGGTGGCTGTGGCCGCTCCTTCATCTCTCTGATCTTTCAGCATTTACCTGGATATCTGACTCTGGGTTTTTATTATTAAGACCAATTAGGATTCATGCTACGTATATATCCCCACCCACTAGCCTGCCTCTTCTAGGTTCCAGGGCAATCAGTATTCCCAGAAACAAGGGAGGCTAAGACCCAAGGCTTGGCTGCACAGTGCTCCAGACCACAGGTTTCCCTTCTTGTGGGGACCTTGTGCTCAGCCCTCCTGTACCTCAGTCCTCAATGGAGGGCAGTTGTACAAAGTGGCTGGTGATGCCAAGGACCCAGTGGTCCACTGTGAGTCCTTAACAACAGTGACAACCCAAGTGTCCTTGAGTACAGGACACCAGATGGAAGCTAATACAGGAGGGAGGGTCCTACTGAAGGCTACCCAGCAGGAGGAGGGTCAGCTCAGGAGACAGGTGAGGGAACTGAGCGGTAGGTTCTAGTTTGGTTGGTATTTTTGTTGTTGTTGTTGTTGTTGTTTTTTCAGATTTATTTGCTTATTTATTAGTTGATTGGTTTGTTTGTTTGTTGGTTGGTTGGTTGGTTGGTTGGTTGTTTTTTCAAGACAAGGTTTCCCTGTATAGCCCTGGCTGTCCCAGAACTCACTCTGCCTCTGCCTCCTCACCCTAGTCCTGGACACATTTTCTCAACTTTCTGTGTCACAGGACACTAGCCATTCTGTCCCTACCCCAGCAAGCGGACAAATGAGTTAGAAGAGCACTGAGAACAAGGGCTGTGGTGACCTAGTAACTATGTGGGTGTAACTCAGAACCTTGTTCTGAGCAGACACACAGTGTGACCTCATGTAAGCAAACACCCAGGACAGGCAAAGCCAGAGAGGCAAAGCCAGAGAGGCAGAAGGCAAAGGCTGCTAGGCTACAGAGAGAGAAGCAGAGAAGCTCAGGCACTTCTTCTCTCTGACGAGGTGGAGATGTCCTAGAAGTGAGGGTTGCATACATCTGTTCAGACTAAACACTGCTTGGTGGTACATTTTATTATTTCCTTGTTTGCTTTATTGTTTGTAGTTTTTGAGACATGATCTCATGTAGCCCAAGATAGCCTGGAGCTCATTATATAGGGGGCTGACCTTGAACTCCTGATCCTTCTGCCTCTACCTCTTAAGTGCTGGGATTATAGACAGGCGCCAGGGTGCCCACTTCATGTCATGCTGAGAATTGAACCCATGGCCTCAAACACTCTAGGCAGGAACACTCTACCATCTGATTTACATGCCCCACCAGACTGAGTTTAAATGAGTAGATTGAATGGTGTGTGAATTACACCTTAATAATGCTGTCTAAAAACAGGAAGGGACCTAATCCTTACCTCCCCCAGCACCAAGGCCATGTGAGGGAAGCATGGGATGTGACAGCTGGACTCCATCAGGAAGAAGGAGCTTCCTATTCTAGAGTATCTAGGCTGGGGAGACCCTGCTCCATCCCAAGATCTGCCAACAGATTCCTGGTAGAAGGGTCATGGTCCCACTCTTCCCGCTGA
This sequence comes from Peromyscus leucopus, assembly GCF_004664715.2. NCBI lineage: Eukaryota > Metazoa > Chordata > Mammalia > Rodentia > Cricetidae > Peromyscus > Peromyscus leucopus. Next base: position 152,226,972 of record NC_051064.1, read on the forward strand.
TGTAGGAGTTTGAAGGGCATAAAGCAGAACTCTGGCCCAGCACAGCCTCCTACTCAAACACCCCTACTCTCAGACTCTTCCTGTGGCCCTCTGATCACAGCCCTGCCTCCCAGTGGAAGCTTTCACCTTGGTCTTGTCTCAGTCTCTGTTGAGCTCAGAGAGGCTAGCCCTAGCTACAGCAGCCAGAGCACCTCCAAGCCCTGACCTTTGTCCTGTCCTAATGTCCTCCACTGGAAGGTGTCACTACTATGCCCCTTACTGAACTGTGAGTATCTGAGGACCTACATAGTCCTGTGAGTTGAACCAGTGGTTACAAAGGGTTTGAACATGTGAAGAAAGGTATCCCAACTGCAAGGGAGGACTCTATGTCACAGAAAGAAGGTCTAACACCCACTCCTAGTTTCAGGGTCACACATTGAAATGACCCTAGGTTGGCAGGAGTAATTATTGATTACACTCACCAATTCCTTTCATCTGGTTTATGTTGCTGTCCTGGGCATTGGACCCAGATTTCACACATAGCCACAACTCTGGCCCTCTTTTCACCATGTGAATGCAGCTATTGAAGTTCAGAATTCCACACATGGTTCACATTCTACACTTGTCCCTCAGTGCTCATGAGCAATCAGGCCCAGGAACCCCATGGACACCCTTACATAAAGCCCTTTACCAACAACGGCATAGCATTTCTACGGAGCCTACACACATCCCCTAGCTGGCTCACAAAACTAACACTGATGTGTAGTCATTAGACTGCACTGCTTAAGAGATGAAGAGAATCATGTCTGTACATGTTCAGTTTAAATGCAATTTTTCCAAATATTTTTGGATCCCCACTCATTAGAATTTGAGGATGCAGAACATACAGACACGGGTCCCCACAGACACAGGATTTAACAGACTCAGGCAACCCCACGGACGTAGAAGAACACACAGACAGATGGCTCAGTAGACACAGGAGCCCACAGTATACGTATCATAAACACTGAGAGTCATATAGACGCAGAGGATGCCATAGACACAAAGGAGCCCATAGACACAGGATCCCTGTGTTCCCTGAGTGGCATGTATTTCAGAATGGCTGCTTAAAGCATTTTCTGTCCAAACAAAGCAGCGGAGGAATGAATAAATGAGTGAGGCAATGTGACAGCATGGTTGTAAGTCTGGTGATGGCACAACACATCTGAGTGGTGGTCAGGAAGACTGCTCTCTCTGGTGTGGCTGTTTAGGAATGAGGACAGATGAACCATGGTTGTATCTCACATTCCCTGCCTTCCAGGGGATGCCTGAACCTCAGGGAAGGGATTTCCCTTGTTATGTTTCCGATCCAGGATGGGACAGCAGGACCACCTCCTTTCTGCAGCCTTGGGTTCAATGTCTTCCCAGTGAGGAGCTTTGGGAAGGGAGGTCATGGCAGTGGCAGCAGGCAGTAGCAGTCTTTCCATGCCCAATTTCTGCCCCATCCCTGATGGGCAGGGAGCCCTGCCTCTCTTGCTCAGAAGCAGGGTACAGGCCCATGGCAATGAGGTTCATATTTTAACTTGTCTGCATTCTTCAATGATTGGAGGTGGGTGCCAAGGACTTAGTCATTGAACCAAAAGGAACAGTGATAGCATCTGTGGGGAGTGTTTCTGCAGGAGAGACTGGGCGCTTCCAGAAAGCAGGCCTCCAGCACTGGAGTGCAGAACCTGGCTGGCATGGCAAACCCAAGGCCCTGTCACAGAAGCTGGGGCACTGGGCTGGCCAGTAGACCAGCCCGCCCATGTGTCCAGTGAATGCTGGCCCTCCCCTGCCTGCTCTTTTCTTGCCTTCCTAGGGACACCTCCCACTTGCTTAGTCTGGTCTTGGTGTCTATCATGCCTCCCAAAGATGGCAAGGACCTCACTGACTGGAAAGCATAGGAGATCTTCTGCATAGCTTTGCCTCCTCCCTCTGAGGCTCAGGTGAAGGAACCTCTTCTGTTTCCTCATTGCCAGGCTGCGGGGCTCAGTCTGGCCCCCTACTTCTGCCTCCAGTCAGGCTGCTGAAATGAGGAGTCTTGTCAGAGAGGCCTAAGCAGGTCCATACAGAAGCCCAGGGGTCCTCCAGGCTCAGAGGCCGCCCCCCACCCCCGGAAGCCCAGACAAGGCCCACTTGGCCTCAGGGAAGAATCTGGGCAAAACCCGAACTTTTTTGGTTTGTTTTGCTTTCAATGAGAACTCCAAGATAGTGGGCTAATTAGGACATGCCCGGCCTGCGGCAGCCCACATGTGCCTACATGTGCATGTGGGGTGCCTGGGCGTGACCTGAGGAGGCCCTGAGGAATGAGGGAGTCATGGAGTCAGCGGGTGGCCTTTCTTCCAGTGTCCAGGCTACTAGTGGACAAGCCTCCATGGGAAACCCCAACATCAGGGTGGGGACAATAACTCCAATGGCCATGGGGGTTTGAGGAGAACACAGCCCCACCCCCAGGGCCATGTGTCACACCCTAGACTTTGTCCAGAGGGACTGGGGTCATCCAGCAAACCCCCAGGGCACTTGAGAGCAAGACCTGTCCTGGGCTCAGGCAGATGGGGTCCCTGTGAGCCCTACCTTCTACAGAGAAGGCCAGGCTTTCTCTAAAGAGTCTCCCATTCCTTCAGTCTCAGGAGTCTCTTCTTGGTCCCTGCATATAGGCCTGCTGGAGGCCTCCCAGGCACCCCTGCTGGAAGCAGGGCTATCAGTGCCTCTGCCCTCTTTCCTTGGGCTCAGACTTCAAATCGGTTCTAACACCTTGTCTCCCATAGTCTCTTCATGCCCCGGGGTGTCAGCGGGTGGGTGATCTTGCCCTATAGCAGAGGGTCATGGGTACAGGACACCCACACCTGGCCTCTAGCTCCCCAAGCTCCTGCTGGAAGGCAGCTGAGTTTCTTGTCTGCCCTGAGCAGAGACAGAAGTAGGGTAATGCCAATCCAATCCTCCAGCATTCTCTCCTGGCTAAGCTAGGTTGACAGTATGGGTCCAGGGTGAGCACTGTGTTCCAGGGGTGGGGGAGGGGCAGCAGAAGCATGAGAGGGGTAGAATATGCTCCACATCCCTGGGCCTCCATGTTCTCTTGTGCATAGTGGGAACAAAACCTATTCATTACTTGTAGCATGGTTGTGGAGGTGGGGGTCTGGGAGCACAAGACCCTATGGCTATTCAAGAGAAATAACTCTGGCTCAACCACCAGGACACTGGAATTCAGCAGCTCCATCGCCTTGTACTGGCACATCACCACCAATCCACTGGCACGAGGCCCAGTGAGGAAGGGGCAGAGGCTGTCTGCCCACAAGAAGCAAGGCTGGCACCAAAGACTGTGCAGGGCCATGAAGCTCCACACGGGACAGACTCACTGTTCCTAGATAGCAGCTGGGATCTCATTCTTGGTGTGTTCTGGTCATGGAAAGAGAGGCTCAGAAACTCTGGCTGAGGGGAACAGACCCTGAAATATCCACGCAGACCTAAACACAGTCAGAGACTTCTAGATCCGTGGCCTTCAGGAGCCTCTGGAGGTAGTGTCCACATGTGTACTGACTGCTGTCCCTGTGAGCCACAGACAGTGCCTGGGGCGGGGGGTGGGGTGGGACGACGACGACGACAGGCTCTTCCTGCTTGGTGCTAGACTGAGGGCAGGGCCTCCCCCATCCATCTTTCTCTTTCCCCACCAGTCACCTGTCCTGACCAGACAAGGAAGCTCTTGCCTTCCTGCTGCCAGCTCCTGCCCTCACATGTAAAACTTGGATGTTATGATTTCACCTTAATGATTCCCATTTTACATCTTAACTGTTTCAAACCCATAAGCAATCTCAAGTGATCTGTTCTTAGATGTAGACGGGAAATGAACATCTTTTTAAAGGTTGGGAGCGAGTACCTCCCTTACGTTCTCCTTTCCGATGCCATCATCCATGACAGCCTTTGTCAAACCCAGGACACCACGATGGACCACCGAGGTGGACTGGCTGCACCCATTCCTTAGCCACAAAGAGCACATACTCCCACACGCAATATTCTCCAGAAAGGTGGATTTTTTTTTTCTAATGAAAATAGCAACAGAGAAACTGCCTGTCATGTGTACGGGATGCCAAGCTTAAATGCAGAGGCCCAGGGGTGCAGGCTGACTAAGCTGTCCATCTCCTCACCACAAGATCAGCCTGCCAAGGCGTCCTACCTCCTGGAAGGCCCAGTGTGCTCTCCAGCTGCCCCAGGGTTCTGGGCTTCCCCTCCCCCTTATCTACGTAACACACCTAAGGTGGTGTTATCTCCTGTCTCCCCACCTGCTTCACACAGAACCCAAGATCTTCACGTGACCGCTCTGTCTCAGTTTACATCGGGGTGATGTAGGGTGATGATACTGAGGAATTCACAAGTCAGTACACACAGAGAAACAGGAACAGATCACGATGGCACATGACGCCACAGAAGTGTTGGATACTGATGAGGCTCCCTCCATACTCTGCCATCTCTGAGAGGCATAGGCACCAGGCTCTGCTGCTGCTGTTCTTCAGAGGACCCCACACTGAAGCCTCCAGATCTTCACAGACAAAGAACCAAAGTCCACACACCAAAGTTACCAATCAGTCCCTGATCCACAGCCTCCAGTCAAGGGCTTGGCTGCCTGTCAAGGGCACTCAAGCATCTCTGTGTCCTGGATCCAGCATGCCTTGCACCCAAGCATCTCCGTACCCTGGATTTAGCATGCCTTTTTGGGAAGAAATCTTCCTTCACACTTCCTTCCTTCCAGCCTCATGCTGAGCCCACAGCTACTCTGATAGCCCACCTGGTCCAGCTAATTCCTTTCCTCAGCCAGGCTCACAGGGATGATGCCAAAGACCCAATACACAGCAGCAGGCTGCAGCTGCAGCCTTCGGGTCAGAGTTCTTACCCTGCTCCCCGAAGTTTTGCTATGCATGGAGGGGAACATTGTTTCATGACCACACAGAACAACTGGAGAGTCTGGTTCACAACGCCACCCAAGTCCACTGTGGCCTCGGTAGGAGAGGACCTTGTCTAGGTTCTACCTTCTTCCCTTCTCCCCTCCACTCTTCCTCCCTTCTTTCCGTCACTTCCTTCCCTCCTTCCCTTCCTCTTCTCTCCATCTCCCTCCCTCCTTCCTTTCTTCTCTCCTTACCTTCCTCCCCCTTTTCTCCCTTCCTTTCTTCCTTGCCTTTCTCCCTGCCTCCCCTTTTTGGTCCGTCCTTTTCCCCCTCCCCACACCCTTTTCTTCTTCCCTCCCTCCCTCCTTCCTCCTTCCTCTTTTCCCTCCCTCCTTTCTGAAAATCACTCTGGCCTCTGTGTGTGCCCTCCTGTGGATGACAGGGCCATTGTGGCCCACCACAGCTTTCTCATGAGGTAGCTGGGATAGGAATTGGAGAAAGGAGCTAGCTGCCAGAGCCCCATGTGCCGTGGTCCCTCGGGCCCCTCTGGGTTGCCTCTATTACTCCATGCTCCAATGCCACTTCCTCAATGCAAGGCCCAACCCCTGGGCACTTGCTCTGCTGTCCCATGGCCTCTTCTGCTCCCTTCCTAGGGCAGTAACTCTGTGTAGGAGCCAAGAAACATTTACCCATCCAGCACAGGTATGGGGACTGTGACCCTGCGACCACATCTGCGTCCATGGAGTCTCAGCATTCCTCAGGAACCTGTTCACCCCTGGGCCTCTTTCCTTCACCCTGGGCTAAGTGTCACCCTCATTCTGCTCTGAGACCACACTGAGGGATGGGGAGACAGGGCCCTCCTATTTCTAGAACACCAGCCAAAGCTATGTGGACTCTTCTAAGAGTGAGAAACCTGGAACCCCAGTCTTCTCCTGTAGGCATGTCTGAGCCTGGGTTCAGCTTGCCCAGCATTAGTGACTGACAGCAGCAGCCTGGCCCTGTGGAGACAGCCATCCCTCCAGCCTGTGTGCTCGCTGGAGACCTCCATCCTGATGGTGTTTCCCACAGTCTCCCCGAGCCTGTGATTAAACGGATGGAAATGTCAACAAGACGCGACTTGTGCATGGGGGACGGCTGCCTCACTGGAGGTATGCACACAGCACCCTCCTTTTGCCCGCTGAGGCAGAGCCTTGCCCGGTCCCATGCCAGGGCCATGTGGAACTTTCCACGCCTCACAGCCGGGAAACATGCCCCCAGAAGCTCCACTCAGCTGCCAGGCATGTGTCTGCAGGACCCACTGTGAAGCCCAGGCCACCCCTCCACCGGTATAGCCCTAACCCTGGGTATGATAGAGTAGAACATTCTTGAGGGTCTCTAGGCACTATACAAGCAACAGTGATTCACAGGAATTTTTTAAACCACCTGAGTGTACCCCAATAGCACAGGGGAGGTGGCTTTCTGAGAAAGATGTAGGAGGGGCATGCCTCTGCCAGCTTCTCTCCCTGAGCACATTCTTGCACTCTGGAACTCAGCATCCATGTCCATGCATTCCCCTTACTGCCCTTCTGTCCATCTGTCCTATTCATGGAGCCAGCTGAGAACACCCTGGGGTCAGTCAGGGAGGATCCCCTAGTCTCTTCCTAGATCTTAGGTCAGCATAGAACAAAGAATGAGCAGCTGAACTGAGAAATTAGATCATGACGAAGGTGATGTACAGTAAGAATGATGTGGGCCCAAGTTTGTCACCTGCAGTGGTCCATCGTGAGACTGTGACACCATCTAGGGACCCAAGGAGGGAGAAGGCAACCGGGTATAAGCTGGGGGATGAAAGCTGAGGACAGAAGCTGCCTGCATCCTCAGGATATCTCCTGGCTCTGCTTAACCCGGCATCTCTTTGCAGAGGGCCATGAGCTCTCTCCTGGGAGTACAGTGATGAGCCGTCCAGCCAGCCAGCAAACAAGCTCAGGGCCTCCAGGAAATAAGGGAGGACACTGCCCAGCAAAGAGGCAGAAACAGGTGTCCAGGTAGGGTGGGGCTCTGGGAGTGGCAAGGGCTGCTGTGGTTTCTAGTCTGTAGGAAGCAGCCCCTTGGCCCCCAAAGGTCTTGTGAGATCTGGTGTGGCTCTGGGCAGGACGGCAGGGAAAGGAACCTGGCCACAGGAAGGGCCAGGAGCAATCAATGGCTCGGGTGACAGATGCAGCAGGAGAGGCTGGGGCTCACAACCCTGGGTTCAGCAGAAAGGGCTACAGACGAGGTCTCCGAGGACCCCTCACTTGGTAGTGGAGGACATTTGGGAAGGCAGTGGCTCTGTCATGTCTAAGCACTGGGCAGGCGGCACTGTGGCCCTTGGACACAGGGTAGCAGCATAAATAAGGTGTTGGGAGGGGGGTCGGAGACGGCTCTAGGGTTTGGGTCTGGGTCAAGGGAGTAGAAGACATCTCAGTGGCTGATGATGCTGCCCAGGTGGGACCCCAGAGCTCAGATTGGCTTTATGAGTTGATACCCCACCAGCTGCCTCCCAGACGGGCAGGAGGGAGCATGGAAGTAGATACATCTCTGGACAGCAAGGAGACGGAGAGATGACAGATCCCGGATGATCTACCTGGATCAGGCTCCAATGGGTGTGCTTCTCCCTCAGATCTAATTCTACTTGAGTTCTATCCTCCTTGGCCTAGGGTCACCAGGCCCCTCCCTGTGGTTCACTCTGGTCCCTTTCATAACCTCATAGTGGAGCCCCTTGTTCCAGGTCACCATGATGCCTCTTTCTGGCTTCCAGGCTTCTCCTTAATGTGGCTCTCTTTCCCAGAACTGCTTCCTTCTCACCCTCCACACAGCTCCCCAGCTCTGACTTAAATAACGCTCATGTCCATCTCCACACCATTTTACCCACCCGACTCCCACATCTGGGTGTCCACATGGCCATTCCCATCCATGTGCTCAGGTTCTTTGCCTACCTCCCACATAGAACCCTACAGCCTTTATGGTCACTGCTATGGGGTTTCTAGGGCAACTGTGGCCTCATGCTCTAGCCTGTCTTGGTCCTCTACAGGTTCTTCCAAGTCCTGTCTCACACCTGAACATCTCCACAGATGCCCTGTCCCGGGCCACCAGGTAGGCAAATCCTTCTTCCTCCTTCCTTTCATTGCTTCAGGAACTCCACACTCTGTCTCCAGCTCCTACCTGGCAGTCACTCTCTGTATCTCAACTGTTCCAACTACGGAAGCACCCCCAGGCACCACACAGCCACAGTACAGTGCCCAATTGTCACTTCTGGGGCCCCTGGAGCAATTCCCCCATCACAGCAGAAAGACCTTGAGGTCACTCTCACACACTCCTGACATCCAGTCAGGCATCCAGTACAGAATCTCATTTCCCCACCTTCCCTGGGTGAAGGCTCCCTCACCTAGACCACATCCCTTCTCCCAGTCTCAGCCCTGCCCTCCTGTGGTCAGTTCCCAGCACTGCACAAGCCTTTCTAGAACCTAGGCCAGCTCCACTCTGCTCCACAGCCCTTTCTTGTTGCACCAGCTATCATTTCCCACTTGAGGCCATCCCTCGGGCTCCTCTGGTCCAGAAACCATGCTTTCTGCTGGAGCACAGGGAAGCCTGCTCCAGGAACACTGTGGACTCCAGACATGGACCACACATGCGCTTCTGGGTTACCTCACACAAGGTATGCAGCGTTTGCACACCACTGTTTGCTGACATGTACTGTAATAGAAGGGAGAACAACCAGGCTCGTCAATAATGCAAACATAATGCTGGTTCTGCAGAGACAGCTGAGCCCCACGCCACACACCAGATATCGAAGGACAGGGCACCCACACTTGCCTCTATCTTGGGGAGATTGAAGCATTCTCTCTCTCTCTCTCTCTCTCTCTCTCTCTCTCTCTCTCTCTCTCTCTGTGTGTGTGTGTGTGTGTGTGTGTGTGTGTGTGTGTGTCTGTATGTGTACACATGAAAGAGAACTGGAAATTGAGGAAGAAGCTAAGAGTTTGGGGTGTCAGGAGATAGTGCCAGCTACATCATGTTCCTGTTCTCATCCCATCTGGCAAGCCCAGCTCCAGTGGGCTTCAACACTGTAAATAGGCTCCCCATATGCAGGAGGACCAAACCCATCCTGCATTGCATTTAGGGCTGCACTCAAGCTGTGGGGGCATCACTTGGCTAAAGACTTTTTAGTCCTTGGACAGAGAAAGAGGAAGGTGGGGAAGAAGCAGAGTCAAGGGCATAGGAAGCTGTAGGAGGAAGAGATCATGCCCAGTTCTTGCAGTCAGCTTCTCTGTACCTCCATGGACATGTAAAGGGCTGGCACAGCCATGGCTGGATGATTTCATTGGGATCTCACAGCTCATCAGAGTTAGTACCACTCTGCTTACAGAGATGGAAATCGTGCCTCAGCATGTGGCCTCACTCCCAAAGTCAAGAGTCAAAGCTGGTGGGCACCAGAGGTAAAATCTGAACCCATATGCTGAACCCCAAATCAAGATGGGGTACACTTATCAGAAAATCCATCCATGGATCAGACAGCATCCTGAAAATCAGTCACTTTTCCGAAGACAAGGCTTCTCTGTGGACTCCCAAGTGGCTGCTGCAACCAGGCTGGGACAACAAAGATAGATGGGTGGAAGAGATGCCAATGAGTCCTTGACTCACTGACTTTAATATACTCTGAGCCGAAGGATACTCTCTCCTACATGATCCTCTCATTCATTGGGACAAAGTCACAAAGAAATAAGGAAACTGAGTCACCCCACAGTTAGGATGATGGTTTAGCCCAACTCCCAACAGAGGGAGAAGTTTGGAGCCCCAGCAAATCCTGGGCGGCACTGCTGGGTTGGGCTGAATGCATAAAGGGCATATGGTGGCCATGCTGATGTGATAAATAAAAGAACCAGAGTGTCCTTGGTCTAAAAAGAAACAAGATGGGGGGGGGAGATGGCTCAGTCAGTGATGTGCATGTCACACAAGAATGAGGACCTGAGTTCAATCCCCAGCACCCATGTAACAGGCCGACATGGTGGTGTGTGCCTGTAATTCTAGTATTGGGAAGCAGAGACAGACAGACAGACAGCCCAATTTAGCCTACTCAGTATGCCCCAGCAAGTGGGCTGTCTTAAAATACAAGGAGAACAGCTCTTGGTGAATGATACCCAAGGTTCACCTCTAGCCTACACTTGCACACACATATAAATAAACACACCCACCACCACCACCACCACCACCACCACCACCACCACAACAACAACAACAACAACAACAACAACATAAAACACACAGGGAGAAAAATAGCATGACACGGTAGCCATTGCTGGTTCTGGGACCTAGGGTATCGTCAGCAGGGTGTGAGTCACTGATTATCGTGGAAGCAGGTCTCTGTGTGGCCCTGACAGTGGATCTCTGCCTCCTACTGACCTCAGGAAGGACAGCCATGCAGGACCATGATTCAACCTGCACTCAATCTTTCTGTGGGTGGTGCCTGCTCCATTAGAGGAAAAAGATACTAGAGTCCTTCTGCCCTCTGCTTCCAGATTAGACATTTAGGAGTTCCCTTAGATTCCAGACATGGCAGTCAGATGCCCCAGAGGTCAGTAAACTATACAGTCCAGAGCTGCGTACGGGAGTTGAAGGTTGCTGCCCAGGGAGTCCACACAGATATTCAATAATGACACATTGGTGGACAGATAATCAATGAGTACATGTGTGAGGACAGGCAGAGGAAGGAAGGACACCCCTCCATGGATTTCAGGTGTGAAGGTGTGGGGAAGAGCAGAATTACTGTCCCTTAGAGATATGCCAGTATGCCCCCCCACGTACATGCATGGACACTCTCTCTCTCTCTCTCTCTCTCTCTCTCTCTCTCTCTCTCTCTCTCTCTCTCTCTCTCACTCTCGTATGCTCTGTTCACACTGCCAGGAGTTGCAATTCTCCAAAGGTCTCTGGTCTTTCACAAAGACTTCTACAGCTCTGTACTCATGGCTCCTATCCTGAGCACATCTGGACTCTGCCAGCTTCCCACCATTCTTTACCCATTGCAGGGTCCCTGCACAGTGTATGTGCCAATGGCCCTTACTCCTCCTGCTCCCCTAACGGAGAAATAGCCCTATGTGGGGCAGCTGCACCAACGCCTCCATCTGCTCAATTAGCAGCCTGGTGTCTGCTTGACCCCAGGGACCTGGCAAGTCTGGAAATGAGCCCAAGTCCCTTGGGCTCAGGCCAAGCACAGGCTGTGGCCCCTTCTGCCAGGCTGGCTGTACCTGAGTGAGAGGAGCAACAAGAAGCCTTGGGTCCAGTCCTGCCCGTCTGTGCCTTAGAGCTCACACCCACATTGGGAAGAGCCCATGGCTATGAGAAATGTCCCATCTGTGCTGTCAAGTGAGGAAATTCCCAGGTGAGGATGCTCTCTGCAGGGCGGGGCAGCTTCATACTAAAGCCCAAAGCAAAGATGACCTCTTTGCATGAGTTCATCGGCAGCTGGGTAGGCTGGACAGGATAGCTCAGAGACCCTGAGCATGGCCAGCCACCAGCCTCAAACACTGTTTCAGGATTGCCCAACTCACAGGGCAGGAGCAGTAGCTCACCCACCCCGATCAGACACCACCAGCCAAGTCTCCCAACCAGCTTCCCACTCCCTGCCCATCCAGAAGCTGCTGGTCCTCAAGAGCTACCCCAGGATGAACAGAACAGAGCCTGTCTACCTTCCAGCCCAGGATATGCCTCCAGCCTTCCCAATGCCTCTGGCCACCCCAACTGGTAGCAGGCACCTGACCAGGGAGACAAGTGAGAGAATGTCTCTCTGAACCCCGACCGCGGCAGATCCTGCCAAGCCCCTGAGATGCATGACCCTATACCAGGCGCAGCACACCTACCGTGGCAAGGTGTCTCATGGGATCACCGACGTAAAGCATGGTAGGCTCGTGGGGGTCTGCACACGCTGAGGAGCTGGTGTGCCGCGGGACGAGGCATGGGTCTGGGTGGCTAGGTGGGGTAGGGGCAGATTGGTGGCTTCCCGGTGGGGTGGACTGAGTGGTTGTGGCTCTGTGGCTAGGAAAGCAGGAGCCAAGGATGCTCAGGAGCGTGTGGGCTGGGGGTTGGCATTCTCTCCTTGCCTGCCTCCCTTATTTCTGTCAACTGGCTGCATCCAACAACAAACCGGGGCCCACCCCTTTATCCTCATGACTGTTCATCAACACAGGGCAGGCCTCAGCTTGCCCGGAGATGTGTTGGACCGCACCAAGGAGGCTGCGCAGGGGGAGCTGGTGGGGATGCGGGGTCAGTGACTGGCTTGGAGATCATTTACTCCCACTGTGCTCCTCCTAAGCTGCTACCCAGCGAAGGCTCTGGGGGTTGCGGCTGTCACCTATAAACAGCCTCTGCTCTAAAGCGTGAGCAGTCAGCCCTGGTCTGGGAGACCTTGGCAGCCAGGGCTTGGCCACCCTGAAGGAAGAGATGGTGTTGCCAGCCTTTGCGACCCAGGTGAGAGAACTTGCCTCCTCCCAGGGAACTATGGACCCAAGGGGACCACCCCAAGGTCTGAATAGAGGAGAGACACACCAGCATGCTTGTGCCAGGGCACCTGTGGAGAGCCAGGCATAGGGCTGGGTGGGGTCAAAGAACCCTTAGCATTGCCTTATAGACAGTATTTTGCCCTGGCTCTACCAAAGCCAGGAAGCAGGGACATGGCCACTCCCACCAAAGAGAATTCCCGAGAAACCCCTTGAGAATGTATCTCAGCCACCGCAGACCTTGCTCAGCCAGGAGCTCCTCCACATCAACATCTGCCCAGTGGGGACCGTACGGTGGTCACACTGCTCTTTGTCTGGGGCATCTGAGTTTCAGGTCTGTTTCAACCAGGAAGTCACCTTTGGCAGAGGTACCTGAACCCCTCTTGTCTACAACAGACATGTGTCCCATGAGAGTGGACATCGGCACTGAATTTCCAGGCCCCCTGAAACACAACAACTTGAGCCCCGTATAGAGAGTTTAAAGATGTTAAAGAAGATGCAGAGATGGAATGAAGACTGAATCCTTCTAGCCCTTTCTTGCCGAATTCCAAACCACCTTCTGCCTCTCCTGAGAGCTGGGAGTAGCTGGGCTGGGGCAGAGGGCGGGGGCTGTAGCTGTAGCCCCTGTTCAGAGTCCTGGGATCCACAGGAGCAGTGGAGCTGCTCTACCTCATCCTGAGCTCTACAACTGGCCCAAGAGCCACAGCCCCGCCTGGCTTGGTTGTGGCTGGAGCCACAAGTTACACCAGCTCTGCACTGCTCACAGGTCAGCTATGAATAATCAAGTCACTTTGTTAGTCAAGTTTGGGGGGAGGCGATCTTCTGGGAAACACTGCTCAGGGTGTTTACAGTAAGAAGTTCTGGGGGCAGCTGCAGCCTCCCTCCCTGGGGACTAAGGGGCAGGTTTGCAGACTCCCACCCTAGGAGGTGTGGCCAGGCTGCTTCAGAGAACCCTGAAGAGATGACCTTCAGGTTCCTGAATGCGGTTTAGGAAACTGTGCCCCCTCAGCAGCTCTGAGTCCTCACGTCGGTTTTACAAATACCCAAAGGAGAAAACAGGGGAGAATTAGTGCAGGGAAAGAGAGCAAGACTGACTTCAAGAAGAGCTCGTGCCCACACTACCAGAGGAGGCACCTGGCTTGAGAGCCTGTCAGCCCCATGAGAGAAGGCACATCCAGCTCTGAGCTCTCCTCTCCATCACAGCCTCTGCCCTGGCCTGCCTCCTGCCTCCTCCTAGGTGGTCTGTCTGTCTGCCTCAGGTTCCCCCAGGTAGTGGTAGGGTCCTCAGGTGCCCCCCGCAGTGCTAGGGGTCCTCAGCACCTGCTTCTCTGTGTCTCTTGCTCCACCTTGCTGACTGCTCCTGCAGAACCCTCACAGCTGAGGCAGGAGAGTGAAGTTCTGCAGGCCCCTGTTGCTCTTTCTACACCACATGCTCTGGAGAGATAGCTCGTCAGAACAGACAGGTGCCTGAGTGTGGTGTGTTGGTTCAGGAGCAAATACACCGTGTACTGGCCCTTCTAGTGGCTTTGTTCCTCTTTCCCTGGACCCTGGAGTGGGCCAGGGGAGTTGGGGGGGGGGGTCGGTTGAGTTCAGTGCTATAAACGTAAGACACTCTTACCACCAAAGCCTGCCAAGGTAAGGGTGGCCAGGAACCACTAGGGGTGGTGGGTAGGCTTGGGGTCCCCAAGTGGACTATACTGAACCCAGTCCCTGTCCCCAACTTAGCCCCACACTTCCTCTCGGTGTAAATTCTCCTTGCAGAGGTATATCCTTCCTGACCTACCTGCCCCAACGATGCTCTACACAGGGCCCATGTGTGTCCTTCTCTTGGGCTGGAGAGATACTTCCCTCCTCAAAGCCAGGAAGGCTTCCTTAGATATCCCGTGGGGTCTCAAGGCATTGACTCCCTGGCTCAGCCCCCTACATTCTGCCCTATCCAGCTGCAGCACCACCCCCAAACCTCTGTGGCTCACCTGCCCACAACAGCTGATACCAGAGAAAGGCACCAGCCAGCGGGCAGGGGCACCTATGGTGGAGGTGCAGGCCTGGAGGAGGATGTGGAGAGGGGAAGGAAAGGGACTGATCCTGCGGCCCTGCCCAGGGCACCTGCCTCTCTCCCCTTTCCTTTGTTCAACCACGGCACCTCCATACTTTCTCTACATCCTACGAGCTGGAGGGGCCTCTGGCTCTCAGCGTCCACCTTCATGTGGTTCACAGAGACTCTAGGAATCAGAGGGAAGAGGCTGATCCAGCACTGTGTATATGGGGTGAAAAGTGGGATTCCTGCCCTCAAAGCCAAGCTCCTACTGTCCCTTGATACACGTTGGTGCTCACAAAGGGGACTTTGCCCTCCCTTCAATCTTCCAGGACAGTGTGGTGGAAGCCTCGATAATAGGGGATTTCCTCCCCCACTCTCCTGCGAATCCCCCCTCCCCGCACCAACCACATACACACGTGACAGCATCCGGTGTAGTGATATATTGTGTCCACCAATATATTGTGCACCCCAAAAAAATTATCTAAGGATCAGAGGAAAAAGTCAGCCGCTATAATAAACATAGAAGTTAGGCAATGGTAGCACATGCCTTTAATCCTAGCATTTGGGAAACAGAGATCCATCTGGATCTCTGTGAGTTCAAGGCCACACTGGAAACAGAGCCAGGCATGGTGGCACATGCATTTAATCCCAGCACTAACTATAAAGGTCTGGAGGTCTGTACAGACAGACAAGAAGTGACAGAGCTGGGCAGAAAGAGGAAATGATGTAGCTGGGACAGAAAAGCATATAGGCATGGGTAGACAGGAAGTAGGTCTCTTTGGAAGCTTAGGGTTGGTAAGGTGAGGTTGGATGTGGCTTATTCTGCTTCTCTGATCTCTCGGTTTTAACCCCAGTATCTGGCTCCTGTTTTTTTTTTTTTTTTTTTTTTTTTATTAATAAGACCGTTTAGCAATTGTGTTACAATCCAGAGCCTCTCAACTTTGCTGGACACACTAGGATGGGCTGGACAATCATTCCCATCCCCAGCTAAAGCATGGTTTCTGTAAACCACCTGGAATCTTCAAGGACTGCCAGAACTGAAGACCACTGCCAGGGCCAAGGAAACCCATACGCAGAAGCCAAATTGGACAAGGGACAAAACCAGCTCCAGGACCCGGTGCCCCCACCCAGCAAATTGTTCGGGACCTTCATGGGAACAGTCCGGGAAACATAGGACCTCATCCGTGCCCTCACCATCACTCCCTGTGGGAGAAATAGCACCTGTTGTCCTCAAACCCTAGAGACTTCTGTCACCTCTCCATTTTACAGATGGGGCCACTGAGATCCAGAAGACTAAAGGACCTTAAGGTCTTCCCAACTTGGAAGGCCAGGGTGGGCTCTGAACCCAGGACCTTAGGGACCTTTGATTTCCCCCTACCCATCATAACCTTCTAGTCATTGCTACGTCGTCTACATGGCCACAGGAAAATGAAGGCCACCGGGGCTCACAGCTTCCCTCACCAAGCCTGGGGCTCTTCCAAGATCCACTAGGTGCCTAGCTGCTCCTGTCCACACCAAACCTAGTCACCTCAAGTAATACCAGGATGTGGTCAGATTCAAGGCCTGGCCAGCCCCTCCACACAAGGCCAGGCAGGTGAGCTGGTGCTCAGCCTCAGCTGGGACTCAGGATTTTGCACATCTCCCAGCATCCTCTCTATTCTAGCCCCTTCCATCACCCAACTTCACAAGCAAGGACATGGAGACTCAGAGGCGTGTAAGAACTTGAACTCACTGACTGTACCAGTTTCTGCCAGTCATTAAGGTTGGGTGAAGGGCATCATATAGTTTTGAGGGTTCACTACAGCTGGTGGACCTGCTCAAGACCTCCCATGGGACAGAAAGTAGTCTCCCACTCAAGGCCCCTTGGACACAGAACAATTGAAGGGAAGAGATGTCCCACCTGTTCAAGGACTGGGCTGGCTTAAGCCACCTTTTGCTGGACTATCCTGGTATTTGGGTGGGGTTGTCCAGCGCATAGGAACAACTAGGCACTAATCAGCACTGAGTGAGCTTCTGTTGGGGTGGGGAGGGTACCAGAGGACACAGGAGGTAGGGTTGCTGAGAGCCCTCGGTACCTCAGATGCCAGAACTGCCCACTGACCTGAGAACAACTCTGGGTAGTATTCCTTGTCCTGGACCCAGCCAGAGACTGGGCTAGAGTTCTCAGGGCTGGGGCTAGCACTTGGGAGCTCTCATCCAGCCACAGGGTTGAATGGGCCCAGGTACCCAGCCCTCTCACCATGGTTTCCTCTCTGTACTTCCCAATCCCCCTGGACTCTAAGATTATACATACTCAGTCATTCTCTTAAAAACCACCCAAACGCTTCAGAAACTGCTGCAGATGTTGGGGTGTGAGGCTGGGGCTTCACTTCGTGCTGATGTTCTGCTAAAAAGGAACAACACGTGGAACTCACATGTGAGTCCATGGCACGCGCACCCTCCTCTCTCTGTGAGTGCCAGCCAGCTCCTCGCTCCGATGTCCATCATATTTCAGAGCCCTGAGTGTGAGTTGTTAACCTCAACTCCTGAGCTTCAGACACTAGATACATAAGAGCACCCACACAACTGACACGTGAGAGTGTGGGCCTCTGCAGGCTACCCTCTGGCTTCCCCAGACCAGGAGTACCTACTCTGTAGTCTGTGCCCTGACCACTGTTTCCTTAGAGGCCCATCCTGCAACAACAGGGGACTTGTAGGTCCCCAAAACAACTCCACAGAGCTGCACCCCAAGCCATTATTTCCATCCTATGCATCACAAGACTCAGCTGATAGCTAGGAACCCCATCACTGGCCACCTCGCCTTGCTTGGGAGCACGCCTCCTGCAGTGTCAGGATGTCCCTTTCTTCCCTGAGCATTGTGACACTGATAAGCTGTAATCAGCTGTGTAATTTATGAGCTCAAACTTCAAATACCTCATTTCACAGCGTGCAACATTTAGTGCCCCCCCGCAGCTCCCCGCAGCCCTCTGCCAGTGGTGGCAAGGCCATCTTCCTGCTGATGAGCTCTGGAGTCCTGCAGGCAGATGGCCCTAGACATTGCTTATCTCTGAGTCTTGATCTTTTGCTCTCAGAGCTGCTGGGAGTTCTGAACATACAGGAAGCTTTTGGGGCCGTAGCTGTCGCTTGAGAGGACTGGACATAAGAGTCAGATGAAGCCTGCAGAAGGGAGGCCAGGAAGTCCTGGTTCCAGGGAATTCCCACTTCCAGGAGCTGAGCTGTGCACCCAGGAATTTCATCCATGGCTTTACTGCAAGACATGTTGCTGCCTGACAAAGCGGGCCCCTTGTTTGTGGAGGCGTTGTGCCCCACCCGAGTTACCCCTGCTGGGAGCAGCATGCCCCAGCAGGTGAGGTCTCATGAGCACCCTGCCAACATGTTTACATTGGGCATCCTTAGGACCAGGGGTGGGTCCCATATCCCTAGCCTCAGGGGCCCGGGCTACTGTTCCCTGCTTTCCCCTTCAATCCAAGACCCCCACCAAGGTAGGTCAGTGGAGTCTCAGCACTCTGCCCTCTCAGGCATGGGATGGGCAGCTTGGGCTGGGGCAGGCAGCTTCCAGCATTCCCAAGGCAGGCATCTTTAGAGTCTTTGTGTAAGCCCCCCTCACCCCACCGCTCTGGAACCTGGTAGCCATCTCCTGTCCCTCTAGACTGGAAGACACTGATATCCTAGACGGTGAGGGTCAGGATCTTGTCTCTGAGGGACAGCAGGCAGGATGGGGGACTATCCTTCTTGCCATGCTGCAGGGCCACCTTCTGACCCATAAGTCCCAGGCTACCCTTCCACAGCATCTGCCTCAGTTTCCTTGCCTATAAAAGGGACACTCACAGGTGTTGAATGAGGGTGATCTGCTGCTCTGAGATACCAGGGCTAGACAGGCAGAGACAGACCAGGGATGGACAGGCAGAGACAGACCAGGGATGGACAGGCATAGACCAGAGATCAGGGCTGGACAGGCAGAGACAGACCAGGGATGGACAGGCATAGACCAGAGACCAGGGCTGGACAGGCAGAGACAGACCAGGGATAGACAGCCAGAGACCAAGGATGGACAGGCATAGACCAGGGCTGGATAGGCAGAGACCTGAGCTGGACAGGCAGAGCTCAGAGACATGTACACCACCAGGCTGGCACCCAAAAGACCCCTGCCCACCAGGGCTGCCTCTGTAGGAGACAGTTTTCTTCCACTTCCACAGGGACCAGTGGGCTTTGTCTAGCATTCCACCCTCTACGAGAGGGGTGGGACGGGGAGGTGCCTCCTGCCTTTTCAACCTTGCTGTACACTCATTCTTAAAGCTGGGTCTTCATGGGCCTCTTGTTCACTGAGGCCCAAGGTGGCCAGGCTTCCCCTTCCAAGACAAGAGTTAGCGTCACACTTCCCCAGCCTCTCCAGCCCCTGGTCCTCTAGCACTTAGCCCATCAGGTGCTAGTGGGAGAAAGGGTGTGCTGGGGACCTGCTCAGCTCTCTGGTGCCTCTGCAGCTGACATGTGCCAACCTGGTCTGGGCTTTGCTCTTCCTTCATGTGCTTGCAGGGTTCCTCCAACAAGTCCCCACCCGACACCTTCCCAGCCCCCGTGTCTTGTGGGATCCCAGCACCCTGGTGGTCCAATGGGGGAGGATATTGAAGAGAGAAGGCCTCAAGGGGCTTCCTCAGGACTAGAGGTCTTCACATGCCCCTTCTTGCATGCACCAGCCACCTCCCTCCAGCTCGTGGTCCCACCAGGGCATGGCAGTGGTAGCAGGAGAGTCGGGCAGAACCCCACTAACTACTGTGGCTTGACAAGAGGAGCTCCCAGCAGGAGGCCACATTTCAAAGGCTGGCTGCTTGGCACCCCTGCAGGTCCCGGGAAAGAGAGCCCCCAAGATGGGGAATGGAGCCGCGGCTCCCACTGTCCACATCTTCCCTCCTGATATAGAGAGTACCTCACTGCCCTCCATCCTGACCTGGTCCAGCAGTGGATACAGGGACATGGGCCAGTCAGAAAGACAGGGACAGCTCAGTGGTCAGTAGCAAGGAGCACAATCAGACCAACATGGAGCCGGCTTTCTGGGCAACGGAAAAAGAGAGGTGCCCTCTCCACAGGGCCTTGAGGTGTTGGGGAATCCCAATTCCCTTCTCTCTGAGAGGTGAGGGTGCCTGAAAACAAAAGCACCCCAGAAAAAAACAAAGAAAGAAGCAGTGAAAGAGGCACCTGGGAAACATGTGGGTGCAGCCATGCCTGACGCTCTTCTACCACTGAAGCCAATCATGCTTGAATCCATTCCTACCTAGGAGCTGGCCTAACAGGAGCTGGCTATATATTTACTTCTTTATGATTTGAAGTGTCCTGGCTAACCAAAGGTGGGCCACCCAAAGCCCTTCTTCCTTGTTCCACTGGTTCCTAAGAAAAGCCAACCCACATTTGTTACCAATGTCCAGTCTTCAGCAAGGTCTGCTTCACTCACCATGACTGAGGAGGTCATGCCCGGCAGGTGGAAGACATCCATGCTGGTCTCCTCGCTGCCCACCGCCTCATTATTCCCTCTGTTGGGCGGGGGGAGGTCAAAGTAGGTGCTGTCTGGCTCCCTGTGTCGTGGGGAGAGAAAACTGTTAGCTTCTGGCCCAGCATCCCCCAGAGTTCCCCCTGGCTCAAGACGCCAGGGTACCCCATGGCTCGTGGCAGGACCTGTGCGTCCCAAGAGATCGATCCTATGTCCTCCATCTTCAATAGCTTTCCTACCTCTGCCTCCTGATCTCCGTGCCCTGGACCTCTCCTGCCCACAGCAGTCTAGTCCATGGCCTAAGGCAGCTGCTACCCTGGCAGGTCCCTCTTCCAATCTGTTCCAAGCTAGCCAAGACCAAGCAAGCCCAGTGGGGGAGGGGGTCTCCATACTCACAGAGAACTCCATAGATGCTCAAAGGTGGCTCCCTCGCCCGGGGAGGAGGAGGGGGACTGGGCCATCTCCCCTACACTGCGGCTCATTCTGGAGGAAGAAGGAGGACAATATGAGCATCTGGGGAGTTCCATCCTCCGCCTTCCTCAGTACTGGGGGAGATCATGGACAGGGCTGGCTATGACAGTGCACGGGAAGCCCAGAGCAGCGGCCAAGCTCTCCACCCATGCTGCCCACTGCTCCTCCTCACCCTCCCCTTCTCTTCCTCCCTACCATCCCCCCCTCAAGCAGGCTGTCCTCTGGTCCAGGAAGTGAGACTGGGGCAAATTTGGCTTTAGAGATGTCATTCCTAGATTCTGATGAGATGGGAAGGGGTCTGGACAGGCAGGAAACAGCCTCCGGAGGACAGGTAACAAGGGCACCCCGGTGTAGATACTGTGGGGTGAGTGAATTTAGTCTCCAGAGTCTTGGGTCAGTTTGTGCAAAAATGAGCCAGGACTGCCATCACCATGTTCTGAGCCCACAGATACAGCCAGGATTAGGTCAAGCCAGGTCTTGATTGTGTGTTAGTGGGGGAAGGACTTGGAGATGGCTCAGACTTCACCCTCCTCTTACTAAGAGCATGGGTAGGGCGCCCCCTGCTGGAGCCAGGCCTGGGATGCATAGCTGTGCCGGCTGCTCAAGATGGGCAGGTCCTCCCTGGACCCCCAGGAAAGAAAATTTCACGCTGCAGAGTCTAAGGACAAGGCCCTGAGACTGGACTGGAGTTGTCACCTGTGGGCAGTCTCCTCCTCACACAGATAAAGGGGAACAGGGTCACCCTGACCCCAGCAAGGACCCACTGGCTCTCTCCGCACTATTTCCTTAGCAAGGCCTCCCACCCAGGCTCCACCCAGGAGGAGAGGGCAGGGACTCCCAACTAGTGACAAGTTGTGTCACTGTGGGAGGGTGGGGCAGGGAAACCCCAGCCCACCTGCCCGCTGCCCCCATCCCAGCTGAGGAACAGCTCCCCGGGGCAGCCTTCTGGGCCCTGGGAGCCAGCCTGGTCCAGCCCTCACTGCCAAGCCGACAGGTCCAGACTTGCCCAGGGCTGGCAGGGCAGATCTGTCGCTTTTGTCTGACCCTAGGCAGGTGGCTGCTCATAGAGGTTTGTGGCACACGTAGAGATGGCACACGCCAGGCCATCGGTCCCCAGAGAATTGTCACAAGCTGGGAGGGCCAGTACAGGGGCCCAGCTGAGCACAGGCAAAGAGAAACCGGAGGGTGGAGGCTCAGCCATCAAGGGAGGATGGCACAGGACAGCCCCGTCCTATTCAGGAGACAGGCTCTGAGACGTAAAGCGCCTTGCCCCGGGCCACAAAACTATAAGCCCAGGGATGAATAAATAATCTATACTCTTCTTCACTAATAAGAATTAATTTTCCCGACCTCCCATTCACCACAATTATGAAGGTTTTGACAAAGCATTGGCCAATCAGCACAGAAGGTGGGAAGAAACCTGCTTTCACCAGTTCCGGGGGGCTTGTCCATTCTGGTGAGGAGCCATTGGTCAGGGTGGGCTGGCCAGCAGGCTGGTGGATGGGTAATGAATGGTGTGAAGATCAGCTGGGCTAAGCCGACACCCTCAGACCCAAGAGGACAGGCGTGGGAGTCCTGCCCGGGGCCCCTGCTCTCTTTCTCCCTTTTACTGCCCATGCCACGCTCAGAAAGGGAAAGGACAGGGCTCATGTCACACAGTAAACGGACGGCAAAGCCCAAGGCTCTTCACGGCAGTGCTATTCACTTCAGCCAGATGGGGGGAGGGCCGGGGACACATCAGCAGAGGAGCTGACAGGCTTGATATGGCCAAGCACATGTTAGGTGGCACCTGGCCATGACCAGACAAGCCGCTGATCAAAACCCCACAATGCATATGAACTGTGAAAGCAGTGCTGAGCCACCCAGTGTCCGGGTCTGTCGCTTTGACAGGTACAGAACAGGAAATCCACAAAGGGAGTCAAAGGCATTTTGGGGGTGCTAGCCTCAGGTGGTGCACTGGGGATCAAAGGCTTATGGGTGCCAGGTTTCCTCGGGGGTTAAATATGCTGGGGCCACACAGAAGTGGTTGCACCACAAGATGAATGGAGGTTGCTGAGCTTCAAGCTTCAAAATGCTGTTTGGAAGCCAGCAGCGGCACATGCACGCGATCTCAACCATCCAGAGGCTGAGGCAGGGGCATCAGTTCAAGGCCAGCCTCAACTACATGAGACCTCGTATCCAAAAGCAATGCTAATTTATGTGTTAGGAGAATTTCAGGGCATTCCCTAAATTTTTATTTAATTACATTTATTTATACACATGCGGTGCAGTATATGTGTGTACATGTGTACCACGGTGTGAGTGCAGAGGTCAGAGGACAACTTTCAGTGTTGGGTTCTCACCCTACTACACGGGGTGCAGGGACTGAACTCAGGTCATCAGACTTGGCAAAAAGCACCCTCACCTACCGAGCCGTTTCACTAGCTCACATCTCTTATTATTATTTTTTTAATTAAAAAAAGAAACCCATGGCAGCATCTGGAACAGATGTCAGTCATGCCATGATCACATGGCCCTAGATGGTCTCCCCCGCTCTCTTGCCACCCATTGATGGCCAGTACTCAGGATAGGAATGACACTTTGAAACTCCCTGTCAGGTGAAGGACCCCAAGCACATGCTCCTCCAGGGTCCTGTCTTGGATATAGTCTGGGAAGACAGCAGCAAGAGCCTTGGACTGGACTGGGGTCTGGGTATCCCAGCATAGGATATTCCAGGAGTGCCCTGCTGGTACCTCCATCTTCCACACCTTACCCCTACCTCTTGCCACCCATGCTGGCTGGCCTCCTCAGTTGCAGCAATGACATTTCTGAAGATGGCAAGTCCTCCGGGGAAGCAGGGAGACCATGGGTTTCCCTGTGCTCTCATGGCCAGGACAAGCAGAGGGAGACTGAAAAGTGGTAGGTACCCAGTGCCTGGAAACAAACCAGGGTCGGTCGGTCGGGGAGGGGCTATCTGCGGGCACCAGACTCCCGGGAGCTCAGCAGATTTTGCAACTCTGTGTCCACTACACACTTGCCCTTCTTTCCACACCTCCTGCCTGCCAGGTCTTCCTGCATCCACACAGAAGAAGGCACATCCAACCAGATGCTGGTATTAGGCTCTGCCCTTCTGTTCTTTCAGCTGGGGCGTGCCTTCTTGCCCAAGTCTGCTGTGGAATATTTTAAGATGTGTTGCATTTGTTTATGCTGTGGAACATTTGTTTTAATGAGCAAAGCTGTCCTGCATTCTTTTATGTTGCATTTGTTTAACTCTGTGAAGCTGTGTTACTGTGCCTGTCTAAAACACCTGATGGTCTAATAAAGAGATGAACAGCCAATAGCAAGGCAGGAGAAAGGATAGGTGGGGCTGGCAGGCAGAAAGAATAAAAAGGAGGAAAAAATCTGGGAAGAGGAGATTGAGGAGTGAGAGAAGGAGGAGGTCTCCAAGGGCCAGACACCCAGCTACACAGCAAACCACGGAGTAAGAAGTAAAGAAAGATATGCAAAAATAGAGAAAAGTAAAAGCCCAGAGACAAAAGGTAGATGGCATAATTTAAGTTAAGGAAAGCTGGCTAGAAATAAGCCAAGCTAAGGCTGGGCATTCAAAAGAAAGAATAAGCCTCCATGCGTATTTATTTTGGAGCTGGGTGGTGGGCCCCTCAAAGAGCAAAGAATAAAGAGTGAAAACAAACAAACTACACAAGCCCACAAGTCTTTAAAGGCTCCTTCCTAGCATCCAGATCTGGACTCAGAGACCATCACAGCCTCAGGGAGACCACCTACACCATCCAGCCTTGTCTCTTCCTTCTTTTCTACAAAATTCCCACAGCTGGTAACCCAATCTCATTACATTATAGCTTATAGTCTCTCTCTTTAGAGAGGGAGAGAGGGGGAGAAAATGAAAGAGAGAGAGAGAGGGAGGGAGGGAGGGAGAGGGAGAGGGAGAGGGAGAGGGAGAGGGAGAGAAAACACTCTGGGATTCAGCACCCTGAGGGCCGGGGTTTGGAGAGGAATGTCAAGGGCTCCTGCACCCAGCTCCCTGGAGCTGGTCAGGACACACTGTTGGTGACTCCCTGATAGAGGGCACCAGCATGTAGTTTCAAAGCTAACACCCATTTAGCTCCAATTCACACTGCCTTCCCCCTGAACCTCAAATCCCGCAAAGCTCCCTTCCTACCCTGGCCAGCTTTGGCTCCTTCATTTCCCCATGCTCCCACCTACCACAAGTGGATGTTTAGCCAGGATGCTGGGCTGCTCTCCCTTCTCATCCCAAGTCAGACTGCAGTACCGGCCTCTGCTGCCACCCCCAGGAGTGTGCGATGCTGACCACTACAGCAGCCAATCAAAGGGGCTTCCTGGAGCCCTGGCTTCAGGTATGTGTGACCTCAGGGTGAGAGAGCAGGTCAGAGTCTGCACTCCAGTAAATCAACCCTAGAACTCTAAGTTAAATCCTCTCAATTAAATCTACATCCCCAGTAACCTGTGTGTGTGTGTGTGTTTATGTGTGTGTGTGTGTGTGTGTGTGTGTGTGTACACGGGAAGGCCAGGGGTCAACATGGTGGGGAGGGTCTTTCTCCATTGCTCTCCACCCTATTTTTTCTTCACTTTATTTTGTATGTGAGTTCAGGGATGTGTTTTGCCTGTATGTATGTCTGTGTACCACACATGTATTCCTTGTGGCTTCCTGCAGAGGCCAGAAGAGGCCAGATCTCCTGGAACTAGAGTTATAGATGGTTATGAGTCACCATAAGAGCACTGAGAATGGAACCCAGGTCATCTGGAAGTGCAGCCAGTGCTCTTAACCACTGAACCATCTCTCCAGCCCCTCCACCTTGTTTTTTGAGACAGGGTCACTCAATGAACCTGGAGCTCACAGATTCAACTAAACTGGCTACAGGCCAGTTACAGGAGTCTCCTACCTCCACAGAACTGGGATTACAGATGGATTACAGGGTTAGGGTTAGGGTTAGGGTTGGTTAGGGTTAGGGTTGGTAAGGTTTAGTGTTAGGGTTGGTTAGTGTTAGGGTCACATGGGTGCTGGAGAACTGAACTCAGGTCCTCATGCTTGCATGGCATTAATTTATCAACTGAGCCATCTCCGTAGGTTCCACAATGCTTTAACTTGGAGATGTGTTCAGTAGAGGGACAAGAACTGGAAGCCATAGGAACAGATTTTGTAACCATGGCAAGCCATTAAAAACATTATATGTCATGATGGAAAAGTGATGGGCTTTGAAAAACTATTGTCAGAGTTACAACAAAGTTGGAAAGTGTAAATTCACTGTTGGAAGTATGTATGTTAAAAAATACAGTTTGTGTGTGCGCGGGTGCGCGGGTGCGTGCAGATGCATACCTCAAAGGCCAGAGGACAGCTTTCAAGAGTTAGACTTCTCCTCCCACTATGCAGGTTCCAGAGGTAGAACTCAGGCTGTCAGGATTGGCAGCAAGCACCTTTACCCACTCAGCCAACTCCTCGTCCAGGAATTGTAGATTTTTGAAGACTTGAGTTTTTCAAGAAAGAGTATGCATCCTGTCATGTGATGGGAGCCACAGGAGGCCCAGGATCTTCAGAGGAAGACTGTAGGCTGAATTACACATGGTGTTTGCTGAGGGCAGAAGCACCAATGACCCCCAGAGGAGCCCTGGGCTGCCTGGCCAGTCATGTCAGAAGCTCCGAATCGTGAAAGGCTGTTGTACCGGTGCACATCTGTTCACACTGCAGCCATGTCACAGCCTGTGGGCGTGGCTGGGACATGGGGTACCTCTGGCCCTGTTCTAGCCCCTCCTCCACCTCCTCGAAGCCTCAGTTGAGCTCCTCTCTTTCCTTAGTTGGACTTCTAGGCCTGGCAGTGCCTACACCAGTGAGGCAGGACCACTGCAAGCTGCCAAAGATGCTCTGTGACAGACTCAGACTTCAGCACCTGCTGCACCCCATGAACTCCCCACAAGCATTGAGAAGGGGTACATCAGCCAGGCCTGCAGTGCCCAGGACACCAGAGGAGAAGAGGGTTATAGAAGGAAAACAATGCATCCAGAGAGCAAACCCTTCTTGAACCAAGGACAACACAGCTTATCACACACGTCTGGCAACTCTGCACTGGAGTCACTCCCCATGGGATAATTACACCTGCTGGGGACAGTCCCATTGTCACAACTGGGTGATAGAGGGTCCCCTCATCCTCCACAGAGAGAGCCCAGGGATGCTAACTGAAGACTCATGGCAGGACCACTGGGCCCATACAGAAACTGGATTTCCTGGGTATGGCAGGGGTCTTCTCTCTGCAGGTCAGTAGGGAAAAGCCCCAGAGGAACCCACCCTGCCTGGGTCATCCCTGTCTTCATATATCTACATAATGTCATGGTTAATGTGGTTTGTCAGTGGCTCATTTCCCATCTAGTAGTTAATTTCAGTGAACAGAGGAATTGAAGTCACAAGTGCCTAGTAAGTTGGTGACGACTGCAAGAGAGGCCCTCCAGAACCCATTTCAGTCACTGAGTGTCCCTTCTTCCAGGGAACATAAAATACCCTAGTACCCATGAGATTCTAGTGTGGGCAGAGGGCACGTGTCAGTCTCAGGGACATGGCCAGGGACTATGCCTCCTGAAATGACAGTGTTTCTGGGCTGTGTCACAGCCCAAAGACACAGGAAGTCAAGAACCTGACCACACTGGAGCCTTGGTGCCAGGTGCCTGTTTCTCTCAATCTGCTTCTAGAAGAGGAGCTGCTCTCACCTAGTATGCTGGGCAGAGACTGGGATCCCACCTGGTGCGAGGCAGAAGTACTTCTCTCCTCAGGGGGAGTGCAGCAACTGCCTTGGCCTGCTGGTCCTGCCCCAGCTGGAAACTGGGTGAAGCAATGCCCTCGCTCACCTCACAGGTGGGAGAATCCAGACCTTCAGCCTGGCATTTTGCTCCCTAGCCAGGTGGTCCTTGGTGTCCAGGTGGCGGCTGCCCTCTCCCCGAGCTAGGGGAAGGAAATGCTGGTGATGGAAGATGGATTTAGCCACTCCTTGCAGGGTGGGGTGTGCTATGTGAAATATGAAGCAGCTGCCTTCTCTTCCCTGGGCTGAGGCCATCGGCCATGGAATGGGAATGGGGTTGGAGGAAGCCCTACCCCTCATCTCAGGTCACCCAGGGTTCCCTGTACTTCTTGAAGGAGACAATAGTTGGTCAAACTTCCCACCCATGCCAAGTCACCTGGCATCATGTGGGAACTCAGACAAGACCAAATGAAATGAATACTGCAGGATGCTGACCCGTACCCCTTGAGACAGCATGAATTCCTCGATGTGCCAAGAATAGTATGTCCTGCATCTTATTTGACTAACCAGCAAACAGCCAGAGGCTGAGTCACCCACTCAGGGCACATAGTTAGTGCCTAGCTCTTGACCGCTGCCCTCTATTTCACCTCCCTAGAGGTGACAGTGCTTCCAGTATGTACTCCCACGTTTTCAGGGGAAGTCCCCATTCCTGTTTTTAAGGCCCTGCCCACATGCAGACATCCAGGGATTCCCCTATCCAATGCTGACATGCTCAGACCTTCCGTCTGCCCCTATTTCTCCACCCACATGTTGGGCTCATGTGGGACACATGGCATCTAACCCCATCATTTTCTACCCTGACACTCAGCCCTGCTAGGCACATAAGGTCCCTTCTTCTCTGTCTACACAGCCTACCTCCGCCACTCTCCGGCTGTGTGAATCTGGGTAGGTGGCATGCTCATCCTGAGCCTCTGTGTTCTCATCTGTAAAGGGATGGTTATGAATTGTCATGTCCACCCCCATAAAGTGAAGGGAAGAGAATGACCATGAAGCGGCAGCTTTGGGCGGAGTGATGATCCTGCACAGAGCAGATGCTGAATGCCCAGCAGTCACAACGCCTTTAGTATTGGGGTCACAGTGGAAAAGAATAAGTCAGGTCCTGTTGTAAGGGA
The DNA here is from genome assembly GCF_004664715.2 of Peromyscus leucopus. Classification (NCBI taxonomy): domain Eukaryota; kingdom Metazoa; phylum Chordata; class Mammalia; order Rodentia; family Cricetidae; genus Peromyscus; species Peromyscus leucopus. Next base: position 152,255,254 of record NC_051064.1, read on the forward strand.
AAGGCGGGGTGAGAAATAGCATCTGCGGACTGAGACAGGTCATTCATCTGGTCTCTGCGCCATCACAGCAGCTCTGGTGTCAGCCCTCGTTGAAAGCTGTCTCAAGCCTGCTGAGCACGACCTTACTCACAGACTCCTCAAAAAGCGAGTTGATTTCTATCTCATGGAAGAGGTGAGTCAGGAATAAGCTCATTACCCAGGAGGCAGAATGGATGATGCCTGTGATGATACCAAAGGCTGGGTGCCAGGGAGAAGGACCGGGAAGCCGGGTCTGGATTCTCACCCTATGCCTCCCAGTTATGGTGGGTGGAAACAAGTGGACAGGTGAATTTGGAGGGTGGGGGTCAGAGGTATGACAGGCCTGATGAAGTGAGTTCCTCTGAAGGGACCAGGGGGGTGGGGGTGGGGCAATTCAAGGGAGCTTGCTGGTGTGACCCACCATGTACCACCAGTGCAGTTGAGCAGACCTCCCCTGGCCGTGTGCAGCAGCAACTTAGAGGAGGAACTCCAAGGGAGCGTGGGTGGGGAGAACTGGGTAGCAAGACTGGTTCAGGCCAGCAAGGATGGAGTGGAAAGAGGACTGGGGTGCAGCAACTGCTGAGCACAGAGGAGGGCTCGTGCTGAGGGACAGGAGAGATGGGAGCCTGCATCAGGGAGGTGTCTGTCTAGACACTGTACAGGTGGCCAGAACAAGTCTCAGTGGGGTGAGTGCCCTCTTCATGGGAGTTGTCACAGCCTCCCCCTTATGTCTCAGCTCTTCGACACACAGCCCTACTCCCTGCCAGGCTGCCAGTCACCCTTGTTCTTTCAATCTGCCCTGTTCTGAACCCATTTATACCCTGCTCGCAGTGGGCAAATGGTCCCTTTGTGTGCTGGTCACCATCATTCGAGAGCCTGGGGTTTGCTCTGGGAGGCTCAGCTGCTAGGCACATCACATCGCTGCTGAGGACAGAGGCCGAGAGGGCAAGGAGAGCTACCGAGGTCAGTGATGGGGACATGGACAGAAACAGAGGCTCCAGTGTACACCCTGACCCTCAGACCTCTGGACTGACCAGCATCAAGACCTTCAACAAATCACCAATTCAGGGGCCCCCATCTCTTCCTGTGTGTGAAGCCCAGATTCTCAAGTCCCTACATTAGGCTGCCACACCTTCCTTGCATGAATGAGCCATGCAAAGCTTTCAGGAGATTCCTGGACAAGGTTGTTACCAAGGATCCAAGGTGAAAAATAGTTCTGTGTCTGTAAGTCAGCCACCTGTGGGTCATTACGGTCCAGCTTCCATTTGGTTTTGGATGTGGAAGGTGGCTTCTTGGAGGCACCCTCTGTCCCACCCACCTCTCCAAGGACTCACCCACTCCTGGAGAAAGTTCCAGGCGGCCTTTAACCTGATAGAACAAGGAGCCAAACACATCAGAATCCTCTGTCTCAGGCCCGAGGCTGCAAGGGAAGGCTCTCTGCTGCCTGAGAGCAGAATCCTGCTTGTCATCTGCAGGACTGGGGATGGCTGCAGAGCCTCACCTCCCAGGGTCTCTGGACATCCCCTGGCTCCCTGAGTGTCATGGCATCCGCTACAGGGGAAGAAGCCCATGTGACGCAAAGAACAGACCTGACCATGGCTTGGTGAGTGCACCGCACAAAGTTGGTGCCCAGTGAACAGACGTTGGTGGCAGAATGAATCATTTAGTGTGATCAAGTGGTCCTGCAGGTCAGAGAAGGATGGGTGAACCCTGGAGTGAGCTACTAGGGGTCAAACCTCACCATTTGCACCCCAGGTCTAAAAGGCTCCCATGGAGGCTGAGTGGGATGGCTCAGCAGTTAAAGGCACTTGCTGCCAAGCTTGATGACCTGAGTTCAATCTCTGGGATGTCCTCACATGCTTTCATACACATATACACACAAAATAAATATTAAAAATTAAAATGACAAGTAAAAAGGAACTGTATCTTCATTTGATCTTCGGTCTGTTGGGAGTTCAGATTTTGGGACCCAAGGAAATGTCACTGGCCACGTGTGGCACAGGGGGACCCTGTGTCCTCTTGCTGGTCCTATTAGCATTCTGTACTGTAGGTACGAGAGCCTCAGAGCATGAGACCTATGAGGGTGACCTATAATGAATGCTAACAAGACCAGCAGTTGAAGTAACCAATCAAATCCCCAAGACAACCGTGGTGATATATGCTCACAATCTCAGCACTGGGGAGACTGAGTCAGGAGGATTAGGATTCAGGGCCAGCCTGGAATACAATGAATTCCAGGTTAGCTTGGGCTACAGAATGAGACCCTGTCTTTAAAACTTGGAGGTAGACATCTCTCTTTCAAGCAATATTCCATCCGTCTGGGCTCCAGAGCCAAGGCTAGACCCTATTGAAAGGATTGATGATAAGACACTAGGGTGTGGACCATACATTCCCCCCCCATGCCCTGTCTTCCCACCCACCCTCTCACCGACGTGTGCACACTGCCTCACGATGCACCACACAACGGAGGTGGTCATGTGCATGCACACATGTGCATGCTCACACGTCCTCTGGCCTCGCTGTAACAGTTCCTGTGAAGGATTTTCTCTACCTCACCCTGGTAGGACCCTATGTAATCTGCATTCCTGGGACATTCACCTGCTGTTCACAGGACAGCAGCCCGAACGGACAACAGCAGGAGACGGACGGGCCTGCTGAGGCCCCTGTCCACATTCAGACCAGCCTGTGGGTGGCCATGTGAGGACCATGAAGCCCAGGACAGTCTCAGGCTGAAAGACTCTCCAAGGGTAGTCAGTGGAGAGGGAGCTAAGGAGAGCCAGTCAGTTCAGACCAGTGGTAACATCCTGCAGGACAGACATGGCCTCAGAGGGTCCGGGTAGCTGCTTGGTGTCTCTTGGGCAGGGAATAAAGAGAAATCCAGGTGGTTCCAAGGGGTGGAGGCTGTGGAGACACCAGAACCACGTTTGTTCCCATCCTCACCAGCTATGGGAGACCCTGAAGTCCACTCAGGACAGACGACTTTCCAAAGTGCCACACCATGACGCCTTGTCTCACCAGAGCCACAGACAGTGCCTTCTCAGATTGCCTTGGCCACCAGCTTGCCTATGGGGCACTGCTCACCCAGTGCCTTCCTTCTGGGCTACCAGGTGGGAGTTGGTGGGGAAGGGCTTTTGTATCCTGCTGGCACCTTGAGGCTGTTGTCCCGTGAAGGAGGGGGACAGCAAGAGAACCCTGAATCCAGAGCTGGGAGTCAAGCAGAACCCCTGCCTACCTTGGCTGAGCCTGGGCCCTGGGTGGGTCTGTAGACTTGGGTAGAGGTGCTGGAGGCCCCGTGATTTGCAGGCGGGCAGTGGCAGGGCAGTGGCAGCAGCGTCCCAGTTGCCTAGGTGATGACATTGGAGATACGGAAGCTGGGAGGCCTGTGTGGCCAGCTCTAAGCCAGTGGGTGGAGCCTGGCTGGGAGCCCTGGGTCTGGGGACCAGCTAGTAGGCTTACAAGTACTGTGTAGACTTATATTCTCAATCCCCTACTGCTGGCGACCAACCTGAGGACAGACTGCCACTACCTGGGAAACAAGCTCAGGAGGTAAGAATCACAGGGAGGTAGTTTCTGCAATATCTGCTCCCCTATTGATGGTCCCAAGCACACAAACTAAGCCAGAAGATGGTACAGTTCACCTACTCACACCTAGGTACCATCTCTCTCCCTGCTTTTCATCCTCGCCTGAATAGTTCAAAATAAATCCTGTGAACCCTGACATCTCAATAACACACCTCCATGTGCTGGCAGCAGCGAAGAACCTGTACTTTTAAATGTTAGGCACCATGCCTTTGTCCTGATCACACCCACATCAAATCCTGTTCACACCTACACCAAGCTCCAGTTGGTGTGGACCCGGGTGATGAGCAGCCAGAGTGCTAAATTCAGAATTTCTACCTCATGTTCTTAACCACTAGTCAAAGGACTTTGTAGGTCTTCCTACTACACTCCTATTGGGATATACTTTATATTGGTAAACTATCATGTGCCATTGAAGCTTTGCAAAAAGTAGACTGTGGGAATGGGGAGGTTCCCCTTGTTTCCCCCAAAACCTTTGTCCTGATACTGAGAGGACCGGGTGGCCAAACCAGGGCCATAACAGGCTCCCTTAGCAGCCCTGGCATGGACCAGGCCTTAGTTTCAGTTCACTAGAACGGGCTGGAGCTGAGCAAGCAGTTCTCAGGAAAACCACAACCTAGGGGCAACCAATCAACAGGTGCCCCCAAAGACCTTCTGCCAGCTCAGCAGGCCCCCCAGACTTCTGCCGGCTCAGCAGGCCCCCCAGACTTCTGATAGCTAAAGACAACTTTCCCTATCCTCTCATCAACAAGCGCCTAGACACTAGACCCCACCACCACCACCAATGGGCCCCTAACCACTACAGCTTCCCACCAATCAGCTCCCAGTCTAATCTTTCCTCCACCAATCAGCACCAGATTAATCCCTCCTCCCTGGAATTCCCCTAACTCTGCTTAAAAGGAGCTTGCGACCGCCCCCTTTGGGGTTGCTGTTTGCCACCCCAACTGTTGGAAAGAATAAACGCTCTTGCTAAATTGCATCCGTGACTGCTGGTCTTTCTGGGGGGCTTCTCTCAGACCCTAAGAATACAGTTTTAAGATTAAGAAATTTCAATTATGAGCATGCATGTGTTGGCGTGTGCATGTGGGTGTAGTCGCCTTGGAGGCTGAAGGGGTCAAGTCCCCTGGAACAGAAGTTGCAGGTGATTTTGAGCTCTCCAATATGGGTACTGGGAACCAAATTCAGGTTCCTTTAAAGAATAGTATCACTCTTTATATCATGGGATTTCCCCATGATGCTCGTGAGGGAACCTGTCCTGTTCACACCTAGTCATCTCAGGGAAAGTGACCTCATACTCCTGACCATTGGAGATTTTTAAAAAGTACCTTTAGAGGTGGGAGATGGCAGAGCATAGGTATAAAGAAAGTAAGTAAAGAGGGGAATGTTGGGGGTGGAAAGGCTTAGGTAAAGAGGGAGGGAAGGGGACTGGGAGATGAAGGTGTGTGATGGGGGAGGATTAACTGGATAAAGGGACCATAAGAAATTTGGAAAGCAAGATATCCCACCTGTGCAACAGTGGATTAACTGTTTGAACTGACTCAATTCAATCAATTCAAGACCCAGTCCACAGGGGAAGGGACACCAGTATCTGGCACAAGCTTCACTGACAAGCCAGGTCTGGAGAGGTAGTACACCAATGTGGGAGGGTTCTTTTCCTTCCTTCCTCCTCCTTCTCACCCTCCTTCCTTCCTGTCTGTCCATCTGTCTGTTTTTCTCTGCTGCTCCCTCCCTCATTTTTCAGACACGGCTTAACTATATATTTCTGGCTGTCTAGAACTTGATACCTAGACCAGGCTGGCCTCAAACTCACAGAGATCCACCTGCCTCTGCCTCCTGAGTGTATTTCTTTTTTTTTTCTTTTTCTTTTTTTCTTGCGTATTTCTTATAGTTAACTACATTGACATAGCAAACTGCCTCCTAAATTTCTGTGCGTATTCCTGCAGACACGGGCACCTTCCAGCCTCAAGCAGGAGATGCTTCTCCTCTCAACAAACAGTGGAAAATGCAGAGATTCACTTGCCCAAGGTGCAGAAAAGTGACAGATGAGGACCTGATCCTAAACAAGTCACCTATATCACACCCTCTAAGGCCCAGGGAACACTGTTCGGGAGGGGGAGTGGGGGAGTGAGACCCAGAATAGACTCAACTACCGTAATCATTAACTTACCTCAACTGTACCCCCACAGGTCCACGCAAGACCAGCCCACTTAGCAATGAGTCAAGGAAGGGAGAGGGCTTGAACTGTGGGCCGCTGGTGGGTTCTGGGAGATGGGGACCATTGTCCTTGGCTGTGTGCACTGTGCTGAGCACAGTGGGCTCCAGCAGATAGCTCTTAACTCACAGCCATGCAGTCGGCCCAGATATTCATGACTGGTCACAAAACAAAGCAAGCCAACACGAAGGGTGGACATGTGTGAAATTCTTAAATTAAAAATTTTAAAAATAAAAATAAGAAAGCGTCCACACTGTCATAAGCTACAAAGGTCAGTGGGTGGTGACCATAATGGAGCCTGGAAGCAAGAGTTCCACAAAATGCCAGTTTGGGAAACGTTACCTGAGATGGTGGCCCTGCTCTCCTGGCTAAACTCAAGCCATACCCAGTGGTCAAGTCTGAGCATTGTGTAATAGGTGACAGAAGCTTTGTGAGACAACAGGCCCTGGGCAGACAGACCCCGAAAAGGAAAGTGGTGGCTGAAGATGTCCCATCACTGATCCTGTCTCCTGCATACCTTTCTCTGTTCAGGGACCCAAGGCCCAAGAGCTGGGGTACAACACACACACACACACACTCGGGTCAGCCACACTTGTGGGTGTGGCTGAGGTGGCCCTGGTCTCCATGGGCAGTGGAAGAGCTTCTGAATGAACACAGGCAGTGCTAGTGAGTGCAGTGCTGAGGGGGCCTGGTCTCGCCGCTGTGAACGTAGTGGCATCAAACAATGCGTGTTTCTTCTCACACAGGACTGGAGGAAGGAGCCAAGGTGGCTAAAATCAAGGTGTGACCACATGGGCTTCCTCCATTCCACAGAGGCTGCTGGAGGGACTACTGCCTTCCATACCTCTCAACTACTCCAGACACCCAGGTCTTCCATCTTTGAGACACCTGTCTAACATTGCTTCTAGCATGACACCCTCTCTCCAACTCTGCCCGTCTCTCTCTCTCTCTCTCTCTCTCTCTCTCTCTCTCTCTCTCTCTCTCTCTCTCTCTCTCTCTCTCTCTCTCTGTGATGGCATTGGGTTGCCTGGTTAATAATCCAGGATGATCACGGTTGTCACCATCCCTGAAGCAGGAGGAAAAAGCTCTGGGGGAATTAGGATGGGGTTACCTTAGGGAGCTAGCTTCCAGACTAGCTCACAGATGTCTTTTGAGCCCTGTGCTCAGAGCCAGCCCTCAGCCACTCTGAGCTTCCAATAGAGATATTCACATCACGCTGAAGTGGCAACAGTCAGGGCCCCCAAAGCCCTAGTACTAATATTTACTCACTTCTGAGGCCAAGGGCTGCCTCAAGTGGGCCCTATATCTGCTCAGTAAGACAGGACATGCCTTTCAGAGGTCAGAGACTGCCCTGGCGATGGCCAAGGCCAGGGAGTTTGGCAGATGGAGGTACAGTGAAGACTCCCTGCCCTCCCAACCTGCTTGACTCTCAGGGCATTCTTCCTTTGTCTCAGCTGAATCTTCAGTCCTGGCTGTTAGCTGCCCCACCCCCTGCACAATCGGTCCCAAGAGTGTGTAGGAGTTAAGCAGAAGATGTGATGGATACCTCATGTTGATGCTGTGCATTTGGCATGAGTGTTAGTATTTACACCTATCAATAGACAGGTCCTGGGTCCCCTAAACACAATCTTGGCCAAACCTTGTGCCTTTCAGTGCATTTGGCTGTGTCCTCTAAGGGAGAGGCCTCAGAGAACAGGCACTAGGGCATCACTAGAAGCCTCCCTGCTTGCTGAAGTTTCTAATGGTCCCTTGGGTGGCAGATCCAAACAGCCACTCCTGCCCCACTACAAGACCTACTCCCACCCACCCCTGAACAATACAAAGTGTATCCTTGGAGACTGGCTTCTGTGCTCCGCATGGGCTATCTTATGATGTGGTAGGCTCAGTGAACTCCACATTACTCAAAAGGCCTGCACTCTGCAGGACAGAAACCTCAGCTTCAAACTGATACCACTGAATGTCAAAGGCTTAGCTTATAAAGTTTGGGTTCTCTAGCCCCACAGCAGGGCCTAGTATACAGCAGGTACTCAACAATCAGCAAGAGATGAATGTTTTCATGGTGGTTTTATGGGTGGATGGATGGATGGATGGATGGATGGATGGACAGGTAGATGGATGGATGGATGGATGGGTGGATGGATGGATGGATGGATGGATGGATGGATGGATGGATGGATGGACAGGTGGATAGGTGGATGGATGGATGGATGGATGGATGGATGGATGGATGGATGGGTGGATGAGTCATAGGTGGTTGGATAGATAAGTGAATAGATAGACAGTGGACAGATGTATACAAGGATGGGATAGATACGTAGATGGATGGAATGGATACATGGACAGGTAGATGGGTAGGTAAATGAAGTCGTAAGTGAAATACTTTTTTTGGCCCCCTCTACAATCCTGTTCTGAATTTAGAAATTCAGGAAGCTCATACACCAAAGGCTTGTCCCCACTCTGGTAAAGCTGGCTGGGGGTGTTTTTATCAGCCCCTTGGTAGAATTATAACACATGGTTCAAGTATCACCTGCGTTGGTGTTGAACTGGTGGACTTGGAGAAAGGTGGTAAAAATCAGTCCTCTTTTGCAACTCAGAACTTATTGTTCGGTATGAGTTTTGATCCACATAATAACCATGGTAATCAAGACAGTGCAAAGTAATGATGTGATAAGATTAATCCCAAGAATAAAGACTTGATCATTTTAAAAATATACATGGCTCAAGTACTATGTTATTTGTCTAAATGAATATTTTCTGGAAACTGTTAATTCTTGCACAGTCTAGGTGCCAGCCAGGACTTGGGAGTGAGGCTAGTAGCCCAGAGTTAATTCACACTATAAAGTATCACTGTGGCCAGGGGACGAGAGCAGGACACATCTGTTCTGCAAGGCTCTTCAGATACCCTACAAGCTCTACAGAAACCTGACACCTTGCTGGCACACCAGGAGAAGCCATGGATAGCACTCACCCTGTCCCTGTGAGGAGCTCTTTGGTCAGAGTTCACTAGTAGCTTCTTCTGTGGGAGACATGTCCTCTTACCTGAGAGAGAAGGACTTGGAAAGTCCAGCCCACCATTCAGAAGTGGGATGTTCCCACCATAACTTTTATCACCTTCTGACACAATTTTCTTTCTAATAAAATTCCATTAGGTAGCCCACACATAAGTTTGGCTCAAGAATTAAAAAGCACACATAGGGCCAAAGGGACACAGAACGAGGGGCCTGGGAGTTGACTCAGCACTCACGAGCACATACTGCACTTGGGAATTTGACTCCCAGCACCCACACTAGGCAGCTCGCAACGGCCTGTAACTGCGGCTCCAAAGAGATGCAAGGCTTCTGGCCTTCACAGCACCTACACTCACAAGCACATACCCACACACATACACATACACATAATTTAAAACAAAACTTAAAAAAAAAAGAAACAGGAGTTTTTATTACAACCGAGGAAAGGAAGGCAGTAGGCACATGAAAGTTCCAGTGTCTCTAAAAATAACTCAAGCATCAGATACGACAACCTTAAAGAAACGGCCGTGTCTCCCAAGTGGTTTGCACGCATTGACTCAAGGAGGCTGGGCTGACTCAAATGTGTTTTTCACATTTGTTAAAAGTTATGATGGGAACATCCCTCTTCTGAATGGTGGGCTGGACTTCCCAAGCCCTGCTCTCCCAGGTAAGAGGACCTGTCTCCCACAGAAGAAGCTACAGTGGCACATTTTTGTATCAAGAGCAGACCCTGTCTGTAGCTCTGTCGTGTTTTGAAACTCACATCTGTCACACAAAGCCTGGGCAATGTTCTTGGAATTACTCTGACCTCAATCTTCCTGTGGTCTACCTCACTATTTTTATCCTAATCTATCATTTTCACATTAATCCAATTAGCGCCCTGTTTACCAATGCCTCATTTTTTAATTTGCAGCTTCATTCTATAAGCTCAGGGACACTTTCACAACCTTGTCTCTCCTCCCTCATTACTGCCAAATAATTAGTCAAGGAGGTGTCCCTGATCAAAAATTAAGGGCCCAGAAGCAAGCTGGAGCATGCCTTATTCCGAAAGAAAGAAGTGATAGGAGGCTGTTGCAATTACAAAGGCTTGTTGATGGTAGTTGACCACGGGGAGACCAAGGATGGTTGGTAGTGGCAGGAAGGAGGGGGGCCCACATCATCTGATCCAAGTCTTGCAGATCAAAAAAGCGCCATACCTAACTTACATGGCAGTCACTAGCAGAGTTTCCTTCTCTAGAATGGGAGCTGAGTCTAGTCTGTATGTTGTGGTAAAGAGTCCCAGGGACTCCAAAGAAATGAGGGCTTGGAAAAAGAGTGGGTCTTGCTCATGGTCTGGGCAGCACAGATAACAGGAAGCACCCATGGCCACTGGGAAACTCACCTTCCCTTTGTGGTCCTACAGCCTCTAGCAAGGGCTGCTGGAATTTTTGCAGAAGAGAGACCCCCTCTCTAGTATGAGCCCGTGCCTCTGCTGCTGGTGAGATGCCCTGAAGATCCTGCATGTCCTCTCCCCAACCCTGGCACCAGGGATGCTCTCCTTGATCCCCACAAGGGCCAGGGATTCCAAGAGGTCAGCTGAGCTGAGAGTTTCCAGGGGTGTTCTCAAGCAGGGCAGCCTCCACCTGGAAGGTGGACATTGCTGGGTGAGCCTGGAGGTCTCAAAATCCAAGTCCCAGGTTTAGCTAAATCCAGAGGAGGGGACAGCTCAGAAGTCATTTCTAAAGTCCAGGATATGATGGAAGAGTGGAGCTTCCTTACCCTCTATGAAGGACCCACTGAAAGGTGTATACCATGCATTTTGCCCACAGAAGGGGGAGGCCACGTGCCTAATTAGCACAGCTTCCCCAGACACCCCCTCCCAGGGATGGCAACTTCTCTGAGCAGCAGGTGAGCAATTAAGAGTCCCTGCTATCCCCTGGGAGGGATCTGGCACCTGGCAGGGACATGGGGACAGTCCTTCTTAGATACAGCAACCCTGAGCAGGCTGACAAAGCCTGCCCTCGTGGGTCTCTTGCCCAGACCCTGCCTCCTCCAGGCCCTGCCCCTGGTTGGCAAGAAGATAGGGTAATGTGGTGGGTGGTGCCCAAGGAACCTATACTGGAACTGGTTGCAGAGAGGCTGTGCAAACTTTCCTGGGTACCTGATATCCCTGCATTGCCCCCCAGGGGTTCTCAGGTGTGGTCCATGGTGGCTCAGGCAAGATCACAGGAGGGGTGCAACCTCAGCTTCTCCAGAGAGCCTGGTGTGGAGGCAGGTAGATGACTCATGACTCCCAGGGTGGGACTTGGGATGCTCTAGCTCAACACATGACACAGTAGCATTTGAGAAAACAGCAGAAGTAGGAAGACTATGCTCTCTGTCTCTCATACTTTACCCCTGTAGAAGACCATTGATAAATGAGACTTTGTGAAATGCAAAAGATTTTGTACAGAAAATAAAACAGCTACTTAAGCGAAGAGACAGCACAGGACAGAAGGAAGTCTTTGCTGGCTACACATCTGGCAGGGGATTGATATACGGAGTATGCAAAGAGGGGCTGGAGAGTGGGTCAGCTGTTAACACTGGCTGCTCTTCTGGGAGCTAGGTTCAACTCACAGTACCCATATGGTAGTTCACAACCATTTATAATTCTTGTTCCAGATGACCTAACACTCTCTTCTGCTCTCCATGGGAACCAGGCACACATGTGGTGAACAGACATACATGGAGGCAAAATATCCCTACCCATAATATAAGAGAATATACAGAGAACTCAAAATACTAACTACATGGGTTACAGAGATGGTTCGGCAGTCAAAAGGGTTCACTGGTGTTGCATAGGACCTGGGTTCACTTCCTAGAAATTGTATCAGGTGGCTTACAACTGCCCATATCTCCAACTCCAGGGAATTTGACACTTGGTCTGTTTGGGTTCTTGCACACATGTGTTGCACATACATAAAAATACAGCAAATAACAGGTGGTTGTTGTAGAATATTATTTTAAGATGTGTTACATTTGTGTATGCTGTGGAATATTGTTTTAATGATGCAAAGATTCTTTTATGTTGCATTTGTTCAACTCTGTGAAGCTGTGTTACTGTGCCTGTCTAAAACACCTGATGGTCTAATAAAGAGATGAACAGCCAATAGCAAGGCAGGAGAAAGGACAGGCGGGCTGGCAGGCAGAGAGAACAAATAGGAGAAAAAAAATCTAGGAAAAGATCAAGGAATGAGAAAAGGTGAAGAGGAGGAAGCTAGGGGCCAGCCACGCAGAAACACAGAAACACACAAAATAAGAAGGAAAGAAAAGATATACAGAAATAGAAAATGGTAAAAGCCCAGAAGCAAAAGGTAAATGGGGATAATTTAAGTTCAGAAAAGCTGGCTAGGAATAATCCAAGCTAAGGCCAGGCATTTATAAGAAAGAATAAGTCTCTCTGTGTGTATTTATTTGGGAGCTGGGTGGCAGGCCCCCAAAGAGCCAAAGGGTTAAAAAAACAAACCCAACCAACAACAGGTGGAAGTGGCACACACCTTTAATCCCAGCACTCGGGAGGCAGTGGATCTCTGAGTTCGAGGCCAGCCTGGTCTACAGAGCAAGATCCAGGAAAGGCGCAAAGCTACACAGAGATACCCTGTCTCGAAAAACCAAAAAAAAAAAAAAAAAAAAAAAAAACAAAAAAAAAACACAATGGATTTTTTCAGTCATAAAGAATGACAAAGTTACATCTTCTTCATAAAAATAGAAGCAACTGGAGATGATCATACTAATATTCACATAGTGAATTAAGCCAGTCTCAGCAAGACAAACATCATACGTTTTCTCTCATATGTGGTAACTAGACTTTTACATATATACACAAAATCGCATAGGTATACATGACAAGAAAGTAGAAATAAGTCATCTAAAGGAATAAAGGGGACTAATAAGAGAGGAGGGGGGAGGAAAAGAAGCGTGGGGTACACTCACTGTACAATACATGCCTGTACAAAATTGTCCTTATGTAACACAGTACCACATACAATGAATACATACAATGAAACCTTTAATAGAGAATTCTCAGCCTGACCCTGAATAGTATGAGACCTTCTGTGCCCTGCTGTGCAGGACAGGAATCCACAGGGACGTAGAGCCCTTACTATGGATTGGCTTATTCCTGTTCTACCCCTTGTCCTCTAGTCACAGCTCAGCTGGGCAGGCTTCCTCTAACACACACACACACACACACACACACACACACACACACACACACACACACACACTGCACATACATACATGTAAGCAAACACTCATACCCATACAATTAAAAAATCTTACTTAAAAATTAAAACCTAGCATCAGATCAATTGTGAACTTTCCTGTTGAGACTCTTCTTTCTCATTATTCTTACTCAGTCCCTGCCAGGCAAGTGCTGTGCCACAGAAGTACATCCCAAACCCTTTTTACCTTCTGTTTTGAAACAGGGTCTCACTAAGTCAGTCAGGATGGGTTTGAACTCACTTTGTTGCCCATGGTGGCTTTAAGCTTTCAGTACTCCTACCTTAGCCTCCCCAGTGGTTGGGATTACAGCCCAGGCCTGAATTTATCTGTCTTTATGACAGAAGCCTCACCACCTTAGGATGAGATCCCTCCTCCTCTTAGTTGCTGTAGTTTGGACCTCCCAGTCCTCTGCCTCTGCATCTGTAAACAGAGGAAATGAAGCCTACTGCAGCCAAGAGGACAAAGCTGTGACCTTTGTGAGCAGTTATAGTGGAGAAAGCATCATACAAATGCTCTAGCCATGGCTGCTATTCATCCTTGTACCCCAAGCACACTGGGAAGACAGAGGTAGAAGAGGGGGTTGTGCTGAGAACCCACAGAAGGTCCTAAAAACCAGGTGTCACCACCCCAGGGCCCCTCCCACCCTTCAGTCTGTTGAAGCATGCCCTGAGCCGGTGCCAATCACCTCCATCCTACACTTGCTCTTTGGGTAAACTGAGTCCAGCCTCACAACCCCATTGCCTCAGCCACAGTTCTACAGTCTATATTGAGGACTCATAACCCCTAAACACAGCTGCAGAACACTAGGACCTGTGATCCCAGAACATACCTGTTGGGCACCCTTGGTGTGTCCAGGTAGTGGCCTTGAGACTACAGATCCACAGTGGCACTGAGAAGCTGCTCTGTGTGAGGGCAGATGGCACAGCTCTGAAGGACACATACACTAGGAAAGGGGTCCCAGCTGAGAAGGAGAAGTTCTGGACAATCATCAAACCAAAGTCACGTCTGGGGCTGGGAACACATCTGGGGCCGGCTCACTGAAGCACTTGCCATAAGCATGAGGACCTGATTATGATCCCCAGAACTCATGTTTAAAAAGTGGGATGTGAGAGGTCATTGAGATGGCTCAGCAGGTTAAGGCATTTACAGCTAAGCGTGAAATTTGAGTTTGAAACCCAGACTCCATACGATAGAAGGAGAGACCCAACTCCCCCAAATTGTCCTCTGATGACAGTGACATGTATGTTCCCACAGCTGTTTCTTCTTCACCATCATCATCACACTAAAATTTGAGAAGAGAGCAGCGGTGTCTTTAAAAACAAAACCCAGCATGATTATAAGTACTTGTCACCCAGTGCCGGGAAGATGGAGATGGGGAGATCCCTGAGCCCCCATGGAGAGATTCAGGTACAACTGAGGGCTCTATCTCAAATAAATGGTGAATGTCACCTGAGGAACACACCCAGAGTTGACCTCTGACCCCCATACCCATGTGTATGCATACACACATGTGGGCACACACACACACACACACACACACACACACACACACACACACCATGTTGTATTTGCATAGTCCTCACCTGCTCCCTCTCACATTCCCACACAGGCCTCTGCTAACCACAGGCCCCTTTCCTACCTGGGGTCCAACCTTTACCTGTGGAACACCTGTGCATATGGATAGGCACAACCAAAACCGTTTTCTCCCATTCCCTATCTGGTGTGATCTTTTTTCCTCTATACTTTAGTGACTGGGAAAGGACCTCAGTGGCTGGGACCCGCTTCATCTGGAACTATCACAGCAGCTGTGGGGTTTGGAACACTAACAGGAAGCCAGCCAGAGGCAAGAGGTCCAACTGAGGCACACTCCCCACCCTAGGTCTGGTGTAAATAAGAACAGAAAAGGTCTTTGCCTTTTAAGATTCTCTTCAGCAGAGGGAAGCCTGTGGAAAAGAGTTCTCACACAGAGACTCTTCTGGCCTTCTAGGGGAGCAGGAGATGGAGCCCAGGGACACCAGACAAGTATCTAACACTGAGCCTTGGGACCTGTTGGATCTATTTGTATGAGAAAGCTTGTTTCTCTCCCCCACCCACACACACCGTTCCTCATGTCACTGTGGAAAGAGCAGCATCTTAGGCAGGATACAGACCCCAGCCCTGAAAGGCTATTGTCCACTGCTTCCTAAGTTAGTGACTTAAGGGTCCTGGCCAGACTGGTGTCTGCATAGACCAGCTTTATTATGGGTCAAACCAGATGAGACCCTCCCCTTAGTTTGTCCTGAGTCCTGAGAACCTGGCTCTGTGACTGGTAGCCACTCTGTCCCTCTCTCAGGTGGGGATTCAGCACTGGCCTGCACCAGGCAGAGCTCAATGGCTCAACCATGGCCTCTGCGCTCAGTAGATCCTATATAGAGAAGAGGCCCAGGTCTGTGGGGGGCCTCTTTGTCTCCGTCATCCTCTGTGTGTGGTCAGTGCTGGTCGGGTACAGTCCCACAGCAAGTGTCCTACATCCATCACTGAACAGCAAGTGAAGACTGAGCCCACATTCCTCTTGAGACCAGAGAGTTTGTATACATGGTCACAACCCAACTGTCTAACAGTGAACTTGAGGGATCACAGGGGCTGCAGGATTAAAAAGCCCTGTTTGAACATGACTCTTTTATATTCATGGTTGTCATAAAAGTCTTGCTAAAAATCTTGAGATACCAACACCAGGAAATGTGGTGTGTGTGTGTGTGTGTGTGTGTGTGTGTGTGTGTGTGTGTATGTGTGTGTGTGTGTGTAAGAGAGAGAAAAAGGAAGAGAGAGGGTTGGAAGGAAGGAAGAGTAGAGGGAGGGAGGGAGAGGGAGGAAGGGGGAGGGGGGAGAGACTCAGTACTTCCAGGAACACTTACTATTTGACTGGCTGAAACCTGATAATAAACTTGAAAGTTTTTTTTTTCTTTCTCAGAACTCTGTTATCAGAAGTTGGCCTCACAGAAGCCTGGGACTCAGAGGCTGGCAGAACTGTCTCCTGAGAGAGGAAGCAAGCATCTGGGGCTGTGCAGAAAAGCTTCTTAAAATTTCATATTGAGGCATGGATCACTCCAGAGGCCAAGACAGGAAACTTATGACCACCAGGCTAGCATGGGCTGCATATGGAGACCTTGTCCCCAAACAAACAACAGGAAACAGCCCCAAAGCTCACTTTTCATCTTAGGATGCTTGAGGACTGGAAAAGAGGACACATGAGGGAGCTAGAAATGCTCAGGAAAAAGGAGGTAAATAGGACTCTCCTGAGAGACTCACAATAGTCAAATGTGCCCCCCAAGACCCCGTAGGGAAACTTGCATTCTTTCTTTGTACTTCTGAGAAGTAAACTTCCTTCGCTACTTCATCTGAAGACCATCCCTTGGAAGTACAAACTTCAGAGATGATTTTTCTCAGAAGAAAAAAAAAACTGTTGAAAAGCTGACAAAGGGGCTGGAGAGATGGCTGGTAAGAAAGAGTGCCTGCTACCCACAACCACCTGTAACTCCAGCTCCAGCTTCAGGTGGACCAGCACCCTCTCTGGTCTCTTTGAGAAACTGCACCACATGCACATGCTCACATACAGACACATAATTAAAAAATAAGATAAATTTAATTGGCAAAGGACATAGTGGTGCATGTCTATAAGCCCAGCACTTGGGAATATGGAAAGGCAGAGGCACAGGAGTCCCAGACCAGCCTGGGCTACACAATGAGACTCTATTTCAAAGACAAAAAACAACAATAACAGCAAAACTTGACAAATGAGAAATCTTAAATTTTTCCTTACCCGCAGTCTGAATAGAAAGTTTCTAAAGTGCTATTAATCTTAATTTATGCCATCTACTCAAGACATAATCTGGGTCTGGGTGTAACTACCAGGTTTCAAACCTCAGCATGGGGCCAACAAGATGGCTTAGCAGGTAAAGGCACCTGCCACCAAGCCTGGCAACCTGAGTTTGATTCCCAGGACCCACAGGTTAGAAGGAGAGACCCAAGTCTTGCAAGTGGCACACAAAATAAATAAGTAAAAATGTAACAATTGGAAAAAAACCACAACTCAGCATGGAAGGTACGGCCTTTTTCACTGTGCATGCTATGCATGTGTGAGTATCCATATATGTGACTTTTTCTAGCTGCAGATAGTGTTGCCAAATGTATCTGTTTAATTGCTTAAAGAGAAAAATACCCTTATATAATTAGGTATTCCTAAAGCTCTAAAAAAAAAATAGAAACATAACTCAAAAGATTTCCCTGTTCACATGAACTGCAATAATCTTTGGTAAATAAATCTAGTTCAAGTTTGCAGGTTTAATTTAAATACACAGATCTTTCAGGCTGTCCATACCAAAAACGAGTCGGATACACAACTGATGTTCTTCCTGAGGTCACATTTGTTCCTAGCCCTGCACAGTTAACCTTGCAGTAACTCAGGAACTAACTGGCATGTGGCAGTGCCTGTAACTCCTGCTCCAGTGGATCTGTGATACCCCTATGGCTTGCAGGTGCCTCCACTCACATGCACATACCCACATGTAGACACACACATACCCATAAATAAAAAAAATAAACTTTTAAAATAAAGTAAACCTTTTTTAAGACAGGAAGCACCTACAAAATTTCTCCTGGAGTTTTTATAATTCAAGCACAGCTGTTAGAAAAAACAAAAGTAAATGGATCTCAGAAAAAATAAAACTATAAGCAAAGTCTTCCACAATAATTAGGAATCATAATGTGCCTGGTTTAAAAACAGCTGCCCAAGTCTTTTAAAATGTTTTTAGTTAATTTTTGAAATCATTTTATGTGTATGCGTGTTTTGCTTGCATGTGTGTATGTACACCATGTGTGTTCCTGGTATCTGAAGAGGTCAGAAAAGGGTGTCAGATCCCCTGGGATAGAAGTTATGGATGGCGGTGATCCACCATATCAGTGTGAAGAATCAAACCCAGGTCCTCTGAAAGAGCAGCCAGTAAAAATGTTCTGTGCCTGCTGTGGAACAATCCTTTTGTACACTGTAAAGATCTGTCATTCAAATCGGTTTAATAAAAAGCTGACTGGCTGGTAGCCAGACAGGAAGTATAGGAGGGACAACCAAACTAAGGATGTGGGATGAAGAAGGGAGGAGTCTTGGGGGATGGCAGCAGATACAGAGGAAGCAGAACATGTAGAAAATGAGGTAACAAGCCATGGCCATATGGCAGAGAGTAAATAAGAAATATAGATTAATTTAAATGTAAGAGTTAGCTAGCAACAAGCCTGAGCTATCGGCCAAGCATTTACAATTAATATTAAGTCTCCATGCTGGTTATCCGGGAACTAGTGAGCTGGAAAGAAAAGTCTATCTACAAGTGCTACTCTGGAAAAATGCACAAGGTGCCTTGAAGAAATGCCTACATGGGCATTCCCATATTTGCTATCCATGAGTAGAACACTGGTGTGAAGCCTCACTGTTGTTTATCTCTGATTTCTTCTGGAAATTGGAATTATTGAGAGTTAAAATTCTTCAGTCTGTGTGTTTAAGACCAGTGGAAACTGTATGAGAAGAGGCAAGGACATCTTGTAGTGAGGAAAGTCAGAGGCGATGCTTTGAGGTTCAAGAGAAAGAACCCACTTAGTTTGAAGGTTAATTCAAAAAACAGCACAGAATAAAGTAAAAGGGCTGGGATGGGGGAAGGAGGAAGGGCAGGGAGGCAGGCTGGGGAGGGAGAAAACAAAACCTAAACTGATGTAGAGTGTAGGAAAGAGATAACAGAGACAAAGAATATTGGTGGTCAAGTTTAGCTACCTACTCGGTTAGGGTTTTTATGGCTGTGTTAAAACACCATGACCAAAAGCAACTTGGGAAGGAAAGGATTTGTTTCATGTTACAGCTTGTGGGCCATCATCTGGGGAAGTCAGGGCAGGAACTCAAGGCAGGAACTGAGGCAGAAACTGAGACAGATGCCATGGAGGAAGTTGCTTATTGGCTTGCTCCCCATAGCTCACTTGTCTGCTTTCCAGGACCACCTGCCCACAAGTGGCACTGCCCCCAGTGAGCTGGCCCCTTTTGCATCAATCACTAATCAAGAAAATGCCCCACAGGTTTGCCCACAGGCCAATCTGTTGGAGGCATTTCTGAAGTTGAGGTCTCCTCTTCCCAAATGACTAGCCTGTGTCAAGTTGACATAAAAACTTGCCAGAATTTATGTTTTTTTTCTTGTTTTTGAAACAGCATCTCACTGTGTGTCCCAGACTGGCCTCAAGTTCCTGATCTTTCTCTTCCTATCTCTGTCTCCCTCTTACTTTAGCCTCCTGAGTGCTGTGATCACAGGAGTGCCCTGCATCTCTGGGCTCAAGAGGTCTAAAATTGGATGCATTGTAGGGATTTTGTTGTTGTTATTGTTGTTTGGTTTGTTTCTGACAGTCTCAATATGTGTCCCTGGCTGACCTGGAACTTTCTATATATAGACCAAGCCAGCCTCAAGCTCACAAGAGATCCCCCTGCCTCTGCCTTCTGATTGCTGGGACGCCTAGCTGATAACTTTCTTTAAAAAAAAAAGTTTTAAAGTTTAATTTATTACTTTATTTTATTTTATGATTTTGGTCTTTTTGAGACAGGGATTCTCTGTGTAGTTTTGGTGCCTGTTCTGGAACTCACTTTGTAGACCAGGCTGGCTTTGAACTCACGGAGATCTGCCTGCCTCTGCCTCCCAAGTGCTGGGATTAAAAGCATGTGCCACCATTGCCTGGCCAATTTTACTGTTTTTATGTGTGTGTTTACACGTGTGTGTGGGTACCTACAGAGGCCAGAAGAGGATGTTGGACCCCCTGGAGCTGGAGTGACAGGCAGCTGTGAGCCACTAACACAGGTCTGGGAACCCAACTCTGGAAAAGCAGCAAGTGCTCTTCACCATTGAGTCTTCTTTCCAGCTCTATTTCAAGAACTCTCCAGAACTAAATTCTCTATCAACTTTCTTAAGATTTCTGTTGAAGTTTTGCAGATGGGCACAACAAAACTCTCCCTGAGTTCTCACCCTAGAGGCTGAGAAGCAACCCCTCAAAGGTCTCAAAAACTGTGTTCTTTTCCCCTTATAATAAAAAAACAAAAACAAAATGAATTCTGCCACATTTGCACAGAACTCAATGCCAAATGAATGACACTTGGCCTTTGTTGGCAGACATTTGCATAAATATTTAATTAATTGTATGAAACCTCAAGAAATCTGACCTCTTCTCTATAAATCATAGTTCTAATTTTTCTTTCCCCTCCCTCCCTCCTTCCCTCCCTCCCTCCCTTCCTTCCTTTCTCTTCCTCTCCCTCCTCCTCCCTCTCCTCTTCTTCCTTTTTTTTTTTTGTTTTCAAGACAGGGTTTCTCTTTGTAGCCCTGGCTGTCCTGGAACTTGCTCTGTAGATCAGGGTGGCCTTGAATTCACAGAGATCTGCCTGCCTCTGCCTCCCTAGTGCTGGGATTAAAGGTGTTTGTCACCAACACCCAGCTCTTTTCTTTAAAAAAAAACTGTTTTATTTTATTTTATGTGTATAAATGCTTTGCCTGCATGTAGTACAGAGATGCTCATTTCCATAGAGGTAGAGTTATTTGTATAAATAAAAAAAAACTGGCTTTGAGTCTGTGAGATGGCTCAGTGTGTAAGGTTGCTTACTACCAAGAGTGACTACCTGGGTTCCATTCCTGGATACATGTGGTGGAAGGAGAGAACATTGTCCTCTGACCATATATGCACTGTGGCAGGCACACACACACACACACACACACACACACACACACACACACACACACATGAGAGAGAGAGAGAGAGAGAGAGAGAGAGAGAGAGAGAGAGAGAGAGAGAGAGAAATGTTAAAGATGTACCTGACTTACAAGGGCTGTCATA
This sequence comes from Peromyscus leucopus, assembly GCF_004664715.2. Taxonomy (NCBI): domain Eukaryota; kingdom Metazoa; phylum Chordata; class Mammalia; order Rodentia; family Cricetidae; genus Peromyscus; species Peromyscus leucopus. The sequence goes on from NC_051064.1 coordinate 152,276,194, forward strand.
GACAAGGACTGTTACTCCCTGGAGGGACCATCATCCTTAAGGATATTGGGGGATCCCTGGGAGAAATTCTGCAGCTGGATTCAGAGGGTGGGACCCTGACTTGGCTCGGCCACCAGCACAGGCTTCTGAGGTCTGCTCTGGGACTTTGATTTACATGACCACTTAACTTTGGTAGAAATGGGGTAACTGGGGAGATGGTTCAGACAGAAAGGTGTGAGGACCTGAGTTCAGATGCTCAGAACCCACATAAAACACATTTAAAAAGTGTATGTGTGAGTGAGAGAGAGAGAGAAGGAGAGAAGGAAGGAAGGAAAGATAGATAGATAGAAAGAAAGAAAGAAAGAAAGAAAGAAAGAAAGAAAGAAAGAAAGAAAGAAAGAAAGAAAGAAAGAAAGAAAGAAAAGCAACATCAACAACAAAAAAATCCATATTAAACAACAACAAAAAAAGGCATGGCAGCAAATGCCTACAATCCTAGCACGGGGGGGGGGGGGGTGCAGAGACAGTCAGCAAAACTGTCAGAAATTGAAACAGATGATACAAATTCCGTGGACTGTAAAAATTGTGGTTTGTTTATACATTCATAACTGGAAGATGAGACAATTCACTTAGGTATTGATGCAAATAAAGATGTTTCGTTTTTTCATACATGAGTTCACCTGACTTAATTTTAGTCACCTAACCCAAAGAGTCCTTTCAAAAGAAGGCGGTGACTCTGTCTTACATTTACTAGGCTGCTTAGCCCACACCAGCTACAGTGGAGAAAACCACCCAGAAGCTCCTGTCCTGGACTGCTGGTCAGATCTAGGATCTCAGCTCCTGCAGTGTGAAGACATGTAACTCCAGGACCCTTGAATCCCATGCTAAAGCCTCCTTTGCTTCCACTGTAAATGGGCATAATTACAGTACCTACGTCAAGGGGATGTTGGAGAATTGCAGAGAAAAAAAAAAAACCTAATTTATTTAGCCTAATACCAGAGCACAGCCATTTCTGGGCGCTAATTCCCACAGATACTTCATAAGCAGTAGTTTTGCTAAGCAATTTTTTTTTCTTTAGTCCTCCCTGTGGAGCACCAAGTTCAGAAAAAGCAAACTCTTTTAAAGAGAAAGTGTCTGCAAAGGCAGACAGACCACACGGTTGCTCTGCAGGGTGGGAGGCAGAGAGGACGCTGCCTGGATCCCAGCTGTCTGTAGCTGGACTAAAGGACAAAATGTATCTGTTAAACTCTTTGCTGCATACTCAAACAGAAACAACACTGAGTGATCTGTGTTTTAGGAGTTTCTGTCACAGAATTACTCATCACCGTTTCTTCTCTGATATTGAAGTAGAATTTGGTATCAATAACATTTCAATATACCAGCTCAGTCTTTGATGAACTGGAAAGTAAAGGCTGCCTCAAATGCTGGCTTGTTAGAAGGAACACACAAGAATGTTTTGAGGATTTCCCCCCTTTTTTCTGATTTTTTTTCTTTTTTTATTAACACCATTCACCATGTGCACAGTCATTTGTGTTTGCTTCTGGGCAGTAAATTTGGTGACAGACACAGTCTGGAAATGAGATGTACATGCAGCTGTATTAAATGCAATGACAAAAACGGTTTTCCTTTGGAGTTCTAGGATAGTCTCAGGTTAGTACATCCCTGGATACAAGCTGGGCGGGCGTCCTTGAAGCTCCCTCCGGCCCTCAGTCTCCCCTCTTCATCTCCACTTTAGCTGTGATCCTTTGAATGTGTCAGCACTGGGAGCCCATTCCAGAACCTGGGTTGGGCATGCTCTATTAATAAACTTGAATCAGAAGCATCTTTACCACAGGACCTACTCCTGACAGACGCCAACAGCCTGCACCCAGGTCAGAGGCAGATTCCTGCCTAGCTGCCACCATCTCTTCAAAACCTGGGAACTGGCCCTCTCCCTGGGCTAGAGCCAAAATCTAGGACTAAAAGCCACCACATTTGGGGGCCACTTGATGGATATCAGCACTCTTCCAAACACTTTGGATACAGCATCCTGGCTCCTTTTCTCTGAACCCTTTGAGAAAGGCACTGTTATGACTGTTTTGCAAGTGGGTAAACTGAAGTTTGCCCAAGGTCCGAGGGCATGGAGAGGTATTTTAATTCAGTGTCTGACTTCTGTTTTCAAATGCGGTACCCATCGGAATGATGGAGCCATGCCTGTTCCACAGAGCCTTCACTTGAAGAACCATATTGCTTAGCATCCCACAGGTACCTGTGCTTGACACACAGTCTCCCACTTAGGCCCACCAGTAGCCCAAACCCGCCAGACTAGTGGGAATGCAACATCTTTGAAGCCACGTTATCTTACTTTTAAAATTGCATACATAGTCCATACAATCATGGATGACAAAATTTCAAATACTTCCCTTTTGTCCACAGAGTAATGTTTTAATTTTTTTATTGAATAATTCAAAGGATGGAGGTGTGGGTTGACATTTGCAACACACCAAGATTTGTGACTCATTTTGTCTCTGTTGATTTTCTTCAAAGCTAATTAACAGCAAACAGGAACAAAGGCAGCAACATCAACCATCACCAAACGGGGCAGGAGAATCGAGAGTCACAAGCAAAGGCGCTTGCTGCCTAGCTTCCACACTTTAGGTAAATCCCCAAGACAGACCAGTGAGTGCACTGAGGCACGGACACACACAATTTAATTTTTAAATGAAGAAAACCAACAAGAACAACAGCAACCTTCCCCAAACGTTGCTGCAACCCAGGTCACACGTGGTGTCCACTTAATTAATCAACAGACCACAGCACACTTAGGGAACCAAGTGTTGTGGGGGTCAGAAGTCAGTACTAGTTTCCTGACTGTCCCCCCACCTCTCTATGTATGTGGACAGGCACCCACAGATGCTCTCATCTCCTAAGCGTGAGACGGTCATAACAGCTGCCCAGTTCAGAAGGCCTGATCTGGAACAGGAGAGAGAGCAGGCAGCCTGGATTCTCTACCTAGAACAGGTGAGGCACCACAGTAACCCTCCAGGTAACCCACATCTTGGGGCCAGCTTAGCGTGGCCATCTAGCTTTGCCATCTCTTACTTAGTCTGCTTCCAGGGCAGGAACTAGAAGACCTTCAGGTTTTGCATTTCTGCAGGATAGGATACCCCTGCACCTCCCAACTTCCACTCGCATCAGACCTAAGCCCCGGGATGGTGATCACTTGCTACCTGCGGTGGACAGGGTGGGCAGGAGGCAGGCCCACGGGTTGCCGAGGCACCAACTGGATCTACTGGTAGCCCCACTCCGGCCCCTCCTGCCACTGACGCGAGGTCCCTGGGGCGGTTCCCAAGGCTAGCACCCCAGCTGCCGACTGCCGCTCACCCCGATCCCAGCTTCAGAGCCGCGTGAGGGATCCCTGGCTCTCGCACCGGTCCCAGCGCTGCCTACCTGCTGCTGGCCGGGCGTCAGCGTCGCGGAGGACTGGGCTGCACCGCTGCCTCCTCGCTGGGCTGCGGGGAGGGCTGCGGGACGGCGGGTTATATGGGCGCCGGGCGAGGAGGCGGCGGCAAGGGCTTAGCGCCTTTCGCAGCGGACCGGCGGGAAGGCAGCGCGGGCACTCAGCCGTGGCGGGAGGAGGGCCGGCCACCCCGGCCCCGGGCTCCCACGCGCGCTCCGCCTCCCCAGCTGGCTCTGCCCGAGTCGGGGTCCGGGCCCCACTCCTCCCGCCTCCTTCCCGCCACCGCTTGGCGCGCGTCGCCCAGTGGAACCCCAGCGGGGTCTCCCTGCCGGGCCGCACGCTAGTAGCCCGAGCCCTCCGCGGAGTGGGACCGGACTGCGACCTTTGGCGGGGCTCGGGGCGCCAGGAAGGGTGCGCAGGCGCCGAGGGGTTGGACACAGGTGTAGACTGGGCACCCGATGCCCTGGACTCTCCGACTCTCTCCTCCGCCTTCTCCCCAGCCGCCCATCTCCCTCAATCCCCCTCGCTGCCCCTACTGTCCTGCGCCTGCAACCCAGGGGGTCAGGAGCGTCCTCAGCGGGGTAGCTGCGCCTCCTCAGGGGCTCGTCCTAGCCGAGTAAACCTGGAGGAGGGACCGAAACTCAAGACTGAAGGCCGGGAAGGAGAACTGTTGTCGACCGACCAGACCAGCGCATCTTCTCCTCTGAGAACAGTTCGAAGCCCTCTCGATTTGCCTGATGGAGACCACAGCTTGCCTCGAAAGAGTATTAAGTGTAGTCCATCTGGATTTGACTCTTCAAACTTCAGCTGGAGGTTGTGCCTCCTGGACCTATGCATCACCCGGGCCACTGGCCGCACTCTCCTCCCTCCTGTGTACGTCTGGGTTTCCTAGCCCTGGGCATCAGTCTTTTCTTAGTCGAAAGTGCACATGCGATGCCCAATGGATGCCCACAAACTGCTCACACAGCGGCTTGGAGTTAGGCGGGGGCTCATCTCTGGCTCGAGAGGTCTACTGCACTTACTGGCGATCTCCCCGCTGGGCAAGTGAGCGGTCTAGCGTTCCCTCACCTCAGCGCTTGGGCCCTGGGAAAGACCTGACACACAGAACGAGTTTTGGAGTCGGCTTCAGGCACTAGATGTGCCCTGCTTGCGTGGTTATGGGACCCCTTAGTGGCTCCGCAGGGTGGTCCTTGCCCAAGATGTTCCCACCCGCCCTCGAAGTCGCTTTGGTGTCGCCAGTGGCATTGCAAGATGGATGGTTGGTGCAGACCGGATTCCCCCTCTCACCATGAACCAGGCCGATTGCTAGGTGCAGGGTAGGGACAAAGACAAATACCAAGCAAGAGTTTGGGACTGGTTAGGAACAGAAAAAGCCAGCACTCCGCGCACTCTCCTGACAGTGCAAGTACCTTCATTCATTCATTCTCAGAAGTTAGATGTGTCTATTGGTGAGGAAGAGGTTCGGAGCTATGAGCTGGACCAAACAATACCAGCTTCTGTTCGGCTTTCAGAATTCGGGACCTAGTGCCGATGGCAGCGGCTGTTCGATAAGGAGATCCTCAGAGGCGCTGGGTGCAAACAGGAACAACCAACCTCCTGAATGAGCGGGGAAGGGGAGCCCTCTGGGGCAGATGACTTGGGATGCTTCCTGAGTGAGGAACAGGGCACTTTGGGGAGCGAGCGGGGTCTGAAGCCCACTTGGTGCTCTATCCCACAGATACCTAGTGGGGCTGCCAACCCCGGTGAATCAAGAGCTTCTAAGTTCACTCTCTAACCCAGTACCTCCAGGAAGGCGAGCTGACCCACATGCCTACGATTTTGTTTCGCCTTAGAACTGTGAAGCACCTGAGCATCACGGGGTCACGCTGCAGGTGGTCGCTCTCAACAAAACCTCAAAGCAAACCTGTATTTATACTTGTACATTACATAAAAAATAAATTGTAATAGATACTGTGTTTTGCTTTGTTTTGTTTGAGAAAGGGTCTCACGTAGCCCAAGATGGCCTCAAACTTTATAGTTAACGGAGGATGACACTGAAGTGCGGCTGCCTCTACCTTCGGGTCTGGGATTAAAGGTGTGCAGCCTCGTGCTTGGTTTATGCGGTGCTGGGTTTCATATACGCTAAGCAAGCGCTCTGCCATCTGACCCGCACTCCTACCCCTTGTAACAGAAACTTTGTTACATTCTTTTTTGTTGTTTTTTGTTTGTTTGTTTGTTTTTCAAAGACAAAGTTTCTCTGTGTAGTTTTGGAGCTTGTCCTGGAACTTGTTCTGTAGACTAGGCTGGCTTCCAACTCACAGAGATCCACCTGCCTCTGCCTTCCGAGTGCTGCCCGGCTTGTTACATTCTAAATAGATGTATCTGCATATGTCTGTATACTTAAATACGTATTTACATCTAAATAAATGTATGTTTACAAATACAAAGGTCTAGTTAAAACTGAATTTCAGATAACAGTTTTTTTAGTTTAAGTATGTCCCATGTAACATCTGGTAACATATTTATATTGTGACTTATCTGAAGTCAGAATTTAGCCACGCGTTCCGCGGCACCGAGATCCTCTATTGAGCAAAGGCGCTCGGCGCCTTTAAGATGCGAGATCGGACTCCCCGCCCCACAATGCCGCGCGGCCGCTCGAGGCTCCCATTGGCTGCAGTTCACTTCCGCCTCCGCACTTCCGGCCGCGGCCCGCGGCGGTTGCGGGCCGTACATCTGAACGGTGCTGGCCCCGGCTGGCCGCGGTCATGAACTTTTCGGAGTCATTCAAGCTCTCGGGCCTGCTTTGCAGGTTCTCCCCGGACGGCAAGTACCTGGTGAGCCGCGGTGCGCCGGGCAGAGCCTATGCGTGGGCGCGCGACCTGTGCAGGGGGCCAGAGCGGGTCGAAGGGGGGCGGGAAGGAGGCCCGAGCGGGACGAGGGGGGCGGCCAGGGGGACTCGAGTCAGTCCTCCGGACGGAGGAGTTTTGGGCCAGACGGGGGAAGATCTAGGTAGATGATAAGGGTAGGGGAGAGGGACCCAGGCCGGGCTAGCGGGATCCTGGCAGGTGGCCAGGGTAGGGAAGGGGGATGTGGAGCGGGTGGCCTGGGCAGGACAGGGATGGAGTTGGGGATAGGTTGATATTCTGACAGGTGGTCAGGGTAGGGGAGGAGGACCTGGAGCAGGTGGCCCGGGCTGGGCGGATGCCAGCCTCCCTACTCCAGTTTCCCTTTATCAGAGTTAGGTCAGGTGATGATGCTTTCACACATGTGAGGGCACAGGGGATGCCAGCTCATTGTTATTTTGTCACAAACAGCATAGTATATGTTTTCTCGCTTGTAAGCTGGTTAAAAGGTGCCCTCCTTTGTGGTCCTCACTACCTCTCCTCCTCCATCACATGCAGATTATTTAAGTAACTAGCTTTCAGTCCCAACGTTGGATGTTAGTTGTCCATTCTATGGGTGACAGAATAGTGTTCAATACACCAATATGACCATTGTGCACTCTCTGAAGGCAAACATTTGACATTAGGAAGCCATCAGAAAACAAAACAAAAAAAAAAAAAAAAACAAACAAAAAAAACTATGGTTTTGGGCCAGTGGGGTAGCTTGGCCAGTAAAGGTACCAGCCACTAAACTTGATGACCTGAGTCCCATCTCCAGGACCCACATAATGGAAGGGGAGAACTGACTCCTGCAAGTTGTCCTCTGACCCCCACATAAGCCACAGCTAGTGTATGACCCTTCCCACATACAAGTGTAATCATAATTTTTAATGAGCTTCCTTTTATTCATTTATCATCTTCTTTTAACTGACATACCTTTTTTAAAATTATTAGTTTTCAAGACAAGGTTTCTCTGCAGCCCTGGCTTCCCTGAAACTCACTCCGTAGACTACGTTGGCCTCAAACTACCCTCTTCTGCTTCCTGAGTGCTGGGATTAAAGGAGTGCACCACCACCTGGCTGTCTTGGTTCTCAATCCACATTCCTGCTGTATTTATCCAGGTCTTTGAGACATTGTTTACCCGCCTCATGTACCATTCTAAGAAAGTAGGAAATGTCAGGATAGAGATAGTGTCAGCAGATAAAGATACGCTCTGCAAGCCTGACAGTTTGTGTAGCATGAATCCTAATTGGTCTTAATAAAAACCTGGAGCCAGATATCGGGGAAGCAGAGGCAGGAGGATCTCTGTGAGTTCGAGGCCAGCCTGGTCTACAGAGCAAGATCCAGGAAAGGTGCAAAGCTACACAGAGAAACCCTGTCTTGAAAAACCAAAAAAAAAAACAAACAACAGCCACCTCTCACCTTACCAGCTCCTCAGCTGCCAAAGACTGAGCTCCTGTTTTTTCCCACCTTACATTCCTTTTCTCTGCCCAACCATATCATTTCCTGTCTCAACCTCCCTAGTGCTGGGATTAAAGGCGTGTGTGTGTGTGTGTGTGTGTGTGTGTGTGTGTGTGTGTGTGCGCGCGTGCGTGTGCGCGTGCGCGTGCGTGCGCGTGCGCGCCTGCCTCCCAAGTACTAGGAGCGTGTAAAGGCATGAGATCTCAAGTGCTGGGATTAAAGGTGTGTGCCATCACTGCCTAACCTCTATGGCTAACTAGTGACTGGCCCTCTGATCTTCAGGCAAACTTTATTTGTTAGATCATACACAAAATATCACCACAGACTTGAGTTTCGGAACCCATGTAAATGTGGAAGGAGAGAATTCTCATTCATTCTCTCTCTCTCTCTCTCTCTCTCTCTCTCTCTCTCTCTCTCACACACACACACACACACACACACACACACACACACACACACACGCCCTACCTTGATATATTTTACCTTTTACTGCCATGCAAGTCTGATAACTTGAGTTCTAGAACCCATGTAAAGGGGGAAGGAGAGAATTAGCACACACACACCCCATACACACACACACTCCTACCTCGGTATTTTACCTTTTTCCAAGTGTCTCTACAGATTAGGGTTGTTTTACTGTTCTGAAAGTTCTAGTGGACAGCAAAAAGGTGTCACTTGGTTATCTGATGTTTGGGATTGCTCACTCATCAAAATATTGTGGAACTCTTGATAATTGTTTCTTGGGAGTCTTGCCATACTGTGCAGAGCAGGCTCATGTTTCCAGTTTCAGTGTCTTCAGTGGTTCATAAGGAATTCATTGTTGACTGGTAACTTTGTAATTCTCAGCTTACAAAGCTATAATGTGAAGACATGAGTCCTGTGATAGACCCTTGTTCTAATCTGCACTTGGTCCTCATGCTCCCTTTTCGACCAATTAGGTTTCCTTTTTTGTTGTTGTTGTTTAAATCTGTGTGTACACCACATGCACGTGTGTCAGTGTGTTAGTGTGCAACTGTACATGGGTGCCACAACACACAGAAGGCAGAGGACAACCTGGAATATTGTTGCTTGACTTTCATCTTGTTTGAGTCAAGGTCTCCTGTTCTCTGCTGCATACACCAGGCTAGCTGGCCCATGAGCTCCAGTCCCTTTGACCACAGGAACACTGGGATTATAAACAAGTGCAACCAATTTTATGTGGCTTCTGGGGATCCTTTTGAGGAAAATGCAAGTTCTTGGCTTTCAAGCTATAGTAGAATATGCAAAGCTAGCCTCAGACTTAGAAAGTAGCTGAGCACCTCCCCAGTTTTGGGGTTACAGGTATACACCATCACACCCAAACAGAAAACCTTTTTTTTTTTCTGGTGGGGGGGTTTCAGGATAGGATTTTTCTGTGTAGCTCTGGCTGTCCTGGAACTCACTCTGCAAACCAGGGTGGCCTCAAACTAAGGGATTCGCCTGTCTCTGCCTCCCCAGTACTGGGATTACAGGCATGTACACCATACCTGGCTCCATTTGGTAATCTAATTAAAAAAATTTACTTGCACACATCTGGGGGTTACAGTTGATAATTTGACAGATGTACACTGTGATGATGAAACCAGGGTGGTAAAACTTAAATCTTCATATGCACCAACTTTATCTTCTAACTAATTTTGGAATGAGCTCTGTAGTCACTGGTCCGCGTGACTCAGCCCGAAACTCGTCAGACGGGAGGGAAGGAGATGGCCACGGAGGCAGCACTGTTGTCTGAGAGCTCCTCCTGCAGAGTAGATACTGTCAAGAGCTTTCTGTCTCGTTTTTTTAGGCTTCCTGTGCCCAGTACCGGTTAGTGGTCCGGGATGTGAAGACCCTTCAGATCCTTCAGTTGTATACATGTCTGGACCAGATCCAGCACATAGAGTGGTCGGCAGACTCCCTCTTCATCCTGTGTGCCATGTACAGACGGGGGCTTGTGCAGGTGTGTACCGTGTGTCAGTGGAGCTTATACAGTTGGGTGCTATGTATCTGTGGGCCCTGTTCAGGTGTGTGCTACTTACAGACGGGGTGTATGTGAGGCAGGCCCATGCCACATACAGGTAAGGCTCATGAAAGTGTGTCTCATGTGTGGATGGTGTGCATGGCATGTGTAGTTGGTCTGTGCTGTTAATGTAGCATGTACAATTAGGAAACTTTACCAGGGGTGTAACTAGGAAGGAGTAGGGGGTTTTTGTATCCTCCTTTCAGGTTTGAAAAAAAAATGCAATGAAACTCTAAAGTTTCTTTCTTTAAATACATAATGCTCTCTAATAGTTTAATCACTTTTGATGTGAAAAAAACCACTAAAATGTTGTTAATCTTTGAGCATGGTTTCTAGAGTGGGCGGCACTTGCCATAGCAGTGGGGCACCTTGGACAGGGTGTCTGAAGAAAAGCTAGAAGGCAGTGTTCATCATTCACAGAGCCTAACTAAATGAGGTTCTAGGGATAGAGACATGAGCAGACCCTTTTAAAGGTACAACAGAAGGAAGTCACCAAGAAGTGAGGCCTGGCCAGGCACACGCCTTTAATCCCAGTACTCAGGAGGCAGAGCCAGGCGGATCTGTGAGTTCGAGGCCAGCCTGGGCTACAAAGTGAGTTCCAGGACAGGCACCAAAGCTACACAGAGAAACCCTGTCTCGAAAAACAAAAAAAAAGCTCAGTACCTGAGCTAACAGGTACTGTCCTCTCCCACACAGAGGTTTGCTGGGTGGGGTGACTGGTTTGCAATCCTGTGTTTCTTTCATGAATCAAGGTCTGGTCCCTGGAGCAGCCAGAATGGCACTGCAAAATCGACGAGGGCTCTGCAGGGCTGGTGGCTTCCTGCTGGAGTCCGGACGGCCGCCACATTCTGAATACAACTGAATTCCATGTAAGCTGGCCCAATGTGGCCCATCCTGTCCTGCCTGCCTAAAATAACCCGGGAATGTGAAAGTCTGGGTTCTGGAGTAATATGCAGGTCAGAGTTCATAAACAGTATAGTTTTTATACCCTATTTTTCTACATGATGTCTTTTTTTTAAAGATTTATTTATTCATGCATTTTATGTATATGAGTGCTTTGTCTTCATGCACACCAGAAGAAGGAATCTGATCCCATTACAGATGGTTGTGAGCCATCATGTGGTTGCTGGGAATTGAACCCAGGACATCTGGTAGAACAGTCAAGTGCTCTTAACCACTAGTCTATCTCTCTAGACCCTTTAAATCCTATTTTAAAGAATAATAGAACATTAAAAGGGGTTGTCAAGATGGCTCAGTGGCTAAAGGCTCTTGCCACCCAGCCTGACCACCTGAGTTCCATCCTGTGAATGCACACACTGGAAGGGGAACCCTAAAATAAATGTAAACAAATAAAAGTCTATGTCTTCTGTTACAGGCTAGTAGAGGCAACTTTGCACTTGTAATGCTAACATTTTAAAGGGACATGTGGCCTGGGCTTTTTAGAGTCTCCTTTGAGAGTTTTCTAGACAGCTTTAGTCAGCAGCCCTTCCTCATGCTTAGAATTCTGCAGACTGAAGTCCAGCCTCCAGATCTCAGACCCTCAGTTAATGGCCCAAAGGAAAGTTACCTTCTCTAAAGTTTATGAAACATTTAAAAAATGTAACTTTATTCATTCAGTCACGTACACACTGACATGGAAAGGAACATCTGAACAGAGTAAAGTGTACAGATTGCCTTTGACTGACATTGTTATATTTTGGGACAGGGTCTGACTGTGTAGACCAGGCTGGCCTCAAACTCTCAGAGATCTGCCTGCCTTCGCCTCTTGACAACTGGGATTAATTAAAGCTTTGTGCCACCATGTCCTACCTTATTCCTAGTTTTTAAGTTTTAGCTTTTAAAAAATCCCACAGATTTCACTTCCCACCAGGTATGATTGGTGGCCAGGAGGTGACCCTGTCTGTTAATAAGAGTAGACACATAACTGAGAGTCATACACATTCCACTCGGGACTATTAGATCATTGATTACTGTTTTCGGGGCAGGATCTCCATATGAGGGTGCAGCAAAATGAAGGAGGCCCTGCTTCCCATGAGACAACAAGAGGAGGGTTGAGTTAGGCTAGTGTCTGAGCAGTGGAAGACACTCACCTACACACTTCATAGAACACCGCCAGGCCTTGAGAGCCTGCTGGCTCCCAAGGGCACCTGCAGATGCACTGCACAATAGCCATTGTTTGGAGGGCCTTGGGGTCTGCAATGCCTATGGCACTGTGTTTGCAGTAGTTCACAGGTTATTGGATTATTGGAATATGCCTGGACATTGCCCCTCCTTACAAGGAAAGGCTTGCTGGGGCATACTCAACTGTCATTCTGCTGCTGGGATCTGAGTTGTAGGGAGCCCTGTGGCTTTGGTCTTTCCCCTGTATCTCTTCTAGAGAGGATCCTGCTGGCTAGTGCAGATGGAGGTGTTCATCTTTCCGAGGCTTTGCATTGGGATCTTAAATGGCTAATAGTCTAGGAGCACTAAAGTGACATTGCATCGTGGGGTTTTTGTTAATGTTGGACATGTACTCCTGTATGTGCGAGCTCACATGTTGTGGATCTCAAGTGTCTTCCTCAGTTATTCTCCACCTTATATTTTGAGGCAATGTCTCTCACTTGAACTCAGAGCTCTTCAGTTCTGCTAGTTTAGCTAGCCAGCTTGCCTGTCTTGCACATGCCTGGGATTTTAGACAGGCCACCATACCCACCTGGCATTTGGAAGAGTGCTAAATTTCCAAACTCCACTCCTTACTTAAGCACAAAGGCTTTTCCCCTGAGCATCTCCCCAGCCCGTCACTGTGGTGTCAGTTTTCACCTCTGGTGATTGGTGATAGTCAGTGCTTTCACAGCTGCTTTATGCAGACATGCTATAAACTACATGTGAGTGTAGTGTGAGTCCATCTTTATCTTTTTCAGCTTCAAAAGTCTTTCTAAAGATGAGAAGCATCCTAATCCCTTTCTCTCTCCCATTCTCCCTGGCAGCTGCGAATAACCGTCTGGTCCCTGTGCACAAAATCTGTATCTTACATCAAGTATCCCAAAGCCTGTCAGCAGGGTGAGTCTGCCAGCGCCCCTCACACACAGTCTTTGTAACTGTCTGGAGATGTCCTTCTGTCATGGAGAGACAGATAGACGTGGCTACAGCAGCATACCCCCTCCAGCCATCCTCCATAGTTGTTCCTTCCTCTGCGCCCTCAGATATCCCCTGGATCTCCTCACTCTGTGCCTGTTCTTCCCTGTCTCTGTAAGCAAGAGCCTCTCCATGCCATTTCCTTGACAACAAGATGCTGTGGAAAGTAGCAGAGAGGAATGGTATGCTGGGAGCGAGACTCTTCACCTGTTTAAACAGGGCACTTGGCACTTGGCTCTCTCTCATTAGAGTGTGGAGGGACGTGCCTTCGGGACCTAGCTGTTAGCCTCTCTTCACTAACTTTTTATCTTCAGTTGTGTGTGTGTGTGTGTGTGTGTGTGTGTGTGTGTGTGTGAATGCAAGTATTCACGGAATACGGAAGAGGACATCACATTCCCTAGAGGTGGAGTTACAGGTGGTTGTGAGCCGATTGTCTTGGGTGCTGGGGTCCAGTTTTATGGAAAAGCAGTATAGGTTTTTAACTCCTGAGCCGTCTCCAGCTCATTTCACTAGCTCTTCTGTCAGGGCATCACATCCTGTCCCATCTGAGCGTCCCAGAACAGGGAAAGGAGACAGGAGCCTTGCCCCTGGGAGAAGGGAGAAGGCTGGGCAGAGTATGCAGCTGGGGTGGGTGTGCAGCTCTCGAACCCAGAAACTACGTACGGCAGAGGGGGCCAGACACTGTGGGCCTCTCACTGTTTTCTTTGTTGCCATAAGCAATTTGCAGACCGCATTGGACTGAAATGCATTGCAGGTTCATTTTGATTTTTGTAGTCTAAGTGTTACTGTACCTAAACAACCGTCTGACTCTGAGTGGTGGGCCTTTAGTCCTCTATTACTTGAAATGTTCTTGTCACTCATGAAGCAGCAACCTTGGCCTAGGGCTTTTTACACTACTATAATACAGGAAAAATTGATTAATGTTTTTAAGTAAGTTTGTTCTGAATATTCATCTTAATTTTAGTTATTTGAAATGATAAGTTCAAAAGTAAGAATAAGAAATGCTTCCCCAGAGGACGAACTCAGTTCCCAGCACCCATGTCAGCACCATGCTCACAACTGCCTGTCACTTCAGCTCCAGGGGATGGGACTCTTCTGGCCTCTTCGGCCTCTGCAGGCACTCCTGCACTCTGCGCGCACACCTGTACACAGAAATACACACATACTTACACTAATTAAACATTTTTTAAAAAATCCAAAAACAAAAGAGAAATGCAGTAGCAAACTACAGAACTTGCTCAGGGTGTGAAGTGCTTGTGCGAGCGTGAGGACTGAGTTCAGATCCCAGCATCCACCCAAGAGCCAGGCACAGGGGCACAGGTCTGTAATCCCAGACTCCTACGTCACGATGGGAGCTGGAGGCTGAGAATTCCAGAGCTCGCAGGCCAGTTACCCTGTGTCAGACAAGGTGGAGGGGGAGTCCAGACACCTAAGATTGTCTTCTAACCCTCATACATACATATGCCATGGCACAGGTGTGCCTGGATTCACACACAGCATACACACACACACACACAATAGCAAGCTGGCTTTTGTCCAAGAATCTCCTGTAGTTTCTTTGTGAAACATATTAACCAGCTGGGCCCTGCATTTAGTCAGTGACATTTGTGCCACATGAAAGTCAGGTGCTCGGGTTGATTCTGGCCCCTGTGTGTGTCACCACCTGACTTGCAGGAGGGGTGAGACCTCTGCTTGTCAGGTTCCTGTGTGACAATGTCCTGCTCACCAGAGGCACTGTAGTGTTCCACACTTGTGAGGCTTCCCCCTCTCTTGGTTGGCTCTTTCCCATGCCCCTTTTAAAGACTCTGCTGTGCTCTGGTGTTTGTCCACGTTCTAGTTCCAGGTCACCTTCTCTTTCCACAGGAGTAACTTTCACCAGGGATGGCCGCTACCTGGCCTTGGCAGAGAGGCGAGACTGCAGGGACTATGTGAGCATCTTCGTGTGCAGTGATTGGCAGCTCCTCAGGGTAGGGTAATCCTTTCCTGTTGGCGGGGAAGAGGTACAGCCAGTGTGCTGATGATCCCAGGGGCCTTGCAGTCCCCAGTGTAGAGAGAATGATGAGATTTCCATGGCCAGAGGGCAGGGGTACTGTGTTCCTTTAAGCAGTGCACACCAAGTGTGATCCAGACCTCGTGGTGCATACTTGGTGCACATTAGAAGTTGGCATGACCTTTGAACCCTCT
Organism: Peromyscus leucopus; assembly: GCF_004664715.2. Lineage (NCBI taxonomy): Eukaryota > Metazoa > Chordata > Mammalia > Rodentia > Cricetidae > Peromyscus > Peromyscus leucopus. Next base: position 152,291,252 of record NC_051064.1, read on the forward strand.
TGTTTGCATAAGGGAATGCCTCCCTGGGAAGAATGCTCAGGAGCTGTGACATTGAGCACATTGCCCCTCTACACACTCACACCCAGGAACACAGTTCAGTGTCAGAGTATTAAAGGGATATCTGAGGGGCACACTGGGGGAGCAGGGTGCAGGCAGATGAGGGCATGTGGGCCTTGCCCAGAATGGTTGGTGTTCACCAAGACAGCATGCAGATATTTTGTCTGTTGCTGCATATAAAATGATGCATGTGCCAGAAGCATTGGTTATAAAATAAATGTACTTATCTAAGGAAATGTTTCCAAATTGTCATGTTTTTCTCTCGTCTGGAAGCACTTTGACACAGACACGCAGGACCTCACAGGGATCGAGTGGGCCCCGAATGGCTGTGTGCTAGCAGCGTGGGACACTTGCTTGGAGGTATAGCACATGGCCAGCAGCACATTCTTTCTCAAGAGCATTCACCAGCAGGCACCTATGTGCGCTTCAGTGCAGCGAGCTGCTGGGCGCTGAAGCATGTGTTCAGGGCCTGACATGTCTAATGTCTCATCTGCAGTACAAGATCCTGCTGTACTCCTTGGATGGCCGCCTGCTCTCAGCATACTGTGCCTATGAGTGGTCCCTGGGCATCAAGTCTGTGTCTTGGAGTCCCAGCAGTCAGTTCCTGGCCATTGGGAGCTATGATGGAAAGGTGGGAAATGGCTCAGGGCACAGGCCAACTCCATCATCTGTAGGACACTGACAGCTCTGTGAGCTGTCTGCATGTCATTCTCACGGTTCCTTCCCCAGGTGCGCCTCCTTAATCATGTGACCTGGAAGATGATCACCGAGTTTGGGCACCCTGCAGCCATTAATAATCCCAAGACAGTAAGTCTGCATATGTCTTCACTTGAGCACAGTGGTTTCTCCGGTGCTGTGAGCTGATCTTGACTCTCTCAGTTGCTGTGATGTTGACTTCCCTGTCCCTGCACTCTCACACACTCCTTTGTCAGGGGCATGTCTAGTCCAGGCTCCTCTGTCCTAACCAGATGCTGTGTTGATGCTCTGTCCTCTGCAGGTCCCTGGTGTTTGCAGAGGGGACTGGGGGATCCTGAGCATCTGCCATCCTGCCAGGCACTGTGCTCTGGGCTTCAGTAGACAAGCAGGGAAGGGCCAGGAGAGTTGTTCTGTGCAGACCTGGGTAGGAGCAGCCCAGGGTCCAGGAACTAGGAAGTGCAGAGATACCACAGTTGAAGGCATATTCTGTAGCTCTGCAGTGTTGAGTCCGCGCTGTCTTTTGTCAATGTCTGCAGCAAGGACAGACTTCTGATTTCCTTGTAGAGGTCAAGGTGCTAGACCTGAGGAGGACAAGGAAGGGCCAGGGCTGCAGGCCAGAACCCTGGAGGAAGGAGGAGCTGGGTGCAGGCTAGCTTTAGTCAGGGTGCTCTTCCAGGAGCGGTGGTTGAACCTGGCCGGAGCCCAGGTGAGGGATAGCAGGATGCCAAGGTTTGCCTGGGTTCATGTGTCTGTGGTTTCTCTGCCTGGGACTGTGGTGTATGGGTCAGCTGTGTGTCACTGTGACAGAATGCCCGAGACAGGACCAATTTAAAGGAGGAGGGATTTATTTTGGCTCCTAATTTCCAAAGCTTCAGTCCATGGTTCCTTTGCCTTGTTACTTTGGGCCTGTATCGAGGCAACACATTGTGGTAAGGAGCAAATGGCAGAGCAGAGCTAATCTTACAGTGGCCAGGACGCACGGAAGAACAGGTCTCAATGTGGGCTCCAAAGACACACCTCCAGTGACCCATCTTCCCACCTCAAACTGTTTAAAGTTACCGCCAGCTCCCAGTAGTGCCACAGGCTGGCAGCCAACCCCAACTCGTGGCCTTTAAGACCCACACTAGCAGCAAGTCAGACCTGGCTGTTTGCTGCTCACTGGCCTCTGGCCTGGCACCCACGTCACTTCTGCATAGCTGTGACATTGTTCACCATAACACAGCCATGTGATGAGGTCGGTGCCCATCTCTAAAGGACAGCCTGGCCTGTGGGACTGAGATGGCAGCTAAGCTGTCCTTCACTGCAAGGGGTCAGACTGGCACTGCTTCCCAGTAATAGTGGTTTCTGACACTTAAGTTAGACCACCTTCCCCTGAGTCCCTGGTTCTTGTCACTAACTGGTTAGTGGCCACATCCTATTTTTCAGGTTGTATATAAGGAAGCTGAGAAGATCCCACAGCTGGGGCTGGGCCACCTGTCCTTCCCACCTCCCCGTGCAATGGCTGGTGCCCTTTCTACCTCAGAGAGCAAATGTAAGCAGCAGAGGGCTGTCTTCCATGCATGGGAGAAAGCTTGTTCTTTCTTAGATGAGAGTCCTCTGTCCATGTGAATCTCAGGTGCTGTTTGGGTGGGGGAGATTTTGAGATGTGGTCTCAATCCTCCTGCAGCATAGGGATCACAGGTGTTCTCCTGGGACGCTCTCCTTTCCTCCACAGCCCTGTGTTCCACATGCCCTCGTCCCATCTGTCACAACAGCTTGAGTTAATAGTCCTGGCCCTCCAAGGTGTCTTTTAGACAGTTCTCTGAATGGACTTCAGAGGGACTTGGGAGGCAGAAAGAACAGGAACAGACATGTACTTGGTGGCTTAGCCTTTTCTGGAATAGGACCCTGAGCTTCCACTTCCTGCCCTGCAGGGAAATGGGCAGGGACCTCAGACTGAAGATATGAGGGGACGGACATCAGCTGGGCAGTGTGGCCTTAGATGGTTGAGGGCAACCAGGCTTGAGAGGTGCTGCTCATCATGCTGGCTGGTGTTTATCTAACATCTGCTGGTTGATAGTCTTCCTTTAATTCCCAGCTGGAAAGGAGTGGCCATCTGTGCAGAGATGCTGGAAATGATACACCTGCCAGATGTCCAAGTAGCTGGGACTAGCTCAGAAAGCAGACCTAAGCATGCTTATATCCTTTCACTGGGGCTCCAAACTGCATGGTCCGCTCCCCACTTGGGGCCCTCTAGGCAGTGAAACTGTTGTCCCCTAGGGAACTTGTGAACAGGCCTCTTACCACAGCTTCAGCTCTTTAAGCCCTCCACCCAGCAAATCTGTCCCACATTTCCTGGCGTGTTTTCCCGTCTGCCTGCCTCCTCACCCCTTCTCCACTGTAACCAGTACCCTCAGCATGTCTTCCCTGTTGGTGTTCCAGATGAGATCGCCTCCGGGCCAGTGTCCTTGCAGACTCTGAAGCCAGTAGCTGACAGAGCGAACCCTAGGATGGGTGTAGGGATGCTGGCTTTCAGCTCTGACAGCTACTTCCTGGCAACAAGAAACGGTCAGTGTCATACTCATAAGCAGGGTCAGCTGCTCACTGCACACTTTGATGCCAAGAGTAGAAATGATTGGCGAAACAAAGCTCAGGAGGGTAGTTGTGTGCCGTCTCCTGATTTTCTGCTGAAGTGGATATTCTGCACAGCAGCTCCTTGCTAGTCTGTCCACCCCTGGCTGATTCCCTCTCCCCCTGCAGGCCTTCTCACTGCAAGAACGGGTCCAGCATTGGCCTTTATGGGTCTGGCTTTGTTTGCATGTTTTTACATTTACAAATGTAAAAACCACAGGAAAAGAGGGGTTTGTGGCCTTTGGAGGCCTTTTCTTTGTTATGGGTCCTAGTCCCTGAGAAAGAAACCCAGTACACCCTTTGAGCCAGGGTTTGCTTGAAGGGGGCCAGCGCTCACATGGTGCCCTATTTCTGTTTCCTTGCAGACAATGTCCCTAATGCTGTCTGGATCTGGGACATTCAGAAGCTGAAGCTGTTTGTGGTACTAGAGCACATGTCTGCAGTGCGCTCCTTTCAGTGGGACCCACAGCAGCCAAGGCTGGCCATCTGTACAGGAGGGAGCAAGGTGTACCTGTGGTCCCCGGCAGGCTGTGTGTCAGTGCAGGTACCTGGGGAAGGTGAGCATATCCCAGCAGAGACACACTGGCTCAGCACAGGCTGCTCTACTTAAACCTCCCACACTACACCTTTCAGCAGACTTGGAGGACCTTGCCTAGTGTGTGCACCTGACAGAGGACCTAAGCTTTATAGGTGTTGGCTTCACAAGGCTCCTCACTCACCCACAGGCTGCCCTCCTTGGTCCTGGTTTCTGCTCTAACCTTCTGACTACCTGTCTCTCTCTAGGTGACTTTCCAGTGCTTGGACTGTGCTGGCATTTAAGTGGGGATTCCTTGGCCCTCCTTAGTAAGGATCACTTCTGTCTCTGCTTTCTGGAGACCAAGGAGGGGCTTGGCACAGCCTGTGGACTACCGGATGGCCATGCCTAGGACCTGAGTGGAAACTGAGGCAGCAGGCCCTGCTGGTCCCAACATAAGCAACAGCTGCACAGGCTGTACACAGGGGACGGGATGCTCAGTTTTCTATAGTGAGGTGTTTCTGTAAATATGTATAAAGTTGTAATATAAAATAGGATTTGTTAATTCACGGAACAAGGGTGATCATTTTCCTCAAGGCCTTAGGTCACAGGTTCAAGGTCCGTCTTGGGAGGATGAAGAATCCTGAAGTACCATCACTTAGCTCCCTTTTGACCCTTTGCTATTTCGTGAGCCCTGTTTTCAGAGTGCTTTGAACAAGGGTGACTGCTCTCCCACCTGTCCAGCCCCTTTGCAGCAGGACGTACTCAGACGTGCTGTGAGGTCCAGCACCTGTGCTAGTCCCCATGTGGGGTGGGAGTCCCACAGCAGGTGGGCAGGTCTCTGGCCCAACAAGGCAGTTCAGCAGGAGTCCTGGGTTTCAACCTGGCATAGTGGAAGTGCTCAGACCACCCAGCATATGTCCGTATCTCTAACAAAAGCCTTGAAAGCAGCCAGACCAGAATGTTGGGACTTCCAAACCAGGATGTGTACTTAACCCATCTGAGTTTTTGTAAAGAGGACTACTAGGGAAGGTCCACAGCCAGCCAGCAGGTTCAATCCCTTGGGCCTCAAGAAAGTCTTTGGTTGGCATACCTGTTTTGTGACAGTAACTTCAAAAAGGAGCGACTCCATTTGGTTTTCAATGTCTTTACTACAAGACCAAAGCACTGGGTAAAGACCAGGTGCATCTGAGATTACCTTTTCTCTTGGGCAGGCCATGGCACTCTGGTCACATCCATGCTGGCTAACGTAAAGCAGAGGTAGCGAGTGACAGGCCAGCATCTACAGCGTGATGAATGACAAGAGCTAGAGCCACAGGGGCAGCTGCGTGTGGCTGGCGGTTGAAGCTCAGCAAAGCTCAGTGGGGCTGATGGCACCTGGGATGTGTGGGGCTGCAGGCTGCTCTGTCTGTTAACAAGCATGCACTTTTTAAACCAAACCACTCAGTCCCTTTTAAACAGAGACAGGATGATATAAACCCACCACCATGACATCCAGAAGGGGCTGGATTATGTCATGAGACTGACCTTTGCTGGACCTAGGAAAATTGCAGTATTAACACAACCTGGATTAATTTTACAAAGTATGACTTTAGGTCAAACATAGTCACAGAAGGGCAGCTTCACTAGGAACTGCCAGGCAGGCTGTCTTCCTTGGTAACTAGTCTGCTGACTGCTATTGTACTTAGCTTTTAAAAAATGGGCTGAATTTCAAAATACAAAACTGGACGGGGGGTATTAACAGATGCGCAGTGCAGGCACTGGAGCCACTGCGCTCCACCCTGTCGCCAACAGTCCCCACAGCAGAAGTGGGCGGGGACATTCTGCTCAGCATGCTGGAAGGGCAGGGCAAGAAGAACAAGCCCAGTAGTGACACTGGAAAAAACATTTATGTGGAGTTACAGAAGGAACACGGTGGCATGGGGACAGCCAGTATTTCTGCCTTCATATATCACGTTGCCAAGGTGTCCAATATCCAACTAAATATATATAATTCACTTGACTATTCTAATCAGATACTTAAAGTGACAATGCCCATGTTCTCTCCAGCCACAGTGTAGCACGAGGTGGCACACCAGTCCCCACCACCTTGGTTTTCTTGGAGACACAGCTGTCTAGAAGCCTATCTTGCCCCTGGTCATGGAGTAACCCAGCTTGGCTTCGTTGTTAATGAAGGACATTAGCCCCACGTAGGTCTCGATGAGGAGTGGGCGCTCCAGCACCAGCACGCTATTGGCTTGCCCTGGCAGTGGACTTTCCTTCTGGGCTTTCTTGACGGCTTGGATTAGAAGAGCCTTGAAGCTTTCCAACTTTAAAGAGAGAATAAAATAGAGCCTTAACCTCAAGGCAGACAGCAGTGTTCCACCTCACAGGGAAACAAGGGGAGAAGGTCAGCAGGTCAAGCAGGTGTCATCAGGTAACTCGTCCCTTGCAAACAAGGCGTTAAGCCCTTCAACTCTAGATAGTGCCACTCTGTCACTTAAGATGCAAATCTTTCTTACACAGACGCACATGCTCTGAAGTGACACAAAGTGCACTGAGCAGTGTGGCCCTCTAACAGCACCATCAGCACACTGTACACACTGGTGTGCTGTGTGCTCAGGGACCAGCAGCATCACAGATGGATGGACTCACGAGGACTGTGATGTCACCAAGTGACAGGACTTCCTCAGCCCTTCCATAGCCTGTCTGGAATGGGTAAGCAATGCACTATGTCTACCCTTTTGAGGAACCTCAGAGCTCCCTCAGCACCTCCCAAGTACACACCTCTGCACCTGCAGAGCCTCACCAGGACTTTGGGGTTTTCCCACGCTAACTCAGCCAATCCAGACTGAGCATCCTGCAGCGGGATGGGTCTCCTGTTTTGCAGCCCTGCTAACCAGTTTCCCATTATTAGGAGCTGCACTTGAAGTGCTCACACTGGACCGTATAGCCCAGGATTCACCCACCCGTCACTGTTGGGTCCAAGGGCCCTGGATCTGCTTACATGGCATAGAGACGCGGTCTTCTCATCCATGCCAGCCATCGGGTGTTCTATGAAGGTGGCATAGGGCATGTTTGTGGACCAGGGGTTCCATCTATTGATGAAAGAAGGGCGGCTCTGCTTGTCCCACTGAATGCGAACCCCAAAGCCTTCTCGCCTGATGGAAGAGGGGAAGAAAGCCTTGCTTACCACAGGAGTACAACATTGCAGCCAGCACCAGGGATGACAGGGAAAGCCATGGTTTAGTGAAACATTGGTCTCCACTAGCTGCTTCAAGTACTTTCGAAGTATAAGAAGTTAATATCTTGGTGATGCTAAGCCTCATCTTTACAGCTTATGAAACAGGCATACAGTTCAAACGAGCCAAATTATGGATGTGCTTGTTCCTTAATGTGTTATTGAATGATGTTTAAGCTTGCAACCATTAGCTTCCTGGATTCCCTATTCAAATATCCACAGACTGTGGGCTCGGGTGTGGGCCTCTTAAGCTTCAAAATAATTCTTTTATAGCAAGCTGACCAGTACTTGAAAACTGGCTGTTAGTTTTCAGATGTATCCAATTTTTAGTACGTTCAGTCAGTCAATCTGCTTATCTTTTAAACAACCACCAGTAAAAGACTGAATACATAACCTTTGTTCCGATCCTGCTGGAAGTAAAATGTCCACTCTGGGGAGTGCTCAGTACTCAACATAGCTTTTAACAGTGGGCGAGGCTTCCACATATCCTAACAGGTAAATGGTTTTTAGTGCTGGCAGAGTAGCCGACTGTGCCAGCCTCCCTTTTAAGGAGGTAGTGGGCCGCCCTGAAGTCACCAGCTTCTATTTTAAGGCCCTTTTCACTGGTCCTTCAAGACCTTGGGGCCTTTAGCTCACAAGAGTGGAACAAAACCACTTACAGAGTCCGCAGGGGCCCTGACGTGTAGTGCGCTGGTGCACCTACTTGTTGAGCGACTTCGGAGGAAACTGGAATTCTCCACAGGATATGGTGTCCACCGCGCTGAGCGCCACCCTGACCACCTGCTGGCACTGAAGGCTGATGAAGTCATATTTGCAGATGAGCAGTGACTGGTCGGTGACCAGCACCAGCCGCTCCTTCTCGTTGTTCCAGTGGTCTACCCTGGAGGGAAGAGAGACCGCCTGTCACCAAGGCCCCCGCCCAAAACACGCCCGGCGGCCCCGAGGCTCCCACGCGCGCTCGCGCAGGCTTACTCGGTCAGCAGCCACACCCCCTGGATCTCGCCATCCTCCACCGGTCGTACGACGGCACGGATCTCCTCCACCGCCTGCTCGATGGTGCCGGGTCGGAACACGAAGTACTCCTTGACACGGGCGCGGCGTGTAGGGTCGTGGACGCTCAGCGGCCACAGTGTCTGGCGCAGCGGCGTGCCCGCTCCCGGCCGGCCCGCGCCTGCATCGTCGCCGGCTGCCAGCAGCGCCGTAGGGCTTGTGCCCGCCGAGTCCACGGTGTCCCGCAGCTGTAGCATTGCGCCGCCACCCGCCGGCCCCACCGACGCGGCCGCCGCCCCGGCGTCAGCCCGGCCGTGCCCCGCCTTTGCCCGCGATTGGCTGCACCGTGCAGACCCCTCCTTCTAGGTCCGCCTCCGGCTCTGTCGACCGCGCCTCGCGATTGGCTTTTCCCCAGCCGTCTTCTGCGATTGGCCCCAGCGCGCTGCCGTTCATAATCACTGACGCCCCGGCCGGAAGCAACCGCCACGCGCGGAGCCACTTCCTGTTTACTCGACGGGAAAGGTGCAGGTAGATGGGGAGGTTCCTGGCTGAGGATGGAGGAAAGGGAAGCCACTGAGTCGCGCGAAAGGCGGGGCTCGCGCGAGGGGCGTCGCCCCTACAATGTGCCCGCGCATTGGCTCTATGCCTTTCACCTTCTCCAAGGTTATGTTACGCTTCGAAGTGTGGCGCTCTGCAGAGGTGTACGGCGCGCTGAGGAGGTGTGCGTGTCTGGAGGGTGTGGAAATGTGGTCATAGGGGTGTTGGCATCTGGGGATTGTGGGTGCTTCGGTGTGGGCACCTCAGATGTAGGCATCTCAGCGTGTGCTGCATGCCTTGTGTGTGGGCACCTCAGGTATGTGGGCACCTTGGGGATGTTGGTACCTAAGGTGTTGACATGGACATCCAGGGGCACATTGGGTGTGTGGCTTTCTAGGGTATGCACATTGTGGTGGTTGGATATCTCAGGGCTACATCTCGGTGTGTGAAGATCAGATGGACGTCAGGCATTTGCTCGTATTGGGCATGATGGACACAAGTAAGCTACCACATCACAGACTAGTGCTGCTGTGAGGGATTTGGAAGAAAACACCATTGGATGCTCTTGGGCCCTGCAGCTTCTCCCTGGGAGAGAAGCTCTTCTTAGCCCACTTCATCAGATCCAGCAGGTTCTTGGTGGGATAATGGCTCCCTTTAAGTGGATGGTGTGTGTGTAAACACTTCATAACAGGCATGTCTCCTGGCCTGCTCTTGACCCAGGGCACTCCATCTGTCCAGATGCTGGACACAGTCCTAGACTCAGCTGTCCTTCCGAGAGCCTGACCCCCATGCCACCCTCCATTGCACTGTCTCCACAGGCTCCAAGGGCTGTGACAGATTAAATGCTCACCTAAGTGGTCACTTGTGACTTACTGTCCCTCTCATGTTCCCGCTTACTCCTCCTCACCCTCAAAGCCTTTTTACTGTGTTCAGTTATGGATTCCTGGTTCAAAACAGCCCCTGAGAGAGATTTCAGTTCGCCAGGGCTCTGCGTTTGTTACCATCTTTGCTGTGTCCTGTTTGCACCCGGCATTCTGCTCCGCGTCTGTCTGTGTGCACAGGTATGTGTGGAAGTTGTACACGGTAGGGAGGTTTGTGGATCTAGCCCCTTGCGTACGACTGGCACTTCCAGCTCTAACCATGGCAGAGTTCCTCCCGCTGTTGTGCATGCTAGGGTTGGGAGACAGCTTTGGAGCAGTCCTGTAAGTGCCTGCAGCCACACGACACCAATACGAGCAGAGTCCCTCCATATAGAGTACATGGACCAATCAGACCTTCTGTCCCTGGGTCCTCGTGGAGCTGGAGACCGTACAGCATTCCCCCATAGTCACTCATTACTAGAGACTTGGCTGTAACAAGAGGTGCTAAGGTTGCACACCATGAAAAGTGTGACAGAGCTGCCGCTTCCTCCTGCAGATGGGGGCCCAAACACACCCACACACCTGTCCTCTCCCTGTAGGCCCAGCCCTCCTCTGTCAGCCAGTACCCCCAGACCAGCTCCTGCGATTGCCTGGGCAGCCTGAGTTAGTGGGGCTGTGAGCATTGCCAGCCTCCTGTGCACCTTTCATTATGGAGAGGCAGGTAGAACCCTGGCCCTCTGCTTCTGTCTCCCATCAGCTCTCTGTACCTCTGTGTCCTTGTCTCAGTGGGGTCTCAGTGGCCGTTGGGAGCATTGAGTGAACCAGCACTGTGTGGCTGTAACTTTTCCTGGGGTGTGCTCACCCCAGATAGGGCACTAATGACGGAGCAGAATAACAAGTCTGCACAGGTGCAGCTGAGCACACTAATGATTTTCCTGGGCTTGGTTGTAGGAGCAGAGATGAGGGGTTACTTGTAGGGATGTAGATGACCCCCAAACTGCTGCATCACCAAAAAGACCACCCCAACATGGGTGAAGCGCCCCCACCCCAGTTTACCTTACACACTCTGTAGTACCTCCATCGATGAAACAAAGCTGGGACAGAATACAGCAGAGAGAGGCCCAGAAGGCTCTGGCCAGAATCTAGGGTGAGACTCCAAGGACCTATCTTCTCCCACCTCCTCGCAGTATGGGGCGCTCAGTAGGCTGGTCCTCGAGTGTCTCTTGGGATAGCAGCTGTAGTGATTAAGATGGTGATGGGAGTCACATCCACACCTCGCCTGCTCTGTACTCTGTACCGCCTGGGCTACCCTGTGCCCATTGTTAGGCTTTACAGTCTTAACCGAGCCTCTGCCGTGGTCCAGCAAGGTTCCAGACGGCCTCCCTCCTTCCATGTTTCATGGGGCGGGGGCTGCTGTGGAGCAGTTCCCTCTGGAATCTGGGGGGAAGCTCATTAACACTCAGAAAGTCCCTGAAACTGACCAGAGGTAAAGCTCTGTCCCTCACAAGGTTACATAAGCATAAGAAACTGCCGAAGAGAGGAAACTCATATCCGCCTGGCTGCCTGCAAACCATTCAGAAAGCTCCAGGGTTCCAGCTCTCGGAGTCGTCACCCATGTGAGGGTGGTCTTTCAGTGATGCAGCTGCCTGTGAATTGCCCATGCTCTAGTAACCCCTCACCCATAGCCCTCTAACCTAGTAAATCCATTGGTTTGCTAAGCTGAACCTTGGTAGTATCCTTACCAAGGTCTGTGGGCAGGTCTTGTCCTATCAACACAGGGTTAGCTAGAACCGACCCTCCTGAACCAGTGCGCCTTGGGCTCCTGGATAGTGGGAAGGAGAGCTGCCACCTGCAGTGAACACGGCTCCTGAGTGCCACACACTAGGGAGGAACGGCAGGGGGACAGCCGCTATGTGCTCTACCCAAGCTCCAGAGAAGGGCGGCCTTTGTCCCAAGGTCACACACTAGCAGCAGGGGGTAGTTGAGAATGTGTGTGAGAATGTTCTGCCCGGGCCTGAGTGTTTGGGTGGACAAGGACCCTGAGCTTTGGGGACCAAGGTTGTGGGATTAGGGATAGCCAGTCCTGGCCAAGTCTGCAGGGAAGGGGCTAGCCGAGCCCGAGCTCCAGCTCAGCCACCTGCAAACCAACCCTGAACTCCTTCCTGCTAGAGAGACAACAGGATGTGGACACTCAGGACATCCTGACCCAGAGGCAAGGGCTAAGACTAGCTTTGAGGGGGAAAATGGCCTCTTCTGCTTAGGACAACATGCAGAGTGACTAGGTTGGGAGCAGTTTGATATGGAGAGGAGTGAGGAGCATCCAGAGACCCTTGCCCTGTGGGTTCTGGGGGGGGCTAGAGGCTTGGTAAAGATGGTTTAGAATAGCAGGGAATAAGAAAGGGATGGGGGGGGAGATACTGATTAGGGACAGTGTGGAGGTGTGTGTGTGTGTGTGTGTGCACGTTTGTTTTGGGGCCATGGTGTCTGCACACAAGGGATACAGCAATAGTCCCTGAGGGAGCATTTGCCAGGAGCATTCCCCCTAATGCAGAAGCAGGCCAGATTGGCACAGGTATGTGGGTGTTGGTAGAAACCCCCAGGTTCCTGGGTCAGAGAGGAAGAAGTCTACGGAGGAAAGCCCTGTAAGGTGTCCCTGAGCTGTTCCCACAGGGTTACCAGCAGTGTGCCTGGGTTGGTGGAGCCAATGGTCTGCTAAGACAATATGGGCCAATAGTCACCAAGGCCTAGATTAGACTCAGGAGTGAATAACAGCCCAACACCTTTTTAGCTCAGGACCTGTAGTCTGTCTTAATAGTCGTGAGAGCTAGTCAGTCAGCCTGCAAGACCTTTTATAGTATGGCTTCTCCAAAGAATCCAGTTCACAGTGCTGAGGTCTCTGGGACACTGTAGGAGCAGCCATGATGACATAAGAGTCCTACACAAGATCCTGTCTCTTTGGATATGGGGAATGAGCTGGGCATCCGAAAAGCCAAGAGCTGACAAGGGAGGAGCAGATGATTAAGTAAGTGCATATAAGAAGATAAGTACATGTTATTCTGTGTCCCGCATCCTAGGTGTAAGAGGTAAATCATCACGATCCATTTTCTGTATGAGGCATTTAGAGCTCTTCAAAGAAGCATAGCTAAGCAGGTACTCGGCACCTGTCCCCAGCAGAGGGCACAAGCAGCTGGAGCCTGCTTGTCTAGCCCCCTCAGTTCATCTTCAGGTTGAAAAACCAGACAATCTTCTATAATACAAAGGCCATGTATCAGAAAAGAGGAGGCGAATCCCTGGCCCCAGGAGGAGGGGGAGGGGGACCCATGCTAGACAAGCAGGAGAGACAGCAACACCAGACTATGGGGGGAAAGGGAGGAATCTTTCTACATTGGGGACTACAAAAACCATGGCTTCACAGCGTGACAGATCTGCACACTGACACCTGGCTTCTGCAGAAGTGAAAATAAATGTCTCAGTTTTACTACCAAGTCTCCGGTATTCTCACTGTGAATAAGGACCATTATATCTCATGTGGGGCTGCCAGGACAGACCACAAACTGGCTTGTTGGAAGCAACAGAAGCATGCAGTGAGGCCTGAGACCAGACGACCAGAACCACAGTGGGGGGGCAGGGGCGAGGGGGGGGTCCTTCTGACATCTGAGGACACATGTCTTCCTTTGCCTTTCCAGCTTCTGGTGTGGCCAGCCTCTTTGTGTGTCCCTCAGCCTGTGGCTGCCTCTCCTTGTTGACAGTCTTTCCATAGTTGCCTTCACTTTGTCTTTTGTAAGAGTTCCTGACATATCGGCACAGGCCCACCCTAACAGCCTCTTCTTTACCTGATCATCATCAAAGACTTTTCCAAAGATGACTGATTAGTCACAGATTTGAATGTATCTTTAGAAGGTACCTAATTCGTCTGGTAATGGTGGCCTCATGCAGGTGCAAGTGATGAAGCATTACATTTAGATGATACCCACACGTACACACAGGTCAGGAGCTTACATCTAGATGATACCCACACGTACACACAGGTCAGGAGCAGGGCCAGTCACTGACTAGGGGAATATGATTTGGGGGCTCCAGAGCTTGGTTGACACTGAGGCCCAGGAGCTTTTTCCTGGGACTTTTAAGAGGCTGTTCTCAAAGTGGTCAGCAGATGGCGCAACTACCCACACTCAGCCTTCCTGGAGAGGCCATAGCTTCACAGCTTGGCAGGCATGGGGTGTTTTAAAGCCCTAGGTGAAGCCATTATCTTCCTGTGGAAGACTCAGAACCCCAGCCTTAAAGAGTGGATTCTCATCTTGGTTTCCTGACGCTGTGACTTACCATTTTGGAATATCAATGGGTCTCCTCCCTCACCTTTTTGAGGTACTGTGAATGGATCTCAGGCCTCACACATGCTGCCACTTGGGATGCTTCACCCCAAGACTGAACCCCACCTTTGATGCCCGTGAGGATCCTGAGGTGGGTTCTCAGGGCTCCTCCAGGAGCTGGTACCACCTTCCTCCATAGATAGAGATCTGTGGGCAGCCTGGAGGGTTGATGTGTTTGTGCGTGTGGGTCCTTCCTACACCAGCTGCACTTTGGGTTGTGCACAGGGGACGTCTCTTGGGTCTGCCCTCCTGGAAAAGCACCACTGGAAGTTGTCCACAGGAGACGGTCTTCGCACTGTCACAAGCTCTGCAGTGGCACTTCTGACGGTGACCCAAAGCATCCCCAGTGTATGCAGAGATAACTTTGACAAAGGACCCACTCTTCCCAGGCTGGAGAGATGGCTCAGCAGGTAAGGGTCTTTGCTGCACACCTGACGACCTGAGTTCCTGGATCCCACATAGTGGAAGGGAGAGAAGTAGCTCATGCAGATTGTCTCATGACCTCCACACACTCTCTGTGCATGTATACACACACACACACACACAAATTTAAAAATTAGTCAAATGCACACACGCAAGAGAAACCAGCTCCTAACAACTAAGACACAGGGCTATGGGCACAGACGCCAGCTCCAGACAGTGTGGCCTTATGGGCAGTCAGCCTGACTACTGCCCCCGGTGTGTTTCTGTGGTAATTTTCCCACAACCACCATGCCACCAGGATGATGCTTTTGCTCCATGTCCCACTGAGTCCAAGAGGGGCTCTCTGGAACCACTAGAGCTCCAGTGTCCACCTGGTCTAATGAGGAGGCCTGGTCTTATGCAAGGTATGTCCACTAATAGACCTCCATGTTCCCCATGTGGCATTAGAAGGAACCTCTGTGGGTTTCCCTTTTGGAATTGGGAAGTGGGAGGAATCTGGGCTTGGAGATATTTTATTTTTTTAGATTAATTCTCATATATCCCATGTTTTATCTAGGGCTGGGGATTGAACCCAGGCCTTTGTGTATGAGAGGCAAGCACTCTGCCAACAGCTACAGCCCCACGTCCACACTGAAATCTTGAAAGGGTCTGAGGCACCTTCTCTGATTCTGAAAGACATGGCAGGCAAGGCTGAGAGTCCTAAGACATGCCTGGGCTGTACATGTAAGGTGTGTCTACCAGTAGACTTCCATGTCCCCCATGTGGCCTCAGAAGGAACCTTGGCTGGCCCAGGAAAGACCCTGTAGAGAGAGGTTGGGTATCTTGTCTGCCCCAGGGCAGGCAGCCAGTGGCCCTCTGTGGACATCTATCTCTTCTTCAAGTGAGACTTCCACAGAAGAGTCTGCCCAGGGTACAGTTTGAGGTAGAGTTCTGCTGCTGCTGTACAAGTGACCCCAGGCCAGCCTCTAAGCCCTCGGAGGTGCATTGCACAAGAACCCTGGACCCCAGAAGCCTGAGGTTGGGACAGCCAGACCTCTCTCCAGCGTTGGTGGTTCTGCAGTCCCTACCAACCCAGTCATCTCCCTGATAGGTCCTCTCGTGTCTCCTCTGCCCTACAAGGATCCCTGTTGGGTTTGGAACCCATTCTGATAATCTAGGATGATAATCTGAAACCCCTTGGTAACTTCACCAAAGACCCTATTTCCAAATCAGGCCTCACTCGGGGATGAGGATATGGTCTGACTTTCCTAGGGAAGCT
Source organism: Peromyscus leucopus (assembly GCF_004664715.2). Taxonomy (NCBI): domain Eukaryota; kingdom Metazoa; phylum Chordata; class Mammalia; order Rodentia; family Cricetidae; genus Peromyscus; species Peromyscus leucopus. Next base: position 152,306,787 of record NC_051064.1, read on the forward strand.
ATTCAATCCAGATGAGCCATCATCTCCCCAATACCTCAGTCTGTCATGTGAATGGATGTCGCTCTTGCTTGTAGTGATGGCTAATAACACTCTTGCCACCCTGGACCTTCCTCCATCCTGCTCACTGCCCCTTGGTAAAGGGTAAAGATAAGGTGATGAGTGAGGGCCTGGGGTGGGTCAGGCACACCCATGTTCAGAAACCACATGCAGCAGTTCTGGCTAGTGTTCTTTCCAAGTGATACTAGCTAGAGTCATTTGGGAAGAGAGAACCTCAATTGAGAAAATGGCCCCACCAAACTGGCCCGTGGGCAAGCCTGTGCAGCTTTTTCTTGATTGATGAGAGGGTATAGCCCGTTATGGGTGGTGCCGCCCCAGGGCAGGTGGTCCTGTGTTATATAAGAAAGGTTGAGCAAGCCACGGGGAGCAAGCCAGTAAGCAGCCTTTCTCTATGGCCTCTGCTTCATTTCCTGTGTCCAGATTTCTGCCTTGAGTTCCTACCCCGACCTTCAGTGATGGAGTGTGACCTGAGAGTTGTAAGTAGAAATAAATCCTTCTCCTTTTGATCATGGTGTTTTTTTTTTAAAGATTTATTTATTTATTATATATACAGTGTTCTGTCTGCACACACCCCTCCAGGCCAGGCACCAGATCTCACTACAGATGGTTGTGAGCCACCATGTGGTTGCTGGGAATTGAACTCAGGACCTTTGGAAGAACAAGCAGTGCTCTTAACTTCTGAGCCATCTCTCTAGCCCGATCATGGTGTTTTTAATCACAGCAGTAGAAACCGTAATTAAGACAGTAGCTATATACTCATTGAAGCTGTGCAGGCTGGAGGTTCAATGACTGAGCAGGAGCCAGCTTCCAGGAAGGTTGTTGTGTTCCATATCATGCTCACGATCCAGAAGGCACAGAAATAGAGTGACTGGTGCAAGCCAGACAGCCTGGGTCCGTGCGGCAGAATCCCACGCCCTAACTCCATGCTGGGCCACAGCCCATGCGAGTGGCATATATTTCTCTCGCACAGTAGGTTTAGAGCTTTAGAAATGGAGGTGAGAATTGGTGAGCCACAGGCTTCTAAAGGAGTTGTTTGGCATTTGGGCAGGCACCAGGTGTATGCTTTGGTCTCTGGAGAATATCCCTGTCTGTCTCTGGCTTTTGCCAAATTTTTGGTTATCACTAATGATGTCATCTTCAGAAATAGGTGGCTGTGGTCAGCATGTTGCACCTGAGTACATGAAGATACCTTGGGCACTTGCTTCTTTTTGCATTTTGAGAGAGGGTCTTACCATGTTGCACAGGCTAGCCTCAAACTCCCAATCCTTCTGCGTCAGCCTCCTTCATAAAGCACTGGGATCACACATAGGTGTCACTATGTCCGGCTGTGGAGACAACCTCTGATGTCAGTTAGGTTGGCCTTGCACTTGTTAGAAAAAGCCATGAAAACTCAGATGAGACATTAGCTTATTTTCTTGGGGTGATGGCCTTTGGCTCAGCAGCTGATGTCTCTGTAACTGCAGGGGATGCCTTGGGTTGCTGTCTGTCGGGCTCTCTCTTCTAGCTCCTGCAAGATGCATCAGGCTGCAGAGCAGGGCGGCCAGCATGGCTCTGGGAAAGGAGGGAGCGGTTTGCTTTGGAAATTAGCACTGTGGTTTGAGTCCTCTCCCTCCCTACATTATTTTTCCTCCAGCCAAAGACTATTTTAATTATTTCCAACAGAGAATGAAATAACAACAATGAAAAGTATTGTCTCCTCGGGGCACAATGCTCCAGGCCTTTAATCCAAGCAGCTGGTAGGGGCAGGCAGAGCTCTGTGAGTTCAAGGCTAGCCTGGTCTACATAGGGAGTTCCAGGACAGCCAAGGCTAGTGAGGGGGAAAAGTGCTTTTAGGAAAATGAGAGGAGTTGTTCTCTAGGTGTGAAAAATGGAACTACCGCCACGACTCTTGTCTATTTGGGATGGACCGCCAAACAAAGTCCAACTCAGTGTCACCACAGCTATGACTCAGTGACATTTGAGCACACTGCTGGATGGGAGGTGTGGTGACAGGGTGGGCTAAGGAAGGGAAAAATCTAGGATCCCAGGAGGTGTGTGCTGTGGCAGCGGGCTCTGGCCTGGATGTAAATGCTACATAACACTCCTTGAAAGCTCATGGTTGAATAAATATATACGTAGGCAGGGTGTGGTGGTGCACGTCTTTAGTCATAGCACTCAGGAGGCAGAGGCAGGTGGATATTTTAGTTCAAGGCCAGCCTGGTCTACAAAGAGTTCTGGGAGAGCCAGGGCTACAGAGAAATTCTATCTCGAACAGAACCAAATATATATGTGTGCCTGTGTGTGTGTGTGCCTGTGTGTGTGTGTGCCCGTGTGTGCCCGTGTGTGTGCCCGTGTGTGTGTGTGTGTGTGTGTGTGTGTGTGTGTGTGTATTACTGTTTCATCTTAATGTATATCTGTGTACCACATGTGTGCCTGTGTCCACAGAGGCTCAGAAGAGGCCATGGAATCCCCTGGAGCTGGAGTTACAGAGGGTTGTAAGTGACCGTGTGGGTGCTGGGAAGCTGCAAGAGCATTCAGCTCTCTTGACCACTGACCTATCTCTCCAGCCCCAGAAGCTCGGGATTTTGATAGGTAAATCCAGTCTGTACCCCATGAATGGACCAAGCAGACCCTAAAGTGCAAAGTGTCATGTGGCTAGTTTCAATAAAGGCTAGAACTGAGTGAGCCACCAGCCTCCTGAAGCCAGCACTGTAGTCTTCAATATGTCCAATACCCACAAGGGGGTGCTGTGTCGACAGTCCAGTTACTGTAGATAATCCTGAAGTTCTTAAATTAACAGGTTTAAGGCAAGTGCAGCTAAATTCCAATGCAATTTGACAGGAACTGAATAGATTAACCTCCAAATTAATTTGGAAGGATGACCAAGAATGACCATTATAGGACCAACAAGATGGCTCAGCAGGTAAAGGTGACTGCTGAAAAGCACGATGACCTGAGTTTGATCCCTGTGACATACATAATAGAGAACCAATTCCATCCAATTGTCCTCTGATCCCCACTCATGCACTGTGACACATGTGCTACCCAATAAGTGAAAGAGTCTAATAAAAATTAAGAAAAAGAATACCGATATTGTTTGCAGGGAAAACCAAGTTACACACTTCACGGACCTAACATACAACGATGTAAAGCCTTCGCCCAGAGCTATCATGGGCATCTCAGTGGCCAGCTCTTATGCTGTCTTGTTCCAGCAAAGAAGAAAAATGGTACAATAATTTGGGATGGAATCATTGGAAACACTCAGAAACAGGTGCTGTTTGTGTCCAGCTAGGAGAGAATGTGGTATCAGTTGTAGCCAGGTAACTGGGTAGCTGGCCATATTCTCTCTTAACGGCAGACACTGGAATGGACTGCACACACAGCAGATTCAACAACAGAACACATAGCCATTGTTCTAAGCCAAGTGCTTATCTATCTGTCTATCTATCTATCTATCTATCTATCTATCTATCTATCTATCTATCTATTTTGGGTTTTTTTTTTTCGAGACAAGGTTTCTCTGTGTAGTTTTGGTGCCTGTCCTGGAGCTCGCTGGCCTCGAACTCACAGAGATCTGCCTGCCTCTGCCTCCTGAGTGCGCCACCGCTGCCTGCGCTCATTTATTTTTATACACAGATTTACGTAAGGATATTACCATGCGAGTACTTAATGAACTTGGAGCGTGACCCTTCCCCTCGCTCCTGTGCTTAGTTCTCAGTGATGTGGAGACAGACTGAGTCCACAGCTCATGGAGCCAGGCTGCTTCATCAACTGTGTTCTGACTATCACTCCAGCCCATCATTTGAAACAATTATGTCCTACAAGCTGTCACTTCATGAAAAAGCAACAAGGTAGCTAATTTTTGGAGAATATTTGTTATGTTTAATTTAGTAGCTGTAAAAAGAATTTGTTTGTTGTGAGTTATAAAAGTGTATGAAACATGTGCCATATGATTTCTAGTTTTGTGGGAGTTTTGATGTTTGTTTGTTTGTTTGTTTATTTGTTTGTTTTGAGATAAGGTCACATGTCGCCCAGGATGGCATCAAACTTGCTACGTAACTAAGGATGACCTTGAACTTCTGCTCTCCCCGCCTCTACCTCCCCAGGGCAGGTGTGTAGCACTACACCTTGTTTGTGTAGCGCTGGGAATTGGACCCAGAAAATCATGCATGCTAGGCAAGCACTCTGCTAACCGAGTGTATCCCTGGGTTCTGATTACGTTTAAAATGACAGACTCTACGTGTCCTCTTTACTCCATCATTGTGTTGGGAATTAGACACTCATTAGGCAAGCAGATGCTCATACACTCTCATAGGAGCCAGAATGGACAAGGAAAGGGTCTCTGGGGCCAGGGTGAGACTCTAGCCAACACCAGTCTATGTGATGGGCTTTGCTTGAAGATGTGAGCTCCATACTACAGGGTCCACCTACCTGCACCTGACTGGGAACAAGGACTCTGGGGATAATGGACAGACCCACTCTGCCTATGTATATTCCTCCTACTTTAAATGACACCTGGGAATGGATACATCTGCCATGGAAGAAGGTGTACAGGTATCATAGCCTAACCACAAGGACTCCAACAGGATGCACCTGACTCATGTCTGACTGACCACCTGACACCTACCAGGACTCTTTACATGGCAGGGAGTTGGTGCTTGGACAGGGCATGAGCAGAGCTGGAATAACCTAAGGTCAATAAAGCTTTGACCCAGGGAAATCGTCAAGTTGAGGAGGTCTAGAAATTTATGCATGAAGCCATGTACTTTTGTAAAAATAGCAAAATCATTTCCTTTTGTATAATTTTTTTTTTCAATAAGGTCCCCACATAGGATTCAGGATACTAAAAGAGCAGACCCTGCCCCACCTAGAGATTCTCTTTCTAACACAGGACCACCTTCTTCCCTCTGGTGAGCAGAGAAGATTGTGAGGTGGAGGCATCTTTCGCCCACCCACCCACCCCCAGATCCTGGCCCCAGGGCACGGTTTAGCAGAGGAGACAGTGATCTTTTCCAGGGTCCTAATCCATGCATGCACACCCTACTGATTGTGCACTCATGAAAGGCAGCTCCAGGAGAGAGAGGTGCAGAGAAGGACCAGCAGATGGACCTGCAGCAGTTTCTGGCTTGGGGAGGCCCCTGGCTGAGGTGGGGCATTCCACGATTTCTTGGGTGCAGACACTTGGGAGGCTGGTACTTTTAGAGTCACCCAGAGGGCTTGGGTCAGCCTCTGCTGTTGAGATCCAGGGAGGGTCCGGTGATGAGTTCGGGCAGAAGGGCAAGATCCAGAACAGAACAGTGAAGGGCAAGCTAGGGTCCTGTCTGGGGAATCAGGTAGCAAGTTCCAGGACCAATTCTCTCTCTCCCTCCCCCTTTCTCCTTCTTCTTCTCCTCCTCCTCCTCCTTCTTTCTCCCCCCTCCCTCTCCCTCCCTTCCTCTTCTCTTTCTCCTTCCCTTTTCTCTCTCTCCCTCTCCTCCTCTCTCTCCCTCCCCTCCTCTTCTCCCTCTTTCTCCCTTCCCTCCCCTCCCTCCCTCTCCTCTCCTCTTCCCCCTCCCCTTCTCCCCTCTCCCTCTTACCCCCTCCTCTTCTCTCTCTCCCCCTCTCTCTCCCTCCCCTTTCCCCCTTCTCCTCCTTCTCCCTCCCTCTCCCCCTCCTCCCCCTCTTTCCCTCTCTCTCTCCTCTTCTCTCTCTCCCTCCCCTCCTCTTCTTTCCCTTTCCCTCCCTCCCCCTCTTCTCTCTCTCTCTCTCTCTCTCTCTCTCTCTCTCTCTCTCTCTCTCTCTCCCCCTCTCTCCCTGTTCCCACCCCTCTCTCTCCCCTTCCTCCCTCCCTGAGGCCAGGCTCCTGTGGTTAGTGCTCAGATCTGCAGTCTATAGTCCTGTAAGCTGAGGCAGGGGACTCTGCCCCTTCCCTTGCCCTGTGGTTCTCCACTTGGGTTAGCAGCAGGTCTGAGCTGACAGTTCCCACGCCCATTAATGCAACTGCAGCCTTCTGAATCGGGAGTGGGACGCTTTTGCATCTCCTCTTCCAGGTCCATTGGCCAAAGATCCCCTCAAGCACTTGCCATTGGGGAGGGGGTGGTTGGAACACCCACCTCATTCCCCAGGGAATGGTGGAGGAGGGAGGTCTTCAAAAAATGGCAGGCTAGGCCTACCAATCGTGTAAAGGCAGGCGCATCTCTCCAGGAAGAGAAGCAGGGGCTGATCTTCACACAAAGAGGTCCCCTTTTGGGACTCTCCCAGCTCAGCTTTGAAAAGGAGTCCCTCTGAGTGTCTGGTAAATCCTAGCCTCAGAGGCACCATGTCTAGCGCTGAACAGTCTGGCCCTAGCCCTGGAGAAAGTCACATCAAACCCAAACCAGGCTTAAAGGACAGCAAATAGGCCGGAGCAGGGAGTTGCCTCGCCTGCTAGACCCCTGTGCAGCCGCCTGGTGGGACCTACACGCCCACTCCACCCCATGCCGCCGTCCCAAAGCACTCAGCACAGAACTAGGAATACAAATGCCCAGGCCGTGTGTTACCAATAATGTCAGTACCCAAAGGAGGTGCCCAGATTCCTCCCTGCTTCTTAGGCAGCGGAGGCAGAGCGCGGAATGAGGGGCCAAGGGAAGGTGAATGCAGAGTCGGTGGAGAGGAGAAGCCAAGGATGCGTTTGCCGAGGTCCAGGGTCATGGTTCAGCCGTGTTTGAGAGGTGTGCGACGCTCAGACCGGACAGGACTGGTCACTTGGATGGGACCAGACCTGGGACTCTTGGCCGGAGGTGCGCAGGGAACGCCAAGAGGATGCTCGAATGAAGCTAGATATCGGGCACAGGGAAACGAGCTTAGTCTTGTGGGCTGGATTAGGGGCTGGCGCGGGGCTGGAAGTGGGCTCCCTCTATTGGGACGGTCTGGGCGGGGCCGAAGGCGGAACGGGCGTGGCCTGGGCTGGGGGTGGGGCCGAAAAGGGGCGGGAGCCGGGGCGGGAGGGGGCTGGGGTCCGGGCAGGGGGCGTGCGGCGGGCGGGCCTGACTTCTGGGGCGTCCCGCTCCGAGTTCGCTCTCCATCACTGCTGGCAAGTGTCTGCAGAACGGAGCGCGAAGGTCTCAGCGCTCAGGGCAGCTGCACCATCCGCACCTGCGGCGACCTCCCGCCCCGCACCTGGTGCGGCTCGGTTGCGGCGCCCGCTGTCCTCCAGGGCATGGCGCGCGTGAAGACGGGGTTTCGCAGCTGCAAGGACCGCCTGTGAGTCGGCGAGCAGAGGACCGAGTGGGAGCGCGACCGCGCGCACGATGCTTGTCCGGGCGGAGGCGAAAGCCGCTTGGCGCGCGGTGGCCCTGGCTCTGCTGCTGCTCCCCGCTGTGCCTGCAGCCGCTCCGCCTGGACCCCCGCGCCCGCTGCAGCCGAGCATGTGAGTAGCGCGAGTCGCGAGGCTCGCGGCAGCGACGCTGACCCGGACAGAGCTCGGGGCTTTGTCCCTGGGGCCCCAGAACAATGGGCTCTTTGCCTTAACTAGGAGGGGATGGTCTAGACGTGGGGTTTCGGGTTGGATCTGGGGCCCTCGAGACTGCCACAGAGCCCCTAGCCTCCCGGTTCCCGCCTCTGCAGTGAGGGTCCTGCAGACTTAGGCAGGAGGATGCCAAAGTTTGGAGAGGTGAGGAATCCAAGCCCCTGCGGCGCAGGGTCCAGCTGGGGAACCGGCTTGGAGGCGGCCAAGAGGAAGCAGCCTGGTCCCACTTCCTCCCCAAGCTGGTCTCCTGGGGTCTGGGGGCCTGCGCAGGGGCGGGGGTGCCCAGAGGGGGCTGCCAGAACTGGTTTGTGTGTTAAACACGTGCGCTCTGGGGCCTCGGGAGAAGGAATTTAGTACTAGAATGGGCAGGAAGAGAGGGTCAGGGAGCCAGCGGCGACGGATTTAATTTTGAAAGATGATTCCCCAACAGGCCGGTTAGCGGTCTCTCTTAAACTGCAAAGCGATCCCTCTGTTGGCCTCAAAGGAAAACCGGTGCGAACTGAGCCCAAGTGGATGAGGTGCAGGGATGAGAGGGCCGGCGGCCCCCACCCGGCCCTTCCCTGCAAGATGTAAGGTAGGGCCTTGTAAATTTGGCAAAGCTGCTGGGGCTGCATGGGGAGTGGACGGGGACCCTTCAGGCCTGAGTTGGGGCTTCCTCTCTGCCAATTAGAGTGTCCTTTCAGCCAGAGAAGGGACTTGCTGCCCTTGTCCAGGGCTGGCACTAGTGGATCCACCATGTACTTGGCCTTGAGGACAGAGCCCTGGCTCCCTGGGAGAATGAGAGGACAAGCTTCCCGCTGGGGCAGGTGCTCTCAGGACTCCCACCCTGGGTCTTGCTTTGGTCCTTGTGGCTGTTACATAGGAGAACTGATCTGAGCTGGGGCCTCTCACCCGTGAATGGAAGCAGCCTGCGGCCCTGGCTGCTGCTCATTTCTCTTAACTGTGAGTTTGCCCAAAAGGAGCTTCAGCCTCAGAACGATTACTGCAATTAGCATGGTGGGCTAGGGTTGCCAGCCTGCCTGTCCCTTTTCATGGTTGAGAGGGGCAGCAGGCACAGCCTTCCTGGGGTTCTGGGTGGATGGATGCAATCTGGAACATATGGAAACTGTCCGTCGCCCTTTATGGATTCTCCACCCAGCTCTGTCTGCTCCAGCTGATCTCCCTGGGAGTGGAGCCAAGGGCTTGCTGCCTGTGTCCTGCTCACCTGGGCCCAGGAAGTCTTTAGCTGTTGAAAAAGTTGTTGGAACTAGTTGTGAATGGGTGGGAGGAGAGCCTGTCCCTTCCTGCTTGATGCGTTTTCCAGAGCCCACCTTCCCTTCTTCCCGCGGTGGGAGCTGCGTCTCTGGGGCTTGTGCCCCCACCTCCTGGCTCTTGTGTTCCAGTAGGCCCCTGTCCTCAGATTGTCCATTTTGGGTGAGTCTGAGTTCCAGCTTAGTCGAAAGTCCTGCCTGTCTTCCCCAGAAAGAACTGCATCTCTCCGGCGTCTGCACATGGGCTCTAGCTGGCTGGCTAGTGCGGGGGAGTTTCATTTGGCCACACTGGTGGAGATATCTTGCTGGGTTTTGGAGAAGGAGCTCTTGATTTGCTGAGCAGGCGGCAGGTGGAAGCCATAAGGACCAGCTTCCAGAAGTGACTTTGCAGGTTTACTCCTAGTTCTCAACACTCAGAGGAGCAGGGGAGGAGGGCTGGGAAGGCAGCCAGGACCCTAGAAAGTACTTCTTCCTGGCTGACCCTCTCTGTCCTGCTGCCTCCCCCCCCCCCAGGAGTTCTGATGAGCTGGCAGGGCCTGGTACGGCTGCCACACCCCTTTGGCCAGTTTTCCTGAAGTGATAGCTGCTGACTTTGTAGTACTTTGTCCTCCTGCCCGTAGCCCTACGCTGGTGTGTAAGTCACTGTGGTTTCTAGGGGTAGGGCAGCTCTGACTCCCACCCCCAGTTACCTGTAGACCCTCACGAATGTGCTGGAACAATGTGGGTGATTCTCTGGCTGCTGTTGACTGGGGGTGCTCAGATTCAGTGGGCAGAGCCTGGCTACCTGCTTGTGGTTTTTTTGCCTCTGAGTGACTTTCTAGCTTTGTGGAAGCATGGCTTGCCTGTTTGATCTGGAGATGGGAATGATTGCCGAGCATTGTGAAGTTGACCTGGCTGCTTAAGGGCTTCCTGCTGCCCCATTGAGGACGGAGAGAGGGGATGCCCTGGCTGAAGCTGCACCACAGTTCACACACAGCTTCAAAACACAGGGCTTCTCCCAGGCTGGAGCCCCTTTGGGCAGCTGTGCTGAGAAACCTGCTAATGGTGATGACCCTCCTAACCCAGGCAGGTCGTAGGCCCTTCCAAGCTCAAGTTCTATCTTGCAAGGAGCTCTTTGGGCCTACTGGCCCTGAGGGCTTAAACACCCACATTCTCCATGGCTGAGGCCTTTTCCAGTTTATCTCTTGAGTAGCCCCTGATGCCCCTCTTCAGGGTGTGGGGAAGCTGACATGGTGGCTGGCCAGATGCCCCAGAAGACAGGAGGTGCAGTGGGGGCAGAGCGTGGAAAAAGTGCATGTGTGCTGGACCTCCTGTGATGGTCACAGTGGACGGTCTTGTGCCTGGTGGGAGGCCTCTGAGGGTCTCCGACCTGCCTTCACACAGTGTTACGGTGACCCAGAAAGCCACTGGGCTCCTACCCCAGTGTGCCAGCTGTACCCAGGAGAAGTATGCTCAGAGGTGAGCCATGAGGCCAAATGAGGGAGGTATAGACAAATCATCCTCCTGAAGACGTGCCAGGCTGGTTATAGAGACAGTGTGCCTCCCACTTCCACACCTTGGTAAAGGGTGCTTTGCCATTGCCATGAGCGTCCCTGGCCTCTAGCTCCTGCAAAGACTGCCAGCTTCTCGGACCCCCATTCCATGCTTCAACAGATGGTTCTTCAGCTGGGCTAACGTCCCCTCCCTCTGCTGGCCCTGGGTCTACCTTGTGGTTTGGGCTTTGCCCTTCCCACCTTGGTGAGAAGCTGCATGCAACTACAAGAAACACAAAGACACCTTCGGCTCAGAGAGGAGCTTGAGTGTTTGCTGGGTTCTTCTGGGGCCTGAGCTGAGGCTTCTCTTTGTCTCTTCCTTCACTCCCCTTCCCCTAGGTTCCCCATCCTCCACCACGTACCTTTGCCTGCACTTCCTAGGAGAGGCATTGAGTCCTGCATGTGCCTCCCCAGGCCCCCATTAGTGTCAGTTAGCCACCCTATCGGGCCCTTGTAAGAGCTTCAAAGCCTCTGGGCTGGTCTTCTGTCCATGTGGCTTCCTGCAGACCGTCCTCACATGGTTGGGGCTGGGGGCATTCTCTACCTGTCACGGATGTCCTAATACCAGCTGTGTTGCTCTCTCGGGCCTTAGAGCTGCACAGAGCAGGGGCAGGGGGGTCAGAGGGTGAGCAGAGTGAACATGCAGTAAGGGCTTCTGTGTGACCACAGTGGAGCAGCTACCGCTCGACAGGGAGGTTTCTACGTGGTTGGGAGACAGACACCCAGTGTCCCTTCTAGGCCCCACCTGTTGGTCTTCCAGTCAGCTACACTTACCACTAGCCAGAGGGCACGTGTGTGTGTGTGTGTGTGTGGGGGGGGCAGGTGTGTGTTCAAAGGAAGTTGCATATGTTCAGGGGTTCCATAGAGGGCATTCTCCTATAGGCACACAGCAAAGTGAAGGCCAGGACCCTGGCCAGGGAATGCCGAGGAGGGCTTTTCCTGTGTGGGGACTGTTGCTCTTGTACAAACCTTTACTCTAGCCTGTCCCTGTGTTCTCAGCCTGGGATCCTCGGCCCACAACAGGCTCTTGGAAATCAGGGTCCCCCATTCCTTAGCTAGCCATCTGAGAAGCACAGAATCTAAGCAGAGCTCAGGAAGAGGTGGGGTCTTTGGTCCAGGTACCACGTCTGGTTAGCAGGTGATCTTAAGACAGTTCAGGAAAAATCACTGTCACCTCCTTTCAGGTGGTGAAAGGGGCATCCCCATGGGGTGATGCTTAAAGGTGCCTGACAGCAGTGTGGGGGAGGAGGTGTCATGTGGGGTGGTTGTGGCCATCCTGGTTGTCATGGTCACCGTGGTCGCATGTCCCCCTGGGGAAATGTCTTTATGAGGTGGTAAAAATCTTTCAAATCTGGCCCTGGGACTTCACAGCTGCTCAGTCCTGTCTGGGGTTCCACCGGGCCATGGAGAATTGAGTTCACAGTTCTAGCGTACATGTGGGGTCCACAGCATATTCCAGATCCCACTGCTTTGTCCTGGGACCCAAGAGTCCTTGTCCTGCAGTCACCCCAGACTTGGTAAGGCTAGCTTCTACCCTAGATAGGAAGTTTGGGAGACTGGGGAAGGTGTCGTGGGACTGGGAAGTCTCAGGACATGTTAATGACAGTCCTGTGCCTAGGATTGCCTATGGCTGTGGTGCTAACTCTGCCTTGCCTGTGACTGATGGAAAGTTAGGGTTTAGATGGCCTGGTGTCATGCTGGGCAGGTGCAGACCTTGCTCGCCATGACCGGGAGCCCCTAATGCCATGGCTGGGAGCCCCATGGGGGGAGCTACCCACCACCCCCACATTTCCCCAGAGTGCTCTTGAGTAGGAGCAGCAGGAAATATTAAATAGAAGGATTAGAGGGGGGAGAAACAGATAGAAAATACAGGATAGCCTCAAGAGGACCTAGAACCTATTCCAATGAGCTCAGAACATTATTCCAAAGGTCTGTTTATAACAATGCCAAGGAGTGGAGCAAAAGACACACCCCCCTTGCTAGTTACAGTCAAGTTTAGACCCTTAAAAACACCTGATACTCAGGCTCGTGGTCCAAACAACCTCTTATACCGTCCTCCTGGTACAGCCACTAGGAAACCTAGTGGGCTACAACAGAGCCCCTAATGATGCCATGGTTGGGCAGATGCAGACCCTGCTCCAGGCTGGGAGCTCTTGATGCCATGGTTGGGCAGGTACATTCTATGCTCCAGACTGGGAGCCTCTGATGTTTATTTTTCTATGTTCATCTTGTCTGCAGGTGGTCCATACACTTCCCCAAGGAGGTGGCTTCCCACACAGCAGAGCCAGGGGAAAAACAAAAAATAAAGGCTTCTCGGTCAGAACATCCGTCTGGGGGTGGATGGTCTGGGGTCAGAGCTGCTGGTTGGTGTGGTCAGGTCTCTCTCTCTCTCTCTCTCTCTCTCTCTCTCTCTCTCTCTCTCTCTCTCTCTCTCTCTCTCTCTCCCATTTTTTCGAGACAGAATTTCTCTGTGTAGTTTTGGTGCCTGTCCTGGATCTCGCTCTGTAGACCAGGCTGGCATCGAACTCACAGAGATCCACTCCTCTGCCGCCTGAGTACTGGGATTAAAGGCGTGTGCCACCACCGCCTGGCTGTGGTCTCTTAAGTGGTGATCTTTGGACAGCACCCAGCAGTCACTGGGAATGTTGAGGCCATTTGGGGAAGGAGTGCCTCATTGGGCATGGGGTGGAGGCAGAGGTCAGGGGCATCTATACACACACACACACACACACACACACACACACACACACACACATCCTTTTAAGGACTCAACTATATCCCCTGGTGGAGTAGGGACCTCAGCTAGTGTGGGCGTGAGTATACCCGAGAAGAAGGAAGGGCTTTATGCAGAGGATTGCCAGGCTCTCTGTGGTACCCAACAGATTGGAAAATGACTCTGCTCCATGTGTGTGTACTGGTAACCCTTTGTGCTCTGAGTCTGGCCATGCAGGTTGAATGTCCCCTTTTGTTCCTTGGGACATATGGGATCCTCACCTGCTTCCCAGGCTTGGTCCAATAGTAGTGGGTCTTGTCTTCTGTCCCACAACTTGGTTCCTCAGGGCTACAGGCTTGAGTGAACCTGAGCTTTGTGTCCATTACCTGATGAGCACCTCCAGAGTGCTTCTCCAGTTGACTTTCCCTCACAGGATTGGAGCCTTTTCTACCCTTGGTGGGCTTGGAGGGCTGTCTTAGGCTGCCCACCTTTAGCACTCTGTGCTCCCCAAGGCTGTCTTCTGGGACAAGTGGAGATCAGAGTCATAAAAAGAGTCACTGCCCTGGTATGGCTGGATATAGTGACCAGATTTTCTGGTTTTCTCTTTCCGAATTCCTACTTGTCCTCATCCCTACTCCTGGGTCATGTCCACATACTCCTGTGTATCCTGAGGATACAAGGGAGGCATTGGGGTGGCAGGAGTGAAGGAGGGTGTAGAGAGAGCATTATTCTGGGGACCTGGACTTGGGGACCAGCCTGAGCGCCAAAAAGGGCTGTTTAAAGGGAGTGGGTGATGTTACCTACCTTGAAGATTCTTAGGGACTGGGGCAGTGCCTTGTGCAGCACAGGATCCCGGCAGAAGATGCTTGTGACCATCATTCCTTCTCAGTCCCCTTGTCCTGGAGTCCAGAGTGGATGCCAGGTGGGCATTGTGCTGTGGCCTAGCCATAGTTGGATACTTAGTGTAGGTGTGGAGGCATGGCTGGTGACAGCCAGCTGTTGGTAGTAGAGAAGTTAAATGTCATTGTCCTTTTTTTCCAGGCCCCATGTGTGTGCCGAGCAGAAGCTGACCCTGGTGGGCCACCGTCAGCCCTGTGTGCAAGCCTTCAGCCGCATAGTGCCTGTGTGGAGATCAGGCTGTGGGCAGCAGGCATGGTGTGTTGGCCAAGAGCGCAGGTATGTGGCAGAGATCCTGGTCTAATGGGCGGACAGTTCTCGGCTAGGAGCACAGCAGCAGTGACCGTTAGGTTCAGACAGCCAGGGCTGGAGCCCCACCCTGGTTCCACCTGAGGCCTCTCACCGAGGATATGGTCTCTTACCCCCAGACTCTAGCAGGCCTGCTTGGCAGGCCCTGGTCACTTCTGAGGGTGGGGAGGAGCCCTGGTGGTGGTGGGGCTTTGCAGGGGAGGAGGAGTACTGATTGGCCAGAAGGTAGAAGCCCTGCTCAGCCAGCTGAGGTCCCAGCTGGAGATTTTTGCCACCTGACCCCTGGGCCTAGTTCCCAAGCCTGCAAAAAACTATTGCTCAATGTTTTATTTAAAAATCAAACTCAAGGAGTGCCTTTGCATAGCTCTCTCTGCAGGGCTGAAGGGAAACTGGGCCGTGGTAGGGAGCGGTATGGGAGTGGAAACATTGGGTGGTAAGGGAATGATAGAGTTGGCTGCTGCCCTCGCTAGGTGGAGGTGTATGTCTGAGGAAGAAAGGGATAAGTCCTGAGCTGGGCAGGGTGCTCAGCAGGGAGAAGCAGCCTTTAATGTCACCTGCTCGTGTGGGGTCTGGAGTTCATGAGCTGCCTGCTGCTGCTGCTCATGTGGGGTCCGGGGTTATGGGGCACCTGGGCCTGCTCTGCCTGATCTAGGAGCTCCAGGGACTGTTCCAGAATTCAGTATTTGTTTGCTGTCCATTAGGGCTGGAGCAGAACAGAGATGGAAAAAGTACAGTGGAGAATCATTGTTTCTCAGGGACTGTTATCTCCATGCCCGGGACAACCGTGGTAATGTCTGAGGCAGTAGGTGCTGAGGTGTGAGGGGTGAAGTGCTGACCTGGATGGGGCATGCTGCTCAAGTCTGCCAAACACAGCACAGTCCCTCCCTGTGAAGTGACAGGCTGCAGGTCAGGAGACTGAGGGACCCTGAGGGGAAGGCGAGGTCTCCCGTTCTCAGAGGTCCCCATTTTGTACCTTTCCTTGCGGCCTTCACATGGTCATGGGTGCACATGTTTGTGACGCAGGGTTTGGTACTCAAAGCTGTGTTTCCCTGTCCATAGCTTGTGAAAGACACTCTTTCCGGAAGCAGCTGGAAGCCACTGGGGCCCTGAGGCTAGGGACCTATAGGTTGGCAGGGACCTGATGTGGCAGGGTTTCCTAAGTGGCTGAGGACCTCCAGTTTCCTGGCATGATGTCCTCAAGAGTCCTGACATCTGGGAGGGCCCCAGTTCCCTGACTGTGTTTGTGTGTTGGGGGGACAGACATGGGTGGGTGGGTATGGGGGATGGTGCAGTTGCCCTACTGTCTGAGTCAGGGTTTTCTGGATATCTCAAAATGGCTTGAGTCCAGGTTCTGGGATCCCCCATCATACTGCCCAGCTCAAGGCATCTGGTACCTGTCACCCACCCTTTGGCCTAGAACATAGAAGTTCAGCCCCAGGTGGGAGTAGGGGTCCCATGTGGCATTTTGGGTTCTAGGCTCCAGGTGGGGACCAGAGCTCTGTGGATGAGCAGCTGTCTACTATGGTTGAGGCCATCGTCTTTGTTGGACACAGGCCTGCCTCCCTCCTTCACCCATCCTGCTCTGAGGTGTACCTGAGTCGTGCCTGTAGAGGATGAGGGGTCCCACCGGCTCATGGAGATCAGAACTCAGTACACACACTAACCAGGCTCACCTCAGCTCCCAGTGTACAGCAAACACAGGCATGCTTGAGGTCTTGAAGTCCTTGCTGTCCCTCCCAAGCCCTGGGAAATTCCCCCAGTCCTCATCTGGACATCTTCCAGTGCTGTCCTGCTGTGGTGGCCCCCGCACATCGCTTAAGAAGCAGCCCTGAGACTACCCTCCCTCCTCCAGTGTGCCTGACCCAGTGGGATATTGCTTCTTTCCTCCACCCAGAACCATAGGACCTGTCCCTCTCCCTAGGCTCATGAACAGAGCCCACATTGGGATGTAGTCTGAGGTTGGTCTGAGTGGCCCAGGTGTTTAATATGGGAATGAAGTCAGAATAGGACCTCACCATCAAGTTTAACTGCAGGGATGTGGGGGACAACAGAGTGGTCTCTGGGACAGGGGACAGACTTTGCTAGTGGGCTCTATTGTCAGCCTTGTTGGCTCCACAGCAGGCTGAGCCTGTAACTCAGCCAACAGTAGGCTCAGGTGGTGTCCAAGCCCCGAGGGACGTCACTTCACATTGTGACCTCCGGCTTTGGTCGTGGTGTGGCTATGTTGGTATGGAGGCCTCTTTGTTTCTGTCCTTTGCTTTCTGATATGTTATATGTGTGTATGGTGCATGCATGTGAGTGTGCAGGATACTTATGGTTGGGTGTGACCGTCTGTGCACGTGGAGGTCAGAGATGTCCTTGTCTATCCCGCTCTTCCTTACTGTCTTGAGGTGGGTTCTCTTACTGAGCTGGAAACTCGCTGTTTCGGCTAGACTGGCTGACCAGCGAGCTCCTTGTGCTAACCCCCTCTTCCAGTGCTGGGGTTACAAGTAGCCACGGCCAGCTGTCTACATGGATGTTGGGGATTCGAACTTATGTCCTATTGCTTGTGCACTAAGTGTTCTTATCCATTGAGCTATTTCCCTAACCCCTGGGGATTTGTTTGTTTTAGTTTTTTGGGGAGTGGGTGGGGGTGGGCTCTCTTCTTGAGCTCTTGTGTGGCCGGCCAGGCAGAACATCACAGGATGGACTTGGGATTCCAGCCCTCAGTCTGAGTGTTCATGGCCAGGTTGAGAACTAGTTCTGACCTCAGTTTTCCCATCTCTATTAAGGCTACGGTGACTGCTGAGGCCATGCCCCACATGTGGCCATTACCTGGTGGCTCTTGCCACCATCTTTTGTCTTGAGGTAATGGGCATTTGGTGGTAGTATGTGGCCTCATCAATAACAGGTGAGGCTGTGGTGACACCTGAGAGGCCAGAGGGGGTTCAAGGGTGTCATGTGAGAGTCTTGACAGACTAGACAGACAACCAACTCACCAGGCTAGGAACTCTCTGGACTACATCAAGAGCTTTCTAGCTACATAAAGAGGTCCTTTGAGGGGCAAGGAGGAGTCACTCAGAAAAAGGAAGGAAAAGAGAAGGAATGGAAGGTGGCTTGCATTCAAATCATAGGGCCTGTGACCCTCTTGGAAAGCCCAGAGTGAGGAGTATAGTGGCCCCCATTCTGACATGGTCCCAGCAGCCTCCAGCCCTACAGATAGCCCATGTGAGCTGGTGCTGTCTGAAGGTGAGCAGAGTTTGGTTCGCATGGCTGCCTGGCCTCTCCAAGAATCTTTTCCTTCAGGGGGCCTTGTGGAGGAGTGTCCAGGGGAGCCGCACACAGCCCAGCCCTGTCTGCGGCCCAGGCAAGGGGATAAATATTTACCATGGCCAGGCTCTAGTGTGCTGTCGCTGCCAAATATTGTTCACACTGTGGTCGGTTTCTGTCCAGGCAAGTGGTTTCATGTCCTGCCAAGGTGGTATTTTGTAAAGCACTCCCAGAGTTTCTGTGTGCAGAGCCTGTGCAGGAACACATGCTTCCGGGAAGTGGCCTCAGCCTTGTTTATTGGGCAGAGCCCAGGGCCACATGGCTTCCCATGTACTGGCCCCAGAAAGCACAGCCTAGTTTGTTGCCTAGAGACACAGCCTGGGCCACCTGACCATTCCCAGGGCCTTAAGGGCCCTTGACCTGGTGGCTGTTGGCTTGGCGTCTGGGTGGGAGGGTGGACCCTACGGCCTTAAGGGCGGTTGACACCGCGGGCTGCAGGCCAGTTGGGGAGACTGGAGTCGCCATCTTCTCTTTACCTGCCTCTCATACGCGGTCTCTGTCTCTGGTCTATGTCTCACTCCTGGTCTGTCCCTACAAACAGAAATTTCACAGTCATTAGGCTCAGGGGCACTTACCAGGCTGTGAGTTCTGTGTCCATTTCTTAGAACTGTTGTGATGTTGGAGGAGTCTGGGGACATGGCTCAGTTGGTAAAGTATTTGCCATACAGGCACAAAAAACGAGTTCAGAGCCCCCAGAACCCTGGGGGAGTCAGTGTTCAAGCTCAGTATCAGAAGTGACAGGCACCATGTCAGCCTAGATGGAGCTGGGAGCTGGGAGCAGCAGCCATCTACCTTACTGGTCACTAGAGCAAGGAAGGGAGTCTGTGTGGCAGGTAAAGGTGGGCACACGAGTCCTCCCTAGATAGGATGGAGCCTCCAGTAGCCCTATGGGCTACTAAGCCATACTGTGAAGAGGGCAGAGACTTTGAGGGACAGAAGGAGCCAGGCACTGGTGTGTGGGGTATCAGTTCCCTGGGCACTTTAGCCTGCTCAGGTTGCATTAGTGAGGGCCTATTTTGGGGGTGTTCTGAGAGCCCAAGTGCTGGCCCTGTAATGATCAACACATCCTTTCTCTTCTGTTCCAGGACTGTCTACTATATGAGCTATAGGCAAGTGTATGCCACGGAGGCCCGCACTGTGTTCAGGTGCTGCCCAGGGTGGAGGCAGAAGCCTGGCCAGGAGGGCTGCCTCTCAGGTGAGTGCCTGTCTCTCTCAACTGGTACTGGGCAGACTCTGAACAGAGGCATGTCCAATAGGGAGCATCCGCCTGGCCTTGTCTCTCTGGGTGCCGACCCATGGCTTCCATACTCCTAGCCCCTGCCCTCAGCCACATTAGGGATGCCCAGCGACCTTCAGCCCCACAGTTTGTCTGCCAAAGACTGTTTGATAGAATTCAGACGGAAGGGGCAGTGGAGTCCCAGCATAGTCTGGCTTGAACCGTGGGAGGCAGCTGGCCTGGTGCTGGCACAGGAGGGAAGAAGGTAATGCCAGGGACAAAGGAACAGGCCCGTGGAGCATGGCTATGGCGGCTGCTGAAGAGGCCTTGGCCCGCAGGTATGGGACAGGTGGCCAGCAGGTGTTGTGGGGACAGGTGGCTGGCAGGTGTTGTGGGGACAGGTGGCCGGCAGGTGTTGTGGGGACAGGTGGCCGGCAGGTGTTGTGGGGACAGGTGGCCGGCAGGTGTTTGTTGTGGGGACAGGTGGCTGGCAGGTGTTGTGGGAACAGGTGGCCGGCAGGTGTTGTGGGGACAGGTGGCCGGCAGGTGTTGTGGGGACAGGTGGTCAGCAGGCAAGAGTGGTTCCTCTAGAAAGATGCTTCCTAAAGTCACTGGGGTGGCTGGGAGACACACTCCCCACACTGAAGGTTAAGAGTGGTGGGCTTTACCATTGGAGACTTAGCTGCTCATCCTGAGGTGAACTCCAGTGAGAAAGAGGGAAGAGAGAAGGGATGCTTGGTGATTTTTTTTTTCCAGGAGGGAAGTGAGTCACTCTCCGGAAGGGAGCAGAGGGAAGAGGACAGGAGGCCAGCTTGGAGGTGACAAGCCTGGGAAGCAGTCCAGCACTCCAGGTTGGGGTGTTCTGGCCCAATACCAGTATTGCCCTTCCCTCGGTGGCTCTCTGAAGGCATCTGACATGTCCCCTGCTTCCTGTGGCTTATAATGAATGGGGCACAGATACCAAAGTCTAGGGCCCCTGGGTTTCTGCTCTGAGCTGGGGGTTCCCTGGGTCTGCCAGAGGAAGTGCTAATATTAGGATGAGACGTCAGGGAAGCAGAGAGCATTCATGGCTGGGTGGGAGGGATATGGGGCTCCGAGGCTTACTGCACAGGTGGACAGGGATGCTCTGGGCAGGATGGTGGGTGGGGAAAGGGAACGGGACAACCTGTAGCCCCATGTCCCCTCTGAGTCATGAGCTGAGGTCTGGTGAACATCCCAGGGTGAGGGTGGGCAGAGGCAGGCCGAGCCAGGCTCGCCCCATCTGCACAGGCTGCCTGCCCCCTGCTGTGTGGTGGAGTCGAGGCATAGGTGGCAGCTTCCTATGGGAAGTGAGGTCATCGTGACAGAGTGGACCCAGAGTGTAGCAGTGCCGTGAGCACGGCCGTGACCACTCTTCCCTCCCCAGTCTGGCTGATGGGAGAGCTGGGCCTGTCCTGTCAGCTGTCACCCATACTTGGACCTGTAGAGAGCGCGGGTTGCTTGTAACTCCTGGTCTGTAGCAGAAGAGGGTATGGGAGCAGGGCCGCCCAGCCCTGGTGAGGTTGTGGCCTCTATGGAACCTTCCCTGGGCAACTAGTAGTGACAATGGGGTCCTGGTTGTCACATGGCGTGTGAGCCATCACAGGATCTCCACCCAGAGCCCGGGCTTCCTTAGTTGTTTGTTTTGAGGCTTGTTTTCAATGAAGGACTCTTAGTTACGTGTCTGACATTGTTTATTTAATGGTCGCGGCAGAGCTTATGATCCAGCATCTCTGTCTCCGGATGCTCTTCCCTGGCCTTCCTTGTTTACCACAGTCTGGTTCCCATCCTTGAGGGGCTGGTGTAGGTGTGAACCTGCCTGTCCCTTCCCTAGGGGCTGGAGATACAGCATGTTCCCTGGTGGCCACATACTCCTTCCCTGGTCTGCCAGTTTCTCGGGCTGTCTCTAGTAGCTGCTCACTGCTGGGGCTGGGGCTGGGGTCTGGCAGGGACAGCACCTGCCTTGCGAGCCCTTGGTCTGGTGAGGATGCTAATAGTAAGTAGACACAGATGTTGTAGTTAGTATGAGAGGAGGTGTAGCGTTGAGGCTAGGCAGGTGAGGGGAACCCTGGGGTGGCTGGTTGGCAGGGTGGGGTTTGGTCATGGTGTCTGCCCCACAGCATCAAGTTTGTGTTACCCTCTCACAGCTGTCCTTTGGGAGCTGACATCACGCTGTGAGACACAGCCTCATGGTCACCATGCCAGCCTCTCTGAGGCTGTGTTTGTGGAGACAATGAGCCGGGCAGAGCCTGGGGCCTCTCTTAAGTGAGTGGTCTTGTAACCTTTGCCTGACCCAGGCAGGAATGTGGGACAAGTGGCTACTAATGGGCTAGACACCTCCCCCGTGAGAGCCAGGGAATGGAGGCAGGAAGCCCTGGCTTAGTTCCCTCCCTACCCCTGTGAACTATGGTGTGTCAGTCCCCAAGGCCTTGGCTTGGGCTGGTGACACAGGTCTGACAATGCCCACCTCAGAACCATGGATGCAATGAGTAACTCCTTGTAGAGACTACTGGTGGTATACAGTAGGAGCTCAAGCAGTGTCCACTTGTCCAGCTATTATTATAAGAGGTCCAGATACCTGTTGGCAGAGGGGCAATAGCACACAGGGTCACTTGCTGAGGGTTCAGGTAGATCTGTGTCAAGTTGTGACCTCCAGGGATGGAGTCTGGGGACGGCCTGACAGAATGCCTTAGCTGCTTAGGATAGTTCCTCCCTCCTGTGAGGTCCACTGATCTCAGATACTTGCACAGGCTCCCTCACAGCAACCTGGCCCTGCAATTCTCCATCCTGTGGGCTAGAGACCTCGGGGAACCTCATTCCATCTCTGCTGTGTGCTTTCCACAGTTGTGAGCGAGAGACTAGGACAGGTGTGGGTGGGTAGGGCTTCTGTCTTAGAGCGGAGGTCTCAGATTCTTTTCAGTGTCTGGAACCCTTAGAGGCCCTGACTCCCATGGTCAGGTGTGAACATAGCAACTGTCCACAGTCCCTCCCAGTCAGTGTGCCAGTTAGGACTGGCGAGAACTAGGTGGGGCCAGAAGTCCTCATGCAGGAGAGAGAGATGCTCGTTTATTTCAAGGGCTGAGCTATGCCTCCCATTCCTCCATCACCTCTAGCTCCCTCCACAGGGAAGGGCAGTGCTCTGGCTGCTAACCCCAGCCCTTCCCCAGCCATTGTGAAGTTTCCTTGCTTCGTGTGACCTGGAAACTGTAGGAGGACAGTGTCAGCCTGAGGGTGCTGGGGAACCTCACGGTATTTGTGTAGGGTTGATGGAGTGATCGAGGCCAGAGAATGGCAGGAAGCTGCTAATCGGGCTGTGATTTCTCCCAGGTCCATTTATGGGATTGTGGCTGGGAGGTGACCAGAAAGAAAAAGTGCTGGGTGGGGTGTCAGGGATAATTACCAGGCTTCCCGAGAGCCCTTGTGGCCCTGTGACGTGGGTGCGGCTGGACCCTGGCTCTCTGCTGGGCTGCCTCCTGCTTCCCATGTCTCTGATTCCACTCTTTAAAAAAAAAAAAAAAACCCACATAATTCTTTATTGATTCTTTGGAAATTTCATGTCATGTACCCCAGTCCCATTCACCTCCATATCTGCCCCCCATCCCTGCAGTGTCCCCTCTAAGAGGAACTCCCCCACAAATTAATTAAAAACAAAACAGACAAAGCCACCTTGCTCCTCCATCTTTCTAACATCTCTTCATTCATCCTAGTGGCACCGGGAGCTGTGGTGACACCCTTTTGCCCAATCAGCTCCACCCACAAAATGTTCATTGCAATGAGTCATTGATCTGGTTGAAGGCCTCTGTCACACCATCATCACTGGACCCTCACCGAAACTCCTCTCAGATACCTTGCTGTTGCCCTGAGTCATGGAGGTCCTTTGGAACGCAGGACCTTCACACGCTCCGGCAGGTTACGTAGATGGGGTAGCTGTCATGATGGATGTCATGTGGATGCCCGGAGTCTGGGTGGTAGCTGAGCTGGTTGGTGGAGGCCACTGAGACTGCCCGCCCCCAGGTGAGGGGTGGGGCCTGCTCTCCCAAGTGTGTGTGGGGGGTTGAGGGGGCAACTCTCCCGTGAGGGGTAGAGCAGCTCTCCTGCTGCTGTGATGGGGGAGGCAGGGCCAGCTATCCCAGGGCTGGTGAGGGGCGGGCCCAGCTCAGCATGGCTCTCGGATTCCAACATACATGGTTCTTATGACCTACTGTGGCAATGCCTTGAACATCAACACAGACCTTAGCTGCAGCAGGAACATGGACCCAGACATGGTCCTCGGCACCAGCTCAAGCTGGTATGTCACCCCGGCCCTGGTGGCAGCACAGGCCTTCCAGATCAGTTTGACCCCAGCTACAGCAAGGCCCTCAGACACCAACATGGTCTCAGAAGGCTGACCAGACCCTGGGCATCCACACAGCCCTTGATAGTAACAGGAGCCATGAACATCAACACAGACCCTGGCTGTGACGGGGTCACGGACCCAGACATGGCCTTCGGCAGCAGCCCGGTCCTGGACATCACCATGGCATTTTGTGGCAGTGCAGGCCACTCAGATCTGTATGGCCCTCGACCCCACCTTGCCTCAGGTGACAGCCCAGACCCTGACTGCAGTAGGGCCACACTGGATTCCATTCTTTTTTTTTTTTTTTTTTTAAAGATTTATTTATTTATGATGTATATTGTTCTGTCTGCATGTATCCCTGCAGGCCAGAAGAGGGAGCCAGATCTCATTACAGATGGTTGTGAGGCACCATGTGGGTGCTGGGAATTGAACTCAGGACCTCTGGAAGAACAGTCGGTGCTCTTAACCTCTGAGCCATCCCTCCAGCCCTCCATTCTTATTCCAATTAACTGGCAAATTTTGTTCGGACCCTCCTAATGTCTAAGCCATAGCTGCTGAAGGCCTGTGTTGGGACTCACCCCCTTCCACTGAAGGAGGGGAACTTGTACACAGACAACAAGGTGCCTGTCCTAAACAGCCAATCTCCGTCCTGCTGCATCCAGTTCCTGAGACAGACCTGCAGGCGTGAAACACTAGCCTGTGGTGGCTGGGCGCAGCTCAGGGGAGTGTGGACCCAGTGTGGGCTGTGGAGGACAAATGTCAGGAGCTGCCTCAGCTCCATGGAGCATTAAGGACTGTGAAAGCAGACTGCAAGAGAGTCCAGTCTCTCTCTCTCTCTGTGTCTCTCTCTGCCTGTCTGTCTCTGTCTCTTTCTCTCCCTCTCTGAGTTCCATAGGCTTCATTTTTGCTGGATATGTATTGTGGGTTCCCAAGACGGACTATTATAGTGTATCCTGAACAGTGTATACACTTACAGTGTATCCTGAAGACAGGGGCTGTGTTCAGAAAGAGAAGCACCATACTAAGGCGGCACAGTGCCTTGATGCATATGTTAGCTCGTACCAGTATGAGTGTACCACTCCACAGTTGCCATGGAACGAGGAAGTATGGGGTGGGAAGTTCTCCTGAGTGAGAAGTGTGGTGGCAGAGCAGGAAGAGGGCAGGGTGGAGTGGGAGGGTGGAGAAAGCCCTGTCCCATGGTAGCCTGTGTGTGAAGGTGGCCTTGTGTGTACCTGGGTAGGAGTCCCAGCAGGACATGGGGTATGAGGTGCAGTACCAGGGAAGGATGAGGTCAGGGTAGTGGAGATAGGAGAGTCTTATGGCTGTGGCAACGATGGCAGTGGGGCATCTTAGGGGACTAACCGTTCTAGAGTTGATATCTTAGTTTCATTTTCAGTGATAAAAAGCAAATTAACTTAGGGAATAGAGGGTGTGTGCTGGTTCATTTTTATCATCTTGACACCAGCCAGAGTCATCTAGGAAGAGGGAACATCAATTGAAAAAAATGCCTCCATCAGATTGACCTGTAAGCAACTCTGTGGGGATTTTCTTGATTTGTGGTTGATATGGGAGTGCCACCCCTGGTGGTCTTGGGTTGTTTAAGAAAACAGATTGAAGCCAGGTGGTGGTGGCATACACCTTTAATTCCAGCACTTGGGAGGCAGAGGCAGGCACATCTCTGAGTCTGAGGCCAGCCTGGTTCAGAGTGAGTTCCAGGACAACCAGGTGTAAACACAGGGTCCTCTCCCACCTGCCTGTTCTCAAATACCCAGGAGCTGCTTCCAAAATTACCACACAGAGGCTTATATTAATTATAAATGTTTGGCTGATGGCTCAGGCTTATTATCAACTAGCTCTTACATTTAAATTAACCCATTCCTATTAATCTATTTATTGCCATGTGGTCCGTGGCTTACCGGTCCTCCAGTATCCTGCTTCTCGGGTGGCTTGCAGTGTCTCTCCAGACTCTGCCCCTCTTTCCCTGAGTCCTTAGTTTGATTCCTCTGTCTAACCTTATCTTGCCTTGTAGTAGGCCAAAACAGCTTTATTATCAACCGATGAGAACAATATATATTCACAGCATGCAGAAGGACCATCCTACAGCAGCCAGGGCTACACAGAGAAACCCTGTCTTAGGGAAACAAATAAGGAGGGGAGGAAGAAGGGGAAAGAGAGGGGAAGAGGAATAGAGAAAGGAGAGAGAGAGAGAGAAAGGAAGGAAGGAAGAAAGAGAGTAAGTAAGCAGATGGATGGAGTAAGCCATGGAGAGCAATCCAGTAAACACGGTTCCTCCATTGCTTCTGCTTCAGTTCCTGCCTTGAGTTCCTTCCCTGACTTCCCTTCATGATCTAGACACCTGGCCTGCAAGAGCCAGGCTGTAAAATGAAACAATCCCTTTCCTCCCCAGTTGTTTTTGGTCATGGTATTTTATCATAGCAACAGAGCTCCAAGTCAGACAGGATTTATTCAGTTCACAATTCCAGGCGACATCTATCACTGCAGAGACATCAAGGCATGAATTTGAAGGAGTGAGTCACAGCCAGTGAAGAGCAGGGTGTGTATGTTGGAGGGTGTGGCGAGATATACACATGTGCTGCACAGTGCTCGGCTCTCTCATTTTTATGAAATGAAATGTTGCTGCCCGTATTTCGCATCTTTCCACCTCAACCCAGTTAAGAAAATCCCTCATGGCATGCCCTCTGGCCAACACAATCCAGACAGTTCCTCACTGAGGCTCTCTTCCCAGGTGATTCTGGATGTGCCGTCACAGCTGGTAGCTGCGATCCGACATCCAGGGCCTGCGTCAGCCACGCTCCCTCTCCCAGCTGCTGGTAGCCCAGATGTCCTTGGTGTCCGAGACACATAGCCACATTATTCTGACACTGCCTCTGTCTGTGTGTGACCTCCTAGTTCCTGCTCCATGTAAGGACACTACGTGTGTTTAGGAACCGCCCTAGTCCAGGTCTTCATTCCCATCTTGATGTTGACCCCATTTTCAAGCAAGGCCACATTGTAAGGTCCCTTATTGGTATGAGTCTTAGCCAGGTGCCGTGTGGTACAGGTCTTTAAGCGTGGTGCAGAACAGTGATAGCTCAGGTTGGAGGGCTGAGGAAGGGACTGGCCGGAAGCCTTCTGTCCTGCATCGAGAGGTTCTGGGATGTGGTCAGAGTAGCCAAGGGGGAGAGAAGCAGCTGTCCAGATGGCAAAGGAACTCAGACCTGCGCCACCTCCAGGAAGCTGGCCGCCCAGGGCCAGCTTTGTATGTCTGCTTATCCCTCTACCCCACTGCTGGCCACCATGCTCCCTGCCATGTGCTTTGTATGTCTGGGGACGAGAGCTCAGGCTCTTGGCTCTGCTCAGGCAGCTTCAGTCTGGAGGACATGCGGTGAGAGCACTCAGACTACCTCAGGTCCTGACCTTCCCTGACCGCTCCTGCCTCCGTGGTGTTAGGGAGGGCCCATCGTCAGGCCGTCCAGGAAGAGGCCAGACATTTTCTTAGAAAAATTCCTGGGCAGGTGGAGGCACTTGTCACTATGGGAAGTGAGAGGTATGTGACTCTGATCCTATTTACTGCCTCGGTTCCCAGTAGCCTGGACATGCACAGTTGGTCGGCTAGGGTGACTCGTTGGTGCACCAGGCAGGTGGCTCCTGCAGATCTGCTTCTCCCAGGACGTCATGGTCTCTCTGGCTGGCTTGTCGGGGATCTGTGAGAGGAGCTGCAGGAAGGCCACTTGGACCCCAGCTCCCCTCTGCTTCCTGCCTCAGCATCTGCTTTTCCTTTTCTGTTTCCTTTCTGGCTGCCCATCAGCCCTGCACTCCAGTGTGGGAATTGGATATGCCAGGTCCCAGCTCCTGGGTTTCCCTTCCTCCACATGGATGCAGGGCCTGCTCCACAGAGCCCACGGGGCCCTGCCATGCTCCTGAGACCTCCTGTTATTTCCTTTAAGTACCTCAGGTCACCCAACCACAGAGTACAGTTTCCACACTTGTGTACTTAAACTGCCGTCCACCCAGGTGAATCAGCCATATTCTGCCTTGTATAGATTCATACACACAGAGATGCCCCACCCACTCATGCCTGTGTAACCATACGCTGCTCACTTGTACAACATAAGCTCACATGCATAACGTGTTCTGTCACAAGCCCTGTCTTAGTGTTCCATTGCTGTGAAGAGACACCATGACCATGACAACGCTTATAAAAGAAAGGATTTAATTAGGGCTTGCTTACATTTTCAGGGGTTTAGTCCATTATCATCATGGCAGGGAGCATGGTGGCCTGCAGGTAGACATGGTGCTGGAGAGGTAGTTGAGAGTTCTACATCTGCATCCACAGGCAGTGGGAAAAAGAGAGACACTGGACCTGGCTTGGGCTTTTGAAAACTTAAAGCCCACCATTAATGACACACTTCCTCCAACAAGGCCACACCTCCTAATCCTTCTCAAGTAGTGTACTCCCAGGTGACTAAGCATCAAATATAGAGCTTATGGATTCCAGCCATTCAAACCACGACACTCCCACACAGTGTGTAGGCACATGCCTAGAGCTGTACACTTTCATAGGCCCACACATGTTCCTATCGACAGCATGCATACACTTTAGCTGGGAGTCTCATATTCATACCCTCGATTCCCTGGGGTGGCCTTCTCCTTCCCCCACTCTGAAAGGGGTTCCATAGAATGAGATCCCTGGTACAGAAGAGGCTGTTGGATGGGGCAAATCAGGACCAACCCAAGCGAGTCTCAGGTGCCAGCAGTAGGGTAGAGGGATAACCAGGAGGGCACCACGGTTTACTAAGACGCTGGCTCTGGGGTGAGGAACTAGGGGTGGGCAGAAGAGACGTGGACAGCTGGCCCCTGGAGTGTTCTGTGGCTGTGGGGGGCTTGCAGTGTCCTAGCCTTCCCTCTACCTGCTTGGGCTCTAGGGGACACGGCCTTAGATCCCCCCACCTGACCTTGCATTTCAGACTCCTCTGAGGGAGTTCTGAAGGGTCTCTTCAGGTCAGCAGCTAGGAGGAGGCCCTGTAGGCAGACTTCCCGCCATGGCCTGGCCCACACCGGGTATTCGGCAGATTATTGGTGATTTTATAGTTCCCACCTACACTTGATACCGTGTGCTCAGTTTTATAGTTTGGTTGTTAACAGTGCCGCTTCCCTGCCGCCTGCCTCCTCCTCTGCCCTGTGCTGGGGACTGGGGCCAGAGTTTTGTGTTTTAAGTAAGCACTCTGTCACTGAGCTAAGTACACACACACGCACACACACACACACACACACACACACAGCCTATTCTTTATCCATAATTCTATGACTCCCATTCCTTATGAGGTGTGGTACCTCATGAAGCTAAGGCTGAGGTCTGATGTTTGTGAGGTCCCCTCAGGTGTGGTTTCCTCAGGCTCCCATGTTAGGGAACTCAAAGAGGTACTTGTCCACCAATATGGCAACCCGTGGCTTCAGTGTCAACCCCTTGGAGGGCACAGGGTGATATTGTCACCATCATGTCCTACCTAACACAGTTACCCACACAAGCACTGTTCATTTATTTGTTTGCTTTTTGTTTTTTCCAGACAGGGTTTCTCTGTGTAGCTGTGGATGTCCTAGAACTCCCTCTGTGGACCAGGCTGGCCTTGAACTCAGAGATCCCCCTGCCTCTGCCTCCTGTGTGCTAGGATTAAAGGTGTGTGCCACCACTGCCCAGCACAAGCACCGTTCTTGTTACCTGCCCACCCCATGGGAGCCAGGCTGGGCTGGGCCTGTCTGCTGCTCCTTGTGGTTCTTCATTTGCTGGTCCTGACTCAGGCTTCTGCCTCCCCTGGAGTGTGTGAGCCTGTGCCACCCCCTCCAGCCCCAGGACTCCTCCTCGTGGCTTGTCTCCAGCACTCTTTGAGCTCCCAGAAGTGTGTGCTCGTGGTCTGAAGCACCTTTGTCTCAAAATCAGGGAGCTGGTGTCGTCTGTATGTGCCCTCCTTTGGATGCTGGCTCCCATCTGTCCCCTAAGGTGGGGTGGCACATTGCCTGGCCATCAGATCTGTCTGCCTGCTCGGCTGACAGCCACCGTGTCATAGTGTCAGTCCTGGCCGTGGTCAGGTGGAGCTGGAACCTGCTTTTGGGAGCCCCTGGTTCAGGACAGGTTGGCTGTCACTCCACCATGGGGTGGGGGCTGGGAAGCACGCTGAGATCTGGGTGGGATGTGACAGGCAGGGTCACCGTATGGGCTTTTGTGTCAGGTTAGTGTAGCTCTGCTGAAGGGGTTGTGAGGGAACTGGACAGCAGGAGGCGTCTGCAGGGCGAGAAGCGGTGGTGGTTTCAACCAGCATGGTGGCTGTGGAAGCAGGTCTGCTAAAGCAGTGTGCGGGTGTGTGTGTGTGTGTGTGTGTGTGTGTGTGTGTGTGTGTGTGTATGTGTCTGCGTTCTGGCCTGAGCCTCCAGGTGGATGGTGACAGTGATTGGGGGTGTTGTGCACTAGTGCTTGGTTTGGAGAGCGGCTGTGGTCAAAGAGAACTTGAGTAGGAGGAGGCCCTGGTGGCTAGGGGTCCTGGTAGGTCTATATGTATATGTATATCTATCAATCATCTGTTTATCGCCTGTCTGCCTGCCTGCCTGCCTGTCTGCCTGCCTGCCTGCCTGTCTGCCTGCCTGTCTGCCTGTCTGCCTGTCTGCCTGCCTGCCTGCCTGTCTGCCTGTCTGTCTGCCTGCCTGCCTGCCTTCCTGCCTGCCTGCCTGCTTGTCTGTCTGCCTGTCTGTCTGTCCATCTGTGGAGCACTCAGACTTGCCGTGGAACCATTGAACGTGTGCCTCCTGTCACTGGATAGAGGGTCCTGCCTTTCTAGCTGGTGTTTCCAGTAAGGACAGCCATGGTGCCCACAGAGATGAGGCAGTGGGGTCTGGTAGAATGTTCAGAAGCCATTTCTTTTCCTCTTTGTTCCACAGTTAGATGCTTCTCCAGGGAAGGTTTGGCAAAGGCCTGGGAAGGAAACAATGGACTCTTGAGGACACAAGCCTGAGGGAAACAGGAAGTGCTACTCACCTTAGAGATGATGCTTCTGTCTCTTGGAGAGAGACAGGGCACGGCTCCCAAGCCCAGCTCCAGGCTGACCACTATCAGGTGCTGGCCGCTGCAGCTAATGTGACAGGCCTCCCTAATTCCTCTGCTGAACAGAGACCGAGCAATCAAGTGTCCGGCTGGTACTGCTTCCACCCAAGGTGGCCACTTTGGCTCTTTGGGAATGGAGGTCTCTGGACATCAGGAGCCTCCTACTTGGTGAAGAAGCAACCCCAGCCTGCTAGTCTAGAATGAAGACTGTGGAGCCATAGGCTTTGGTTCTGTGCCCCATTCAATGCTGTCACCCTGATGCACAACCAGGTGGCCCCTTGGCAAAGAAAGACTTCCATGTGTGGATCATGGCAGGCTTTGTCCTGCTTTGGTACCTTGTGGACATGAGTTAGTGTTTTGCCCCACTTAGAGGTCCTATTTAGCTGTGATTAGGTGTGGCCATGACTAGGGGATACTTCAGGTTACAGTGTATGGCACAGGACAGACTGAGCTGGGGCCTGTGACTGGCGAGCTGGGTTGGCCATAGCCCATGATAGTTTCCCCAGGGCTTGAAGAGTAGGAGGCTTTCCCATGTGTAGGCCCTGCCTCCTGCTTTCTCTGTAGGGCTAGAAAGCACAGTGTAGACCAGCTGCTGGAGCTGTCTTCATGTCCAGCATTTCTGCATCCTGTTGGGGCACCAAGCTGCCCAACCCCCTCATCACAGCCCCTCCCCTTTCTCCACAGTGACATGCACCAATGTTTTAATGGTGACTGCTATGTGCCAGGCTCAGCCTAGCAGGGCCACTGTCCCATAGGTTTCCATGGTTTGCACTGTTGGTTTGGTGAGTTGAGCCCTACTGAGACAGCAGGAGCTGGCTGTGTGTAGCCTATGGGCAGAAGAATGTAGATGGAGTTGGGCATGACATTTTCCTGTGGATTCTTCAGGCTCCTTGTCGCCTGTTTGAGGCTGGTGGGGAAGGAGGCTCTGAGATACACTGTCATCGGTGGTGTGTGTTGCAGCTGTGACCTCAGAGCTTATACTGTCCAACTATGGTATTTGTGGATGAGGTTGCACCCTGAGAAGGGCTGGAGTGGAAGGGGTCCCTGGCCTACACTGCCAGCTGGCCAGAGTCCAATTGTTCTATCGCTGTATTATCATTGGGGGCTCAGTATCCAGTGGGGGGTGCATCTGGGTTCAAGGCAGCATGTGCTATGTGGGCTCACATATTGTACATGCGATGCTCACGGTATGGGTGACTTAGGGGCCCTTGCCCATAGGCATCTTAGGTCCTGACGTCTGTGTCAGTAGGCACTGGAATCCAGACTTGGTCTTTCCAATAGCATCCTCAGTGCTGGTCATCACAGGCTGGCCTCTGGGGATCAAGGTGGACCCAGAGGCGGAGTGCCTTCCTTGCTGTGGGCCTGGCTCTCTCTGTGTTACCTCTCGAATCCTCACAGGTCAGGGCACCCGTGCAAGGAGGACTGGTCCTTTGGCCACATTGCGTTGGTTAGATCCATAGCCTAGTGGCACATGAGTAGAAGTTGCCTTCACTGAGAGGTAGATAAGCTGTGGCGGACTTCCTGTCCTGGAAGAAGTAGAGGTTGGTTGTGGAGGTCTAAGGAGTGCAGGGTGGGGTAAGGGAGTGGTAATACGGCAGGGTATACGGGAATGGGTGTGCAGGACTAGTGTGCAGGGCTGCACGTGCAATAGTGTGTGCAAGGTAGGGTGTAGGTGGACTGAGCGTGTAGGACAAGGTGTAGAGTGGGTCATGCAGGCCTGGGTGTGCAGGACTGTGTATATAGAGTGGGGGTGTGTGAGAGTTCCATTTCTGGGGAGATGTAAAGAATGTCTATCCCCTTCTTATAGCCCCACCCCCAATGATAAACCCAAGTATAAAATTCTTGGAGTCAAAACCAGCTTGGGGGAACCAATGAATTTATTGGACTTACTTACAGAGCATGAGTGAGACTGTACTTACAGGAATGTGAGCAAATCCAAAACAGCCATATTACAAAAAGCTCTCACCCCAGCACAGAGGACGATGACTCTATAAGCATAGCTAGAGTACCTCCCACCCGGTTAACCTTACAGTCCGTGGACTCCAGCACCTCCTGAGGCATTGGGTCAGGATAGCATACAGACGGCTGGGAGGCACAGGAGGGAGTGGCTAGACTCTCAGATGAGTCTCCAGTGACCCTGCTCACTGCTTCCTATGAGGGGGACATCTGCAGTTGACAGGCCTGGTCTTGAGGGTTTCTTGCAAGTAATTACCACTGTTCTGCTGAAGATGATGGCTGTTAAGTGTTCTCGGATAGGGCTGCATATGTAAAAGAGGGTGTGCAGAATGGGACCCACAGGGTCAAGCAAGTAGGGCCAGGTACGCCAACTGTGGTGCGCTGGGCGCCAACTGTGGTGCGCTGGGCTGGGCATATAGGCCTGAGTGTGCTCAGTATAGATTGGGGCCTGAAGAGTTGATCGCTTAGCCTGCAGAGCCGGGTGTGTGAGTTCTGTGCTATTTCTAGGGACAGCCTCTACCGTCATACCCCTACCCAAACCCACACAGTCACTGCCTGCTCTCTTCTGAAAGCTGGATTTGGGCACCATAGACCTAAACTCAAACATAGCTGGGGATATTTAACTAACCCCTCCATTATAATTGGTTCCAGTTTTGAAAACAAAAGCCGTATTTGTCTGGTTTCCCCCAAATTCTTTGTTTGAATGAGTGGATGAAGGAGGAAGGGTCTTTGTGGTCCCTGAGGGTAATGTATGGAGAAGTGTCCCCAGGAACTGTGCCCTCGGCCTCTTCCCCGCCTCTTGCACCCTCCCCACCCCCATCCCAAGTCAGCCTTAGTGGCATTGTCCCCCACACTCCACTGCCGGGAAGCCTGGCTGCTGCAGAAGCCCAGGAGGCCCCTGGAGCACAAAGCAGGCCTGTGGAGCGGCAAGACAGGCCTTGGGCACAGCCTTCATCTCAAGGCCATCCCCAGCAGGAGATGAGGACAGGCCCTGGGCAGCAGAGATCCTCTGTGTGATCATAGCGGGCAACACTGGCACAGTTGGCCCTGGCCACCTGTGTGACCAGACTCCGGGATGCCACGCTGTCCTGCAGGGGATGAACTGAGTCAGCACCAGTGGGGCCCAGGAGCAGCCTGGGGGCAGGGCCATTACAGGGACAACTTCAGTGATGGTAACAAGTGTGAGGTCCAAGGGACGGATGACTGGAGTGAGCACACGTGGTTCCCGCTCTCTCTCCCTCAGGGAGGACCCCAGGACTTCCATCTTCTCT
Organism: Peromyscus leucopus; assembly: GCF_004664715.2. Taxonomy (NCBI): domain Eukaryota; kingdom Metazoa; phylum Chordata; class Mammalia; order Rodentia; family Cricetidae; genus Peromyscus; species Peromyscus leucopus. The sequence continues at coordinate 152,340,209 of NC_051064.1, forward strand.
GCCATTTCAGTCAGTGAAGTGGGAGAAGATGTCCTGCCCCCTGTAGGTCTCCAGGATCGGTTAGAGCTCCATGCTCCCTGACCAGCCATGCACACCCTCACCCACCAGGAATCCAACTTCCCTCTGTCTCCCACCCAGAGTCATCTCTGTGTGATGAGTTGGCAGCACCCCGTCTACCCCAGTGTCCATTGGGGACCTGCACTTTGCATGGCTGGCATTGAATAGGGAAAGACGGGCAAAACTTGTGCTCAGGCTATGAGTTGTTGGCACCATGACTACTGTCCCTCGCCTGTACCCGTCATGGCTGTCCTTGTGGAACCATAGCATTTTTGTGACCCAAGGCCAGGCTTGTTCCAGGTGAACCAAGGCTAAGCCCGTGTACTTTCTTAGTCCGAAGCTTAGTCTCTGGGATTGCTCTTGGCCTCAGTTTCTTCACCAGTGAGAGACGGGCTGATCCGGTGGGTCTCTGCTGGGGCTCTTGCAGTGGAGAGGCCAGTGGTCAGGGTGGCAATGCTGTCCAACAGAGTTGGATGGCCTTCAGAGCTTCTGGGTAGAGGAGGGCCTGGGGCCTGGGACCTGGGGCGGTTTGGAATTGGGCAGGGGTCAGGATAAATTTCCAGAGCGGGAGGGGGAGGGGCAGTGGAGCTGGGAGAGGAGTTGAGAAGCCTGGGCCAGATTCTCAGGAGTCGCAAGATGGAGTCACTGGTGAGTGTCTGCAGTCTGTGTGGCAGCTGGCGAGGTTCTGTCACTGTGCCAGGCGGGAGAACACGAGGCTACCCTGGGGTGATGGGAAGCGATGCCTGGCTGGGAAACTCTTGGGCAGCCATTGCGCTCTGGGCTATGGGCGGTGGCTCAAGGGTGCCTGGTTCTAAACTGGGATAATTGATTAAGAGAGAGAGAGCCACCCTGCCAGCTGCCCTCAATGCGTCCACTGTCTCAGGATGGGAGACTGACCCTTTAGTTCAGGTCCAGATGCCACCCAGGGCTACTTTTGGCCATCAGCTGCAGTCAGGCCTGGGTGTGGCTGCCCTGGGACTCTGGCCCATGGGGAAGGACCCCGTTTCTCTGGAGAGGCCCTTCCTTGTCCCTCTTACATGCAAGTGGCCATGCCCTGGCTGTAGTTGAGGCTAGTTCCACCTACAACAGAGTCACTGTCCCAAGGCCTGCAGCTATGATGTCTAGGCCAGGCTGATTCCTTGGAAAGGGAACTGCCAACCTGACCCTGATCCTGGGCTATGTACGGCTACAGGCTCCCTGTATTGTTTCTCACAGTTGTTTCTGGGCTCAGTCAAACCCCTGTTTGGGGCTACAGCTGCCTCAGTGAGGATGACACCTGGGAGGGGGGTGCTCTTTGTGTTTGCAGCTGGACCCCAGCACTGGGTTATAGGGTGTCTGGGAGGACCCAGCTCTCCAGCCTCCAGGGCACATGAACTTTTGTATTCTGTGCCTATTTCCTGCTGAGGGCCAGGTCTCTCAGAGCAGAGGTATCCAGAGGCATTTCGTCTCTGGCTGGGTGAGCTTTGTGCCAGCTGCCTGAGAGAACTGACACCCCACCCCCCTGGGGTCTGTGCTGTACTGCCAAAGGGCTGTCCAGGAACCCCTGACAGGCGGCTCATGTCCCTGTAGAACCACTGAAGGAATGTGCTGGTTATCGCATGAGGGTACCTGGCTTCTGATCCCAGGTGTTGGGGTGCCTGCGCCCAGATGCCTCTTGGCTTCCCCCCTTATTGGGCCACCCGGCCATTGAGGACTCTAGGCAAGAACAATCATTCCATCCCCATAGCCTTCTGTGCCCTCCTCTCCCCATGGGATGGCCCTTCAGATCCATTGTAGATGGGTTTTTCTTTGGGCCGCCAGCTCACAAAAAATGACTTCTTATTGATTAGGAAAGCTCAGCCTATAGCTTAGACTTGTCCCAGTAGCTCTTATAACTTAAATTAACACATTCATATTAATCTACATTTTGCCTCGTGGCTTTTTAACCTCTCTTCCATCTTGCACCTCCAGTTTCCTCTCCATGTCCTCTGGTGTCTCTCCTGTGCCTAGATTCCTCTTCTCTTTCTGCCCAGAAGTCTCACTTAACCTCTATTGGCCATTCAGCTCTTGATTAAATCAATCGGAAGGCGCCTTGGCAAAGACACGTCTTCACAGTACACAAAAAGATTGTTCCACAACCCCCCACTTTCTGCAGAAGCCATTGCTGGTGGCCTGCAGTGGCCCTGTGACTAGGCAGGTCAAGACCATCTCTGCCCCAGGTGGAGTAGAGGGAGGAGTGGGTGGCTTTGACTTGGTCCTCCTCTCTGGTCGTGCTTGAGGGAACAGTGATCAGGACAGATATGGCTGCTCCAGGTCCCTCTGGGATGCTCAGCTCTGCCATGTTCTCTGCACAATTCCTACCTTTTCCAGTGTCAGCAGAGGCTAGAACATTCGTGTTTTCCCAGTGAGTCAGTAAGGAGCAGACTTGGCCCCCTCCCCTGTTCCTAACAAAAGCACTTCTGTCTTTGTCTGGGATGGCTGTCTCCCAGGGCTGGCTTCAGAGCTTCAGAGATGGGTGGTCTTCTAAAGACATAATTACAGCGGTCACCGTGAGAGGCCAACTTGCAGGCACAGTGCTTTTTGAGCTGCCTGGCCTGGGCATTGGAAGACTGGTGGTTGGCATATCACGTGACTGGCAGTGTCCAGGCACAGTAATAGAAAGCTCCATCTTTAAGGATGTGTGAGGCCTTTGGGTCTCAGTTCTATCCCAGGCTCAAGTCCCCCACCCCTTGTTTTCTTGGGTGATCTCTCTGGATAGTTCTCCCCAAACTTTATGTGGGAAAAGATTCAGATTTCTAAATCCTTTGATTTAGTTTTTCCCCTGCCTCAGCCACAGTGCCCTGTCCCGATACAGGATCAGGCAGTCCTGGTGTGTGCCTTGGTGCTGATCACGCCCTGAAAACAGGGGTGCCTGCATTGCTTGGGGGTCTGTGATGGCTGATATTCCACCCCCCAGGTTTGCCCTCAAGCCTGGTGGAGGTCTGGCTGGGGTCATGAGAACCTGGATTGTGAGGACCTTATGGCCAGGAGCCCTGTATGGTGTGGGTCACTGGGACCACTTGAGGCTAGGGACAGTGCCTAGGCCACTGATATATGGTTTCCTGGCTGCTGGTGCCCCAGTGAAGCCTAGCTTCACTTATCCAGAAGCTGCAGTGACCGATTTAACAGCCCCCACTGGTCAGGCTGAGAGCTGACCACTTTTACTTTGAGCAGAAGAAAGGCTGGGCCAAGTTGAATGGTGGGAACTGTGGTTGACCAGGCACTGGATGGAGACACCTCCATCCTCCATGCATGGCCGCCTCTCTTTCCTCAGCCCCACGTCTTCATGGCTTTGCTATTCTTCAGCTGGCAGAGGAACACAGAGGGACAAGCCTCTGGGAACTTCTGGAAAGCATGCAGGACACAAGTGTCTGCCTTTGAGGTGGACATGGCCCATGTGGGAAGCTCCCCTTCAGGAGGGCCTGAAAGACCTATGTCAGGTTTCAGGAGCAGTGGAGGCATCCCAGGGAGCCAGCCTAGGGCTGTGGTTGTAGCTGTTTGTCACTTCCCTGTTGCTCAGCAGCATGGGCCTGGGGACAGCATCTCAGGATGTAGTGATGGCTCACCCTGCACACTTCCTCCCGCTGTGCTTCTACCCGATGGGCTGCACTGCTGTTTCCAGGGCCCCAACATCCTCCAGCCAAAGAGACGTCCCTGGAAGATCACTTTAAAAATAAAGCTTACAGTAAGTGTGAGTTGTCTCTGGAGTGTGTGGTGCTCTACCCAGAGATCTGCCCTCCAGGCTGGTCAGCCTGCTGCTCAGAGGACCTGTACACTGTGTTCTTATCACTCAAGGAATCCTCAGGAGCCCCATACAGCAAAGTGGCCCTGCTTGGCTTGCCCAGCTTGACAAGCCCGCAGCCTGTGTGGTCTGCACCTAAAAGAGCAAGCAAGGTGCAGCCTCTGGCTGATGCAGGAGGAAGCTGCCCATTCTGATTCTGGAGACTGCCTGCCCAGAGACTTGGGGGCTCCTCTGAGGCTACTCAGTAGCAAGTCTGGGGTCAACCCTTTGTCCCAGCCTGGCAGAGCCCATGAGCAGCTGTGGGCAGCAGCTTCTGTGAACTGGGAGCTCCAGGCTACTCTGCCAGAGTGAATCAGCTGATTTGGATAAGTGAGAGCACAGAGGGCCTTGCACCCTTACACTCAGCCATGAGCCTAAGGGCCAAGGAGAAAAACTCTTTTCCTGTAGGGCTCCAGGCATCAGCCTGCCCTGGAGTTCACAGAGGTTCCAGCTCTAGGTGGTGTGTGCAGGGGATCCCCATGCATGGAGCTCAAGTGCAGACTGAGCAGAGGCCAGTAAACATGGAGCCTAATGTGGGGAGCAGTGCCAGGTAGGGTCTCTGAGGAATAAGTCCCTTGATCCCGTAGCCAGGAGTGGATGGATGGGTTTGAAAGGCTACACTTTTGTGGTTCATGGAGCCAGTGTCTCAGTATTTGACAGGCTGACCCACCCTGTCTGGTGTGCCATGTGGAAGGAATTGGCCTCAGCACCTCGGTCCTAGGCTCAGAGGGAGGCACAGATACGCAGCTGTCAGAGCCCTGCTGACTGCCATGGGATACACTGAACACCAGGAGTCCCTGTTGGTATGGAGTCCCCCACGGGTTCATGGGCTAACCCTCACCCAGCATTTGGACAAATGGGAAAGCCAACCTGTGCCTCAGTTTCCTCCCTGGGAAAGAAGAGGTGGCTGTGAGTCAGATGGACAGCAAGTGACAGTTTTACTGACTAACCACAGAGTGAAGGCGGGCTCTTCAGAGGTCAGCGAGGGGTGCCACCTCCTCCCAGCCCAGACTGCTTTCCCAAGCTCTGCAGTCCCACCTTGCAGTTCTGCAGCCCAAGGTCCCTGTCATGTGGCTCTGAGGCCACAGACCCTAAGCTTAGGCCTGCCAGGCCAGGTATTTCCATGCCTGCTACCCCTGTCCCCAGAATCAGTCGATTCTGTAGGCCAGTCCACTTTCACCAGCCCCGAGTGTTTTAAAGTGTTGGACAGACCTGGGGGGAGGGTCACAGCTGTGGGGCTCATAGCCCAAGGGTCCTGAGCTATGGGGTCTGTTTATGACTCTTCCCAGAGGCAGGCGGCTCTGGCTCCTTCCAGTCAGAAGACATGTTTCCCAGAGTGGCCTGGGAGCTGGTTCCATTCCTACTCAGACAGCAGAGGTCAGCTTGCAGCTCATACCCATTCTACCCGGGCGACGGCCTCTCAGAGCAAGCGCTGTCTGGGGAGGTCAACTGTAGGAGATCTGCTGATGGCTCATCTTGGGGATTCCTGGGGTGTGCGATTCCTGTTCCCACAGGATAATTAACAAGGGATCTGAAGGTGGGGGAGCTGGTGGCTGCTTCCCAAATCTGCTCTTGGGTCTCAGCCCCAGGCATTCCAGAGCAAGGCCCTGCCCTCTGTGCCCAGTGGTGCCAGGCCTGTACACCATCATGAGGATGCAGGCCAGCAGATAGCAGGACAGGTAGCGTGGGAGGGGGGAGTAACCACCGAGGTGCTGACAGTTACATAAATGGTTAGCATCCAGTCGGGGCTGGCCATGAAAGAGCTGCTGCCCAGGTCATGCTAGGCCAGCATCTCTCTGGAGCCAGGAGCAGTGGGGAGGCTGCTGCCCCTTGGTAGGCTGAAGGCCTCTGAATCTGGGAGGGGAGGTCTCAGGAGGGAGGGCGAGTCCTCGATTTTAGGAAAGCTTCTTGTGCTGGGTGCTAGGTTTCAATAGCACCAGCCTCCAAGGCCAGGATGGAGTGGATGAGCACAGTGGACCCCCAGGCACACTCTTGTTGTGCCCGTTACTTGTGAGTCAGGGGGCCCGAGGCCCTAGGGCAGAGAGGCGTGCAAGCTCATAGTCTTTCAATTTAACTGGGCATTTCAGAAAATTATAGACAGCGGGTACCACTGTGCTAAACCCCACTGTGGAAGTCGTCCAGGATCCATTTGGCAGCTCTGGGCCAAGCATCTGCTCTCAGCTCAGGCCCCAGGTTCCTGGTCTCCTTCCTTCAGCCTCGGCTTATACCTTCTCAGCCTGCCTTTTCTTCTAGACTCCTTTGGAAGGCCTGACTCACCCAGCAGTCTGCGCCTGATCCTCCAGGACTATTCCAAAATGCTGCCAAGGAGCTTTGCGCTCGAGGAAAAGGGAAGGGTGTGGTTTGGCCTCTGGCCAGCGAGGATGACATCATCTCCTTTCTACCACGATGTGTTTGGAGACGCACCCCAGGTCAGTTGCTTCCTCACATGGAGAGGAAGTGGCTGCATGTCCTGGGACACCTCCCTTTGTGTCTGGGCTGTGTCTTGGAATGTGTACAGCGCAGGCAAGCTCCTTGATTTTGACTGGGTCCCCTGGGCCTGTCATCCATCCACCAGTGAAAGGACCAGACGTAGGTCAGTGGTCCATTGAGCTGTTCTGCCTTCCTGGTGAACTGTCTACCTCAGGGTTTGCAGCTGTGTCTACTTGCAAGTTGGGGTGGCTGCCCCTCAAGCTCTATCCAGGCCAGAGCTGTGTGTACCTTTTACTCTTCACAGTGTTCCTTATTCCCGGCCAGCTGTCGGCCCTTGAGGCATCTCCCCATCTCCTGGGAGCACCCCATCCTTGAGAGCCTTCATGTGTATACCCTGGCTGGCTTGCCCTCTGTAGTCCTCTGTGACTGCTTTGCTCCTGGTGGCATGAGCACCGCGGGGGCACCGTGCCCTCAGTTAAGAAGGTGGTACTGAGAGCACATGGCTGTCCCTACACGGTGCTCGGAACCCACGTGACCCTGGACCCACAGAAGAGAGACCCTCACGGGGTTCAGTCCAGACTACCCCTCTGTTGAGCTGTGTATATGATCTTCTCTACAGGTCTTGGGTGTCCCTATAAAACAGGGCCAGGGTCCCAGGCATTCTGTGGTGCCTGGGGCAGAGGAGTTTTCTGTAAGATTTCCTCATCTCACTCTGTAGATGAGGAAACTTGACATTTACAGGGCTAATGCCCAGACACTGAGCTCTTGAGAGGACTCCAGTGTGGCCATCCCAGTGTGCGGGGCTGAGCTGGTGGCTGGCGTTTCCTTGGTGGAGTTGCAGGGCTGGTGTAGACCGTGGGCAGGGGCTGGGCAAGGGCTCTGCTCTGACTGTAGCTCTGGTCCTGCATTCTCCTGGTGTGTGGGGAAAGTGCTTGGCTTAGGCTTTTCTGTAGCCTGTGGTAGGAACATCCTTACCTCTTGGTCCTGCCCACTCAGGATCTCCTTGCCAGACTTCAGACCAGTGCCTGTCAGGTGCTGAGGATTTGAACTTGGCCCTAGCCAGATACTGTTTCCTGTGGGCCACTCGGGCTGTAAGCCACACCTGGAGAAATACAGGATGCAGAATTTGCTGGGCAGGGTGAGAGGTCAATGAAGACATACCTAACCATGTCTGCTATGGACCTATATAGCTAGAGAGTGGCCATAATCGTGGTTGCATGGGCTGTGTGTGGTGACCCCCAGGGACGAGGAGGGCTGTGCTGTGGGGAGTGGGCTGTGTGTGGTGACCCCGGGGATGAGGAGGGCTGTGCTGTGGGGAGTGGGCTGTGTGTGGTGACCCCCGGGGATGAGGAGGGCTGTGCTGTGGGGAGTGGGCTGTGTGTGGTGGCCCCCAGGGACGAGGAGGGCTGTGCTGTGGGGAGTGGGCTGTGTGTGGTGGCCCCCGGGGATGAGGAGGGCTGTGTTGTGGGGAGTGGGCGTGTGTGGTGGCCGGGGATGAGGAGGGCTGTGTGTGGGGAGTGGGCTGTGTGTGGTGGGGGATGAGGAGGGCTGTGTGTGGGGAGTGGGCTGTGTGTGGTGACCCCCAGGGACGAGGAGGGCTGTGTTGTGGGGAGTGGGCTGTGTGTGGTGGCCCCCGGGGATGAGGAGGGCTGTGCTGTGGGGAGTGGGCTGTGTGTGGTGGCCCCCAGGGACGAGGAGGGCTGTGCTGTGGGGAGTGGGCTGTGTGTGGTGACTCCCAGGGATGAGGAGGGCTGTGCTGTGGGGAGTGGGAATACTTGGTTGGGTACCTGTGCAAAGGAGAGCAAAGGGATTCTTTCTTGTCACTGTGTCCAGTGGGCAGCCTCTGAAGCCTGCTGTCAAAGGGTCTTAGTTTGGTCCCCATGACCTGGATGCTCGAGGTGGGCAGCCTCATGGCTGTCCAGGGACTGTACTGAACGGGTCTTGGTGACTGCCTCTCCTGTAGCTGTCCTGGTTGATACCCTCTGTGCCTCTGGAGAAGGGGCCTAGGACTTACAATCCCAACTATATCTGCCCTCCTTAGGGTTGCTGGCCTCTTGTCCCTTATTGCCAGAGTTGGGGCGCCCAGCTTTCCATCTCTTCCAGACTTTTCCCTGGGTAGCAGGGAATGTTAATAGAGGAGCCCTCAAACAGGTAGGTCCAGCACTGGGCAGATTTAGAGGTTCACAGATCCCCTCCTGGAAGAAGAAGAGCTCAGGGTACCTACTTTCTTTGGTGCCTTGTAGTTAGGGTGGTGCGCTGGTGCCCCCTGGTGGCAAAAAGAGGCCAGTGCAGGCTTATGGCTGCCTAGGATTTAGGGTCATTAGTATTACCCAAAAACAGTTATGACAGGGACAGAGTGGGCTGAGGGTCTCTGCCCTGCTGGGCTTCATTCCTGCATTTCTCACCTACTCTTGACAATGTCCAACAATGCCCATGACGATCTGATGCACCGTCTTCCCCAGGACTTGGGGACAGTAGGAGAAATGGCAAGGCCCAGACCCCCCAGCCCACTCCCACCCATCCAGCAGTCTATTACTGGATCTCACCAGGGTTTGGCCAGCCAGGCCAACCTGAGATCTTTCCACTGAGGTCTGCACCATGGTATTTGAAGTAGTAGGGGAGAGATATTTGGACACTGGAGGCAAGGGGGAGGTGGGGCTGGGAGGTCCAGGGGGAGGTGACGTGGCACAGACTTGGCGTGGGTCCAGGGTGACTCTGCCAACCTGTGCAGAGTGGCAGGCGTGGTCGGGGAGGGGCTGGTCACAGGTCTGTTGGCCCTGTTAGGAGTAGGGTACAAAATGCCTGTTTTGAGGGCTCCCTCCTGTTGTGGAAGGCAGAGAGAGGGTGGGGAGCAGAAGGTCCAGGGAGGGGGTGGAGTTATGTGGGGAGATGGCAGGTGGGGCTGGGGGAGGCTTCTCTGTGTTGACAGTAGTCCAGGATGGGGAAATAGAACCCAGTGTGATATGGACAAGGGAAGTAGGTCCCTGTTAGTGTGGGCCCTGGGTGTGGGGAGGGTTCTTAGAGGCTCTTGGAACCTTGAACCAGGAAGGGTTGGGGAAGGAATAGGCTAGTTGGGGGCATGAGAATGGGTGTGTCAGGGAAGAGCCTGGGGAAGAGGACTCAAGCCTTCAGGGTGCTGGACACAGGGTGGGCAGGGCCACAGCCTTCCCTCTCCAGACATGGTACCGCCCGAGCCTGCTCTGTCTCCGGGTTGCCTTATGAAGAATGGACGGCCCTCACTCCCCCAACTGTTCTACCTCTTACCCCTCCCCCATGCATTTTCCCATGTGTGTATGTGTCTGTCTGTCTATCTGTGTGTATGTGTCTGTCTATGTGTATCTCTATGTGTCTCTCTGTCTGTTTCTATGTGTTTGTGTATGTCTGTGTGTCTAGGTATCTGTGTGTGTGTGTCTGTGTGTGTGTGTGTCTATGTCTGTCTGTCTGTGTCTGTATCTATCTATGTCTCTGTGTGTGTGTGTGTCTGTCTGTGTGTGTATTGTGAGTTGTACTCCTGAAGGTTTCATGTTGACTGTAAACCTTCCTCTGTCACCCTCCACCTTATTCATGAAGTCAGGTGCCCTCAGCTGAACCCAGAGCTCGCCCATATGGTGAATCAGCCATCTTACTCTAGGAGATTCCCCCCTCTGTCTTCGCAGTGCTGGAATCACAGATGGGCTGCTACAGGTGCTGGGGATTTGAACTCCAGCCCTCACACTTGACTGGCCTGCCTCTTAGTTCTAATGCCCCGAGCACTGACTTCATTGCTGCCCTGCAGGGCGTCCTGTGGTGTGACGTTGTTTGTAGAACTTACGTCCAAACCAGATGTATGGACTGAAATCCAAGTCCGGTCTCTGCCTTCAGCAAGCACTCCCTCGACAAGTGCTTGCTGGCCTTTACCCTCTCCAGGCTGTATACTACAGCTCTGTGATGTGGCCTGTTTACAGGGACCTGTGTCCAGCAGGAAGGCAGATGGAACAGGCCACTCCCAGAGACACAGGGCCAGCCTGGGGCCAGTACTGACTGCGAGGTCAGGGCTAGTCAACAGGCCGGGAGACTAAGAAAGGTGTGGTGGCACCAGATGAGGGTGGGCATGGGTGGCCTCTCTGGAGAGATCTTCAGCTAAGTCCCAGGCTCCTGGGATAGCCAGTGTCCTTCTCTAGAGCAAGTGCATGGAGGAACTGCTGATCTGGCCATCTGTGCTGGATGGGGCAAGTCAGATGCTGGCCAGAGGATCATATGTATGCAGCTCTCCCTTATAAACCCAGAGTGTGAGCGCACAGCTGGCCAGCTCTGGCTAAGGCTGACACCCAGGGTGGGTTCCCAGCCAGGACGAGCCCCATCCCTGGCAGAGTGCTGAGCTCTGCTGGAGGGAGCCGTAGGAAACTGAAGAGCGCCCCCAGATGCTCCGGTTCTTGGCCCAGAAACTGAGCAAGAGGCAAAGCTGATCATAGCCGGTCATCCAGACCGTGAGGAAAACACGGGTTGAGATCTTCCAAGACCCGGGAGAACCAGAAGTCAGTGTCCCTGGCAGAATGACAAAGGGAGAGTGGGACAGACAGTGAGGTAGAGACAGAGGCACACGCAAGCGAGTCTCCCAGCGTGCCTGGCCCCAGTGTGCTGCTAGCTTAGTCCTGCTTGGCCCTGGTCCCCCTGCTACAGTCCTCCCTCCTGGCAGAGAAATGAAAGGTTCAGAGTCATGGCCACGGCGGCGAGTGAAGACCTGGACATTTGGGGGATCTGAGGAATGTTCTTGGCATCTTCTGAGCTTTTTACATCTTGTCTTGTTTTCTGGGAAACAAATGGAAGAGAAAAAAAATCTGAAGCCCATTTCTACAGCTTTGGATGCTGATGTGTATAAACAGGGGACCTGACAGCTCTTGGAAAGGAGTGGGAGGTGGGAGGGTCTGCTGGGGGAGGGAGGGCCTGCTGGGGGGGAGGGCCTGCTGGGGGGGGAGGCCTGCTGGGGGGGAGGGCCTGCTGGGGGGAGGGCCTGCTGGGGGGAGGCCTGCTGGGGGGGGGGGGGGGGGGAGGGCCTGCTGGGGGGGGGGGGAGGCCTGCTGGGGGGGGAGGCCTGCTGGGGGGGGGGAGGGCCTGCTGGGGGGGGGAGGCTGCTGGGGGGGGAGGCCTGCTGGGGGGGAGGCTGCTGGGGGGGAGCCTGCTGTTGGAGGGAGGCCTGCTGGGGGGGGAGGCTGCTGTGGGGGAGGCCTGCTGGGGGGGCAGGCTTGTGCGCCCCATGGTTTTGGTCGTGGGTCTGTAGCTGCTTCAGCGGTCTGGGGTGGAGGCTCTTTCCCTGGACACTTGGGAGAGTTTTCCATGCCATGCATCTTAGAATCTAGATGTACCCTACCCTGGCACCTTGGAGTCCACTTTCATCTCCGAGTGGGCATTGTGTCAACTACTTGTGAGGTGTCTGCATGAAGAGCCTCTTGTTGGTGCTGGGTGGCTTTGGCTGTGATGGTGATTCTCACTGCCTGTGTCTGGGATTGCTGAGTCCTGGGCTAAAGGCAGGAGGAAGCAGGAGTCTTCTGGTCTTGTCTGGTGGCTCCACTTCCTGAGCAGTCTCAGTGATGCTTTTGTGTGGAGCCTTTGGGTCCTGTCCCACCTGTCACCCACGTGTCTGACCTATCGTGATGTCTTTCCCCCTCATTTGTCTTGGGCCTCAGCTCCTGGCTGAGAGGAAGCCCAGAGTTGGCCCCTCAGCTGTTAGGCTGTCAGAGTGCAGTGTGGTCCTCCCTCCACTGCCCTCCACGTTGAGCTGGAGGTTGGAAGCTCCTTCCACGTCCTTGGCCAGAGCCAGTGGCGTTCTCCATGGCACAGACCTTACTGTTCCCCAAAGTCTGTCTCTCCAGCTGGGCAAAGCCTTCCTTCCCATAGGCAACCACTAAGGAGCTGTCACTCAGGGCCTCCTCTGTGCCTGGCCTGAGGGTGGAGCAGGGAGCCTGGGCCTTCGCCCTGCCCTCCAGAGATCCTAGAACTGTGGACAGGTGTGGGCCTGAGGGCACTGGGGCCCAGGGAGGGAGGCCATCTGTGGAGGAGCCTCCCTGTCTCAACCAGAGCTATTAGCCAGCTGCTCCTGTAGCCACCACAGTGAGAGGGCCTGTGACTTTCCTGAAGAGATTGCCCAATGATCTTGGATGTCCAGTCAGGTGAGGGAGGCCTTTTAGGCTATTTCTGGACCACCATGTCTTGCCTTCAAGTTGCCCTGGAGACCATAGGCCATGGGCCTTTGTGTGGGATGTGGGATGTGTGGAGTGGGGTGTGTGTGTGTGTGTGTGTGTGTGTGTGTGTGTAGTGGAGAGAGAGAGAGAGAGAGAGAGAGAGAGAGAGAGAGAGAGAGAGAGAGAGAGAGAGAAGAAAGTTGGCTCCCATCTCCAGTTTCCTGTTGGAAAATATCATTGAAAGCCTAGCTCATCAACTGTGCATGGTTCACTGAATTGAACTGTTATAAGCTGGCTACATCCATACTTGTGCTTCTAATTTCTGACATCCTGTAAGGGGAAGAAGTTAAAAAGTCAGAGCTTGGACAGGTGAAGACCATAGTTCCATCCCTGGGAGCCATGTAGTGGAAGGAGAGGCTGGAGTTCCACAAGCTGCCCTTTGACTTCCACGTGAGCCCTGTGGCATTAGTGTTCACACACATACGTGCACATGGAATAAATAGAAAAAAGATGTAATATGAAAAGTTGGAGCTCTCTAGGCACTAGGGGGAAAGGGCTAGGAGACAGGAGACATGGGGGGCAGTGAAAATATGCTGTGCTCTCAGAAGACCTATGTCACTCTACCTGCTCAGACCTCTGGAATGTGTAACACCCAGCATGAATCCTGATATGGACCATGAACTTGGGGTGACAGCTCTTCTGCACAAGTGTACCCCCCAATGTGGTGTTAATAAGGAGAGATGGCTCAGCAGCTAATAGCACTGGCTGCTCTTCCAGAGGACCCAGGTTCAATTCCCAATATCCACGTGGTAGCTCACAGCCATCTGTAATTCCAATCCCAGAGTATCCAACATCCTTTTCTGGCCTCCATGGGCACCGAGCAAACATGTGTTGTACAGACATGCATGCAACCCAACACTCATACACATATAATAATTACAAAACATTTTAAAAGTAAGGAAAGAATTATGGGTGGTGGTGTAAGGGGACATAAGGGACTCTCTACTTTTTGAATTTTTCTATAACCCCAATGTTCCAGAAACAAAAACAAAAATGAAAGAAAGCAGAGCCATTCAGATACCTCAGCAGGTAAAGGCACTGAAATCCTGAATTCTATACCCTAGGCCCATGTAGTAGAAGGAGAGAACAGATTCTCATGAGCTGTTCTCCGACTTCCCACATGCATGCCGTGGTATTCACTTGTGTATGTGTTCATGTACACACACACGTGCACACGCAGGCACACACAGTCAGTGGATTTTCCTGGAACTGTAGCTACAAATGGCTGTGAGCTACCCACTGTAGGTGCTGGGAATTGAACTCAGGTCCTCTGAGAGCCCCTTCCCATTTGTAAAGAACCATTTCTGCTTGTTGCTTAGGGCATTACCTGATGCTTGTGTTCTCTGAGGATGGACTGGACTGATTTGGTCTCTGCCTGTCTCCATGCTTCACAAAGCTGTTTGGTTTGTGGCTGTGGTCATCACAGATGCTCACACGTTTATAAGAAAGGGCCACATGCTGGGTCCAGTAGTGTTACTGCGGCTGAGCAGATGGTGGTAGTGGTAGTGTGAGGCTGACCGTCTGCTGCAGAGTCACCCCGGGTGAGGTGGAGTTCTTAAGTGGTTTCTCTACACCCTGAAGCTCATTTTAAGGACAGACTGAGCATCCCCAACTTGTGCTCACATGCTGTTAAGGTCCAATGCTTTCCTTCTGCTGGGTCCCAACTATCACCATTGCACAATGAGATGTATTTTTATGAAGGAGTGAGGAGTCCTCTGAGGTATTCTCGAAGGAATGCCTCAGACTCAGGTGAAAGACCAGAAGCTCAGTGATGTGAAACTAGAGAGCTGGGTTGCTAGCCCATGAATTCCTGCCCTCCACCCCCCACCTCCCACCCCCCGCCGCCCCAACACACACACACAACACACACAACAGTTGTTCCCACAGTACTTTAGGACTAAAGCAGAGGATCTCATTGGAAAATGTAGACAGTGGCCCCACCCATCACAACCAGCACTTAGGGAAGGGACCCAGTCTCATGGCAGAAACACTTTTCCCATGCGAAAGGGACCTTTGTAATGCCTTTAGATAGCACACTTGTCTATTTCTGAGAGAGTGGGAATGGAAAGCACATGCATGCTGTGGCATTCACACACACACACACACACACACACACACACGTCATTGAATCTCCATGGAGCTGGTGCCTGTGGTTGGCACACCTTTCCTGAGCAGGTTTCTTCTGAACTACTTCTGCCCTGAGGATGCTCCTTCCAGAAAAACTTACCCGATAATGCTCCTCTAGGCTCCTCTTTGGCTGTACTGCCTAGGTCCCTTCTCACCATCCCATGATTCTTTGTTTATCCCATCTTGCTCACATGGGGCCAGGCCTCCCAATGCTTGTTCTGGAGGAGTCCTGGTATGGATGACCTCTCACCCTACTCCTACTAGTTTGTGTTAAGGTGGACAGGGTCTGGTGGGAATCAGCCTGGAATGTTCTAGCTGCCCCGGGCTGGTGGGACTGCTGAACAGAGATAACCACCCAGGAAGGTATGCAGGTAGTGGAAGCAGGCTTGCTCCAACAGTGGCTCTGCTGGGCACTGTTCCCTCCCCTGCGCTGAGAGCCAAGGGCAGGCTCCAGCCCGGAGCGGTAGGCAGAGGCTGCTGAGTGCTGGCTTGTTTTTCCATTTTGAAGGTAATCCACACCTTGTGACAGTATTAACTTCTCTGTTACCATTCAGACTAGCACAAATGGGAGATTTTGAAGATTTCCACCTCATGGGTCTATGGTATAGATTCCCTCACCGAATTCAATCACCCATCTTCTGTAGCTCTGGAAAAATCACAGCCCAGCCTTGTGTAGCTTCCCGGGGGGTTCATCTACATCGGTCTGTGGCTCCTTTCTCCACCCTCAGACTCAGGGTACGACACCTGCCTCTGACTCTAACCTCATCTCTCTCTTGCCCTTTGTGGTCGCAGTGAACGCCTCCAGACAACCTCAGCACCTTAGCAACTCTTGCTCCAGCAGCCCAGCCCGACCTTGATGATGTAGCATCGCATGTTTATATGCCCTAGGGGTGGGAGGCACGTATCTCAGGGGCCAGCATTGCAGCAACTCAACACTGGGAAGCGAAACAAGGAGAGCAATTGTAGCCTCCCCTCCAAAGCCCAGAACATGTACGTTCTGGGAGCCCTGTACTTAGCTACCTGCCTACCTCTGGTCTGGGGCCTCCGGCCCGCCAGAACCGTCATGTGAGGCACCCCACCCAAGTACTCCAGTGCAGGAGGGAGGCTGGCGTGGCCAGATTGTCCTCAGGCCCTTGCTGAGTGTCTCTTGCTGGACCCACAGGCTGTTCTGAGGCCAAAGGGCAGCCCTCCTGGACTTCACTGACAGAGCAGACAAGAGCTAGGGTGGGATGGGGTGGGGGTGGGGGGGGGCTACAGGCTGCTTTACTTTGCAGGAACCTGTGTGCTCCAGCCCTGGGAGAGGTAACAGAATGCCGAGTTCCATCCTGTGAAGTCTTGGATATAGCAGTTACTGTCGGTGTTTCATAAAACCAGAATGGCAGACACTTCCTGCCTCCAGGGAGTTCAGGGGGCTCTTTGGGTCAAGGTTGTGGGCCTTTCATAGAGCTCTCGGTTACATGGGATTCTCAGCCACAATCAGAAAAGCAGAGCATGGGCTCTTAGCCTATAGATACAACCCAGGTCTCTGTGTCTGGGTCACCCAGTGACAGGTTGGGCCTGGCCTGTTTCGGAGAGGCTAAGACTTTGGTCTGGTTCTAGGGTTATAGGTCAGTCCTAGAGGGCTAGTGTGCCAACTGCAGACCTGGAGTGGATGGGCCGAACTCTTCCCCAGGTGGGGATAGGGGACACTTATTGGCGTTGGTTTTCCTGTGAGCAGCATGTGTACACAGTTCCTGACAACTGTCTTCTTGACAGAGGCACAGGAAGGTCTATCCTGTCCCCTGTCACCCCTGTCAAGCATCCACCTTGCAGATGCTTCCCTGAGAGTCATGCACTATAATCTTGCCTGTGGCCCCAGGGAGAACTGTGGTACAGGCCACGGCAGGTGTCTGGCTTGACAGCCAGTGTATTGAGAAGGTTCTAGTCCACCCTGTGGGGTTCCCAGCATGTTTCTTAAGAGACTCAGCTCCTGGGGTCTACCACAGTTCCCAGGTCCCCCATAACCAAGTGTGATGACCAGTGTCTTGGTTCTGGCTGTCTTGGGCCTGGATTAGGTAGGACCCTGGGGCTGTGGTGGCTCCTGATTTTGGTCTGTGTAGATTTACTCAAGTGGCCCAGCTAGGTCTTTTTGTTGTATGCTCCCGCATCTAAGGTGAGAGAATGAAGAACCACAGAGGTTTGAGGGTCACCACAGTCCTTCTGCAGCCTGGAGGTCAAGCCAGCTCAGAATCTTGCCCAAGAGATCCTTGCCCAGCTTCTGAGTATCCACCAAAACACCATTGGGCGTGAAGTGCCCAAGGTTCAAGAGGGCACTTTGGCCTGGCATGTGTGGGTGTTTGTGTCCAGGACTATGAGCCCTGCCCAGCTCTGACCTTCACTGGTTACAGGCAGTGTGCCTTGGCTCCTGGGAACCTCAGTGGCTGCTTTCTACAGCCCCTGAGAGCAGCTTGGGGACGTTCTGAGCGGTGGCTTGGTGGCTACCCAAATGTGTGGGTGATCTCTTTTGAGTGGCCCTGGGTAGATGGATGTCCATTGCTGGGCCTTGGCTATAGTCCTGAGAAGTGGCCTTTGGTCCCTCCTGCTTTAAGGGAGTAGGTAGGAAAGGCCCAGCAGAGCTTGGGAGTTCTGCCTATTCTATCTCTGCTCTGAGGAAGTATGTCCAAGGCAAAGGGTATGGACCAGCAGCCTCCAAGCCAGGGAATTGACACCTAGTATCACTAGCTGATCTCAGCCCTGGCTTTAGGATAGAGGTTTGGGAGATGTGATCAATTTTACAGTCTTGAGAGGGAGAGATCAGCCATGGTTCCCAAGAGTCCTGTGTGCCATTACAAGGGTCCTCTTCGGAGGGATGGAAATTAGGCATGGTAGAGAAGTGATGTGGCCTTGGAGGCAGAGGTTGGAGCGATGTGGGGGAGAATAGGGGCTGGGCAGGGGGACCAGAGATTCTAGAGGGAATGTATCCCCCTTGCCGGTGCCCTGTTTGGCTTGGTGATAAGAAATCGGTCATTGACTGTTAGAGCTGAGAGAGAACAAAATCATTGTTTATGCTACCTGGTTAGTGGTTTTTTAAATTAAACTTTATTTATATGAGTGTTTTGCCTGCATGTGTATGTGTGCACCGCATGTGTATGTGTGCACCGCATGTGTACGTGTGCACCACATGTGTGCTTGGTGCCTGCAGAGGGCAGAAGAGGGTGTTGGATTCCCTGTAACTGGAGTTACAGACCATGTGGGTGCTGAGAACCAAACCTGGGTCCTCTGTAAGAGTAACCAGTGCTCTTAACAACTAAGCCACCTCCTGAGTCCCGGTTGGTGGTGCTTTGTGGCAATAGTGACAGGAACTACCCCTATAATTCCAGGATACCTTGAAGTCCCCAACTGACCCCAGGTGCATCATTGCCAACCCCTGGTCCAGTCCAGGCTCTAGGCTGTCTCAGCTCTGCCTGCTGATGTTGGCCAGGCACCTGTGAGCTTGCACATGCATCCCTTCCTGCCTGGCTGGACTTAGCTCACCAGACTCTACCTCACCGCTGCTGTCTTACCTTCCACAGACGGCCACCACTGAGAGCAGCCTCTCTTGTCACCAGCTGAACAGCATTGCTAACCCCCCCAGTCACTGTCCTTGTCATTTCCTGTATCCCCAAAGCTGGCATAGATCCCCACTGTCTTCCTAAAAAGATCTGTTTCCCTGTCCCTGAGGCCAGACACCTGCCACAGCATTTGGCATGGTGCACAGGAGGGGAGGCATGGCGGCTTCCTAGGGATAGGAGTTGTGGGGCCGTGGGGTGTGTGGGTGGGTACTCAGCCCCACCCGAGCAACACCCCTGAGCTTGTTTAGCCGAGAGTGCTGAGCGGGCATGTCGGCCCTGCAGAGCAAGCTCACACAGAGGTTCCCAATTGTCCCACTGCCCCCCGAGGGAAGGAGGGGCCCATCCGGGCTCTGAAGTGGAACATTCCTAGGGAGGCACATTCCTGGGGAGGTAGAAAAGAGGCCCAGCCAATGCATCTTGCCCAGATCAGTCTCCTGGAGTGTTGTTGGCTGAAGGGATGTCTCTGGGATTGTCTCTCAGTCTGGCACAGCAAAGTGAGGGGGCTGCCCACCCCCGACCCCCAGGGGAGGTGCCTTCCAGACCTCCCAGGCTCAGGGTTCTTTCTGAAGCCCCTTGTACCTGCAGCCCCTTGATCTCCTTTGGAGCTCTGGGTGGCTGACTCTAGTCCAGCTGGTTTGCATCAGCTCTTGGCTGAGACTCAGGGAGCAGCCTCAGCCTGTCTGGGTGACACCTGGCTATAGGAAGAGGGGATTCTTGGCCTCATAAATCCTGGCTCCTGACAGGCAGCCTGAGGCTTCAGGTGGGCAGACAGGATCAGGTAGAACTGTCCCCACAGGCCCACGAGTTGAAGCCTGGCTGTCTCCCCTATCCAGTGGGTGTGGGCAGCCCCTTTGGGTGTCCCAGCCCATGTTCTGTACAGCAAGGCCTCCTGGTCTGGGAAGCTCTTCTTCATAGGCCAGTGTGTGTGCGTGTGCGTGTGCGTGTGCGTGTGTGTGTGTGTGTGTGTGTGTGTGTGTGTGTGGTGTAATGGGGAGGTGCATCCTTTGGCTGAGCCCTTCCTTTTTCTGTTCCTCCTGAAGATTTCTAGAAAGGACATGTTGATATGCCAAGAGCCCCCAGTTATGAGGTCATCTAGTGAGAGTAGCCAAGGCCAGGCCTAGGTTCTGCAGGAAGGTCTCATAGGCTATGAGCCTCTTGCTCAAGGTGGGAGAGCTGGTGACCCTAGTCTCACGGCCCTGGGAGTCCAGCAGGAGGCAAGTGGGCCCTCCCCTGTACTTTTGGAGGGGACTGTGTCCTCTAGCCCAGCATGCCAGCTAAGTGGACCTTGCTGCTAGTCCTTGGGCCAAGCCTGAGCTGTGGAGAGGATGGGCCTTAAGGGAAGCACCCCCATGGGTAGGGGGTTGTTGGATATTGCCTTCAACTGTGGGGTACCTGGGGAGCAGAGCTAGATGGGTGAGGCAAGTTGCCTGCTCATCAAGCCGCTCTCCCAGACTGTGGCTCCTATTTTCTTGGGCATCTCCCAGGTCGTCTTTTTAGGTTGCCCCGCTGTTTCTGGGCGCTATTCTGGACCCCAGTCACATTGCTATTCTGGGCCCAGCCCCAGATGCTTTAATGCTGTCATGTCTTCATAGCCCTCTGGGTCCTTCCTGGTCACTAGTTTTCTCCTCAGAACCTAGAGCTTGGAGAAGACAGCTGCCTGAGGTAGAGGAAGGGACAGATGAAACCAGGATCATAGGCTTGGATTCATGTTTCATCCCGCCTATGACTGGGGCGGGGTGCTAAGCAGGCTGTGTTCCAATGGTAAAGTGGGCATCAAGGACGGAGCCACAGCACCCCTGGTACAGAGAAAGGTTTCTGGGTTGTAACCTGATGGTGATGTCCAGCTTGGAGCCCAGTGCAGAGTCGTGGCATGTTGCCTGCCCTAGCACTTGGCTCTTGGGATCCACATCTCATGTGGAGTCGGGGAGGGGGGGTAAATCTTTTAAGTACCAGACAATGACCCTGGGCAGGGACTGTCTCCATATAGCTGCTTCTCCTGTGTGTGTGAGCTACAGCCTCCCCTGCTTCTCCCCAGTTTCTGGCCTCTGCCCCCATCCAACTCCCCTGATGGCTCCTGTACAGGACATTGTGTAAAGTTGCCTTCACCCTGTGGAGTCAGGGCATGTGTGGGGAAGGAGAGGCTGCAGTGTCTTGTCCTTGGTGGGCTGTTTGCTGAAGGACCCTCAGGGCTGGAATGACATATTGATGCCAGCTTTGACAGGAAGAGAGGAAGGCTGGGCATCCTGGGGACATGCATCCCTGGGAGAGGATTCCAAACTGACTTACCGGAGGTCCATCTATCAGACAGCTGCTGTTGGGGCCTGAGGGACATGTAGACGTGGACCAGCTCAGGGCCTGGCCTTGTACTGTTCTCAATGTTTTGTTAGAATTGCTTCTCCAGGGGGAGGGGAGTTCCCCACACATCACACCTCCTGCTGGCCTCCTTATGGCCCCGACACTCCCAGCAACCTTCATCCTAGATGATTAATGACGGCCGAGTGGGCCAAGCATGCCGTCTGTCCCTGGGGTCTGCACTGGCCTTGGCTGTTTGTCTGTGCTTCCGAGAACTAGGCTTTGTCCTCTGCAGTGGGCCCCTATAGAAGCCCCATGGCATCTCACCATATTAGGGGCTGTGCCCAGGTCTGACAGGACTGAATCTGTGGGGTGCCTGCCACAGCCTTGGCTCTGCTCGGTGGAGATGCTGTGTGTGACGGTGCTGCCCACTTTCACATCCATGCCACACCTGAGGCCCTGGCAGCCAATCTGAGAACCCCACCAACGTACCCTCTAGCATCCTGTGTTGATGGATGGGCAGGTGAGGATGTGTCAGCCTTTTCAGGTTGAGCATCAAGATGCCAAGGTGTCTTAGTGGCTTAGTGCTCATTCATGTGGAGTCACTGTACTGGGGCCTGAGCTGCAGAGGGACCCAGGCCCGACTTTCCCTTGCGTCCAAACCCCCAAAGCAGTGGGGCACGCCTCATGTGAAGATCATTTCCTCTTCTGTTTAAAATGAGGTGAGCTTCACATTATGAAGATCAACCCTTGGCGCTCAGGCTTCAGTGGCACCTGGTCCTACAGCGCTTTTGTCTCCTTGGTGGAGAGCCCCGTCATCAGTGGTGGTTCACAGCACCAGCTTGTCATCTGCTTTCTATATTGTGACTTGTCTCATGCAAATAGCGTGGCGGCACAGTGTGTGACCCCTGGGACCGGCTCCCTTCACTTCTCACAACCTGGGAACCCATAGGGGGCTGCTCCAAGGAGTGACATTGACGTGAGGAAGGCAGAGCATTGCAAAGAGGGATACGGAGTTATTTCCTGAGGATGTCCTCATGAACCATTGCCGGGACATCCCAGTGGACCATGGGGTTGTTCTAGTGCACTGTGGAGGTGTCTTAGTAAGCTGTCATTGGGGGATATCCTTGTGAACTGTAGGGACATCCTAGTGAGCCATGAGTGAACTCAAGGGGGCCAAGGTCTAAGGTGTTTTTCCCCCAAAGGCACATGAGGGTTGCGTACATTGTCTTGAAATGACAATCCTCAGCCACCAGAATCAAAACATCAGGGATGATGCCAGCCAAGACTGCAAGGGCAGCTACTTGGTGGACCTCTGTGCTAGGCTCTAGGTCTGCCTCCAGTGGAGTCAGCTGTGAGGGTTCTTGCTTCAAATGTGCGTGCACGCCAATGTCACAGCCTCCCGGCTACATTGAGAGGGTTTCATGAAAGCTTCTACCTGAAGCATGGAAATCCTGTCTTTGCAGGCCATCACTCCCAGGAACAGGTGATAAACGGGACATATTCACAAGTGCTGTGGAGGGCAGGGCAGACCTCAAGGGGGCAATTTACACAAGAGTGATGGGGGGTCTCTACTTGAAATGTAGCACAGGGACCTTCCTTAGCCATCACCACCTCTGAAATGTCTCCATCACTGCCCAGATGGTTTTATACTCAGCTGGGGAACTCAGCTGGGGAACCTGCCCACTCTGCCCTGCTCTCCTGGTTCCTGGTTGTGACGATTGTTACAGCCTGGGAGGGAGAATAGGGGTGAGTGCTCTGGCTTCTGTCCTGGAGCTCTTGTGTGTGGAATTTACGTGGCATTTGCTCTTTCCCATAGCCCCTGTGGGCCTGGGCTGGAGACAGGAACCCTGTGATGGGTTCCTGAGGATTACATGTCCAGTTGTGGAATACCCCCCAGTGCAGGTGATAAGGGCTGTGCTGTGGGGACCCAGAGCAGGGCTCAGGCTAGCCCAGGACTGCAGGGAGCTACTCAGGGCTGCTCAGGATAGGGCTCCCTAGCAGCTGCTATGGTGACAGGGCAGCAGTGTCTATCCTGGGTGCCAGGCACTGTGACCCCCACTGTGTGCCAAGCTCAGGGCTTTTCCTGTAGACATACAGAGCCCCTGAGGCTCTGAGCTGCAGGGGACATTCTTACTCTGGTGTCCGCTTGGCCAAGGTATGGTCTTGTAAGGTTCCCTAGCCCGGACCCAGGGCCCATACAGTACTGTGAGAGGACCTTGGTCTGTGACCCTGACCTGCAATTCCCCACCGGCCTCCTCTGCAGTTTCCCACACAGTGGTCTGAATGATAGGACAAGCCTAGAAGCTGTATTGTGCCTCATATCCTGTCCCGCCAGCCTGGCTTTGGTGCTGTCTCCTCAGGCCAGCAGACAGGGACCCTAGGCACCCCAGCCATGACCTCTGCTGAGACTGTGTAACTCCCCAGGAATTCCTAGGAAATTCCCACTGTAGACTTTACAGGGCTGGTGGCTGCATTCCAAGACTCCAGAGGCAGCTGGCCAGTGTCCTTTGGCCACCACTGTTCTCATGGGCCTGTGGGTATCTCTGAGGTCCTTGGCTTAGCTTCAGGAGGTTCTTCTAGGGGCCCTCCTGAAGAGATACTAGGGCCCCTGGGCAAGCTTTGGGCCAGCTCAGGCCTGAGAGTGCCTGCACCTGGTTCTGTCTACTACCCGTGCACAGTTGGGAAGGGTATGGCTTCCCTTCCAGCAATAGCATACGGCAGGTAGAATAAAGGCTTAGCCATGTGTGCCTATGACATGTTGGGGTATCCCTCGCCCTGAGCCTGCCTCGAAATTACAGGGGAGAGCTCAGCGCTTGGAGAGTAGTGGTTGAGGACACTGGAGGAGCCTCCCTGGACTCCACTGGAGGCAGTCTGACCAGGCAGTAGACAGAGGCACCACATACTGACTCAACACATGATGGTCTACACACTCGTGAGCTGTTCTAACACCCCTGAGCCTCCCTCGGAACCCTGGCCCCTTCGGCCCATGACTCGCCAGACGGGCTGAAGCACCATTGCTCCTGTGTAAGACTGGACCCAGGCAGGAGGCCCCCACCTCACTGGCCGTATGCCTACTCAAGTAGCCACCCATGCTCTGTACCCCTAAGAGCTGGTGGAGGAAAGGGAGCTGTGGGCTCAGGACCCAGCTCTTTGCCTTCCCTAGGCTGACACAGCCCCACCTGATCGTAAGAGCATAAAGGGAAACCAGAGCTGTCATGGTGGGACTAGGGTGTTGATTCCATTGGCAAGGTCCTGGCAGCTGTGAAGAGGGATCACGTGGGGTCCGCTAGCTTCAGAGCAAAGGGAGGCTGGTTTCTTGGAAAGCCCGACGCTGCACGGGTCGTCACCACAGCACACAGGACGCTCTGGGGCTAACACCATTGGTTGTCGCTGCTCAGGTAGTGTCCTTTAGACCCGTTACACTGGATGCTAGGAGAGCCACTTCCCTGGGTGCCTGGGTGGAGGAGAGGGGATGGCAACATGGCTCTGGGTCTGTTCATTGGGTCCCTCTTTGGGGCCTGTCCTGTTAGCTAATATCCCCCATCCCTTGGGGACTGCGTTTCCATGGCCAAATGTTTATCTGCTTTTCTCGCCACAGATGTAGACGAGTGTGCCAGTGCCAATGGGGGCTGTGAAGGCCCCTGCTGCAACACTGTGGGCGGTTTTTACTGCCGCTGCCCACCTGGCTACCAGCTGCAGGGGGATGGCAAAGCCTGCCAAGGTAGGACCTGTCTGTTGCTCTGCCCTGGGGAGGGGAGGTGGGAGAGTTGGTGGTGGGAGCCAGGGGCAAGCCCAAGCTAGTACTAGGTGCTGAAGTCCCGATGGGGGAAGGGCCCACATCCCTGTGGATGCCGGGCGACAGGGATAGGAACCTCGCCTGTCAAGGACTGTCAGAGGCCTGGGGCTGGAAGCAGCTTGCCAGCTCTGAACAGGCCCCTTGAACTCCGCCCCAACATTGCTGGCAGGCCGTCAGCAAAATCAAGACCAGACAGAAGGCGATCCTGGGGAGACACAGGGAACGGGGGGGGGGGGGGGGGAGCAGGAGGATGGAGGAGGCCCTGCTGTCCCCAGCCCCTCATTCTCTGGCTGCCCTGACGTCTGAACCCAGGGCTGGTTTGAAGAGCTGAGCCTGTTGGAGTGTTTGGGATCATCGGTGGCCAGGGTTCTGGGTCAGCAGCCTGTCTGCTCCCTCTATCAGACGGTCACTTTTGTCTCGTGCCCTAGAATGTCCTCAGTTAAGTGTCACACTGTCCCCAGCCATCCAGCTACCCATCTGTGAACCATCTGCCCACAAGTGGGGGCCTAGCCTGCTGGACTTGGGCTTGAGAGAAGCACTGAGGCGGGGTGTCTGCTCCGCATGAGACACTCTGGAAGAATGGATTCCCATGTCTCCTTTCTAACTTGTTCTTAGGCCGGCAGGAGGTTGGAGGTGGGGAAATGTTGCTGTGACCTAAGGTCATGTCCCAGCTGTGGGCAGCCCTAGGCCTGTACCTCCATGTGTGTAACCTAAAGGGAAGTGAGTATGGGTTTGGGGATAAAGGTTCGGTGTCTCAGGAGGGCAGTGCAGATCAGGGTTAGGGATTGTGTCTGTGTCCCCATGCCTGGGCAGCCAATCCCTGATGACGCCTGCAGAGCTGAGACCTCTGCTTGCCGGTCCACTTGGGCCCCATCCACAACTTCTTGCCAGCAGAGATTTGGGGCTTGGGTTGGCATTAGAGAGGGATCGTGATTTGAACTGGCTTAGTAAGTCAATTTGAGGGAGCAGCTTGCTCCCGCCCCTGTTCTTGTGTCTCTGTGGCATGGCTATGAGTAAATGCACGAGACCGTCAGTGGGCCAGAGTCCCCCACTGTGACCTATAGATGTGTCCTAGGGAGATTGACTGGTCCCCATCAGTCACAGAGCCTGGACAGACTCTTCATCACCGTAAGCTGAGGTATCTCCCTCTGAAGGAGGGAGTGAGCACTAAGCTGGTTTAAGGGGCAAACTGAAAGACTTGGTACAGACCTGGCCCTGGACGGCTTTGCTGTGAGCCGGTTCATCTAGTCAAGTACTGGTTATACCCTCCCCACGTGCCACCTGCCCCACAGCTCCCTTTCCAGATGAAATCAGTCTCCCTAGCCCAGCCAGGCATTGGTGGCGCACGCCTTTAATCCCAGCACTTGGGAGGCAGAGGCAGGCGCATCTCTGTGAGTTTAAGGCCAGCCTGGTCTACACAGTGAGTTCCAGGACAGGCACCAAAACTACATAGAGAAACCCTGTCTCGAAAAACAAAACAAACAAACAAAAACAAAACAGACTCCCTAGCCCCATGGCTTCCTAGATGGGGCTGGCCTGAGGTGGCTGTCCACTGTCCCCAGAGCCTGACCTTACCTGATTGGGAGTCTGGAAATCCCTACTCTTGAGTGCCGCACAGAAAGCCAGGTCAAGGGCTCTGCTGAGCAGTGAAGGTTCCCAGCATTCCTCTGGTCTGACTCCTGACCTAGCAGTCACTCCTGCTGATGTCTACACCTGTCTGGCAGCTCTTATATAAAGGTAGATACCCAGAGCCCACTGTCTCTAGGGCCAGGCAGTGATGTGCCAGGCATAGGGTCCCTCCTGAGCCTGCAGGGAGGGCTTATCATAGCCATGAAGACACCCCAGAAGTCCTTCACATGGATATCAGACTGTGGGCCAAAGAACTCAGTGTCAGGATGAAATGGTGCTTGGGGCAGGCGGGTGCTTCTCGCCACCTAGGGTTCTCTCTGTCTAGTGTACCTGCTCCATTTGGTGAGTTGCTTTGGGGTGATGCAGTGGGTCAGACAGACCTTGGCTCTGCTGACCCCATATTTCTTATAGCCTAGGAGAGTGGGTTGGAAGCTCTACAGTGGAATTCCAAGCAGTATGTATTAAGGCACGGGAAAGAATGACTCCTAAAGACCTACAGAGCCCCCAGAGAAAGGATTGCTACCTTCTCAGCCCATTTACATCTGTCCTGTCTGGGAGAGGGATGCTCTTGGTTGTGCATCAGGGGTTGCTTCCCATCATCTTCCTCCCAGAAGCTGGAGTTTGTAGTGTGTGCCCTGGAGCTGGTGTGCTGTGTTGATGGCCATCCGAGTGGGACATGGTGTTTGGGAGCCGAGCACAGTGCCAGCAAGCCAACCAGGCCAGCCTCCACTTACGTGCCCCAGGTATGAGGTAGAAAGAGGGCAGAAGGCGAAGACCCAAGGCCAAAGCTGGCATCCATGGGTGCTGCTGAACTTGGGCCTTGCTTGTGCTAGGCAAGCCCTCCAAGCTGTGCCCTCAGCCCTCTTTGAGACAGGGTCTGACTAAATCACCCGGGCTCTCCTGGATCTCACTCTGTGGCCCAGGCAGGCCTAGAACTTGAGATCTTCCTGCCTCAGCCTCCTGAGTATCTGGGAATGCAGGACTGTGGCTCCAAGCTCGCTTCTGTTCCTTTCTGAGACACTGGAGTCTCTGGAGTCCCTCAGGGTAAACCAGGTCCTTGCCTCTAGCACAGGTAGGTAGAGGCAGGGACATGACCAGATGACCGAGTCTTAGGCAGAGGATGGATTGGCCTCAGACCTTGCATTCCAGCAGCACCAGCCTTCTCTCTCTTTCCTGCCTCTTCCCTGGCCCCAGCCCCCCCCCCTCCCGTGGGGTTCATGCCCCAGCGCTGCGAGCTTGGGATGATTAGAGTTCTAAGTCACCTCATGGCCAAGGGGCTCTGCTGAGAGCCAGGAGCCTGCTGTGTTTTCTGTGTTCTCTGCCAGCCCAGCCTCCTCTGGCAAATAAATGAGGCAGCAGAGCTAGTGAGGTACAGGCTGCCTACATGTGTGAGCACGGGCTGCCTGCATGTGTGAGCACGGGCTGTAGGAAATGAAGACATCCCAGGAGGGAAGGACGGCCTTGCTTGCTCACGTGGGGAGGTGTGTGCAGAGTTGATGGTGGGGTGAGCCCAGAAACCGCTGTGAGTGATGAATAGTCACTGTAAAACTGAGTACTGGCATGGGAGTCTGGCCGGAGGTGTCTTGGCCCCGGCCCTGAGACCTGGTCCAGGCTGGGTGTGCATCATGTTTTGGGACAGGGCCGAGTCCACTCAGCTGGACTGGGTGGCCAGAGCGACACCAGCCACTGCTTCTGCCATGCTGGGTGGGATCTGGTCTCTGCTCTGAACTAGTCCTGAATAGGTAGGCCCAGGCCCATGTGTGATAGACCTATCAGGCTCTTCGGTGATACTCATTTTATTTGTTATTTATTTAGTGTGTGTATGCATGTTTGCATGTCTGTGTGTGTGTGTGTGTGTGTGTGTGTGTGAGAGAGAGAGAGAGAGAGAGAGAGAGAGAGAGAGAGAGAGAGAGAGAGAACATCCTGTGGTATTCCTTGGTCTAGAACTCACCAAGTAGGCCAGCAGCCAGTGAGCCCCAGAAGTCTCCAGGTCTCCCCCTTTCCGGATCTGGGACTACAGGTGCATGGCACCACACCTGGCCTCCATGCTAAGGTGGCAAACACTGGCTGAACCATCTCCCTCCTGCACACTGCAGGGCCCTGAACTCATCTCCACTGCCACCAAGTGTCTGTGGCAAAGCCATTCCAGGGCTCGCCTTTGGTGTCGTGAGTGTGGATCCTGGACTTAGGTCCCGACTAAGGTGTGTCTGAGCAGTAAAACAGGACAAATAGGACTCTCAGCTCCTACACCATTAGAGGATTGAGGGGAAGTGCTTAGAGGCCGGCCGGCATCCTTCTAGCAGACTGCCAGTCCCCAGGCCAGCTCTCGAGGCGGATCATGGATGGAGATGTTCTGTTGCTTATGGATGACCAGCCTGTGTCCTGGGCCAGCACCTTTCTCTGCCTTCGCCTTCCCTAGGTCCTGATGGGGGCAGGTCCCACATCATGCCTGGAGCTCCTGGCAAGTTCAGGCAAGCTCCAAGGCCACAGCTTCCCTTACCTTGTTCTTGCTTTGGTTGCCCTCTGGCTTAGAGTTCATTTCTTAAATATCCTCATCAGTAAGATGGGTCCAGTCCTTACATTACACTGAATGAATGGCCTGGAGGCGCTTGTAATATTGTACCAAGGAGAATTATTCTGTCTTGTTCTGAGAAGTTGGTGCTGCCAGGAGGGTGGCCAGGGCTTCCCATGGTGGGGGGGAGCTTGGGAGCCCTTCCCGATTCAGGTCTACAGGTCTGCCCTCCTATGCAGGGTGCAGCTTTGCAAGAGATGCCCCAGCTGAAACCAGTCCTGCCCGGTGGTGAAGGAGACTGGGAAAGCGGATGACCACTCGTGCCCAGGACGGAGCTGGACAGGGCTTTCTCTGGGGAGATGGACAGCTCTCCTGGGGGAGGCTTGGTGTGCTGACCCAGGCCCTTCTCTTCCCCTCAGCTGTAAGGGTTTAAGAGTAGAGATGGGATCACTGTGGAATGTTCCTGAGAAGCCTGTGGGCTCCAGCTCTTCATGGACACTACGTCATCCTCCCCAAGGAGGCTCCCCCAAACCAGGGTTCCCAAGAAGCCCATCTCACCCGCTCTCAGCTGTCACAGTGACTCCAGTTCCATTTCTGTCACACCCACTAATGTTGCCTGAGAGGTCCGCCAGGTCCTCTCTGTCCCTAGGGAGAGGAAGGAACGTGGGAAGTGAATTGCAGTTCTGATTAGGAAAGGCTGACAGCGGCTGACCCAGGCCAGCTGTACTGGTCCACAGGGAAGGCGGTGCTGCTACTTTAGACCCCCATTCTTATGCCTGACACCTGGGGTGGCTGTATATCTGCACCTCCTTTGCTCCTTCTCTGACCCCCTTGCTGTGCAGTGTCTGCATCCTGGGAAGCAGCTTTCCTATGGAGTCTCCCCAAAGTCTTCAGTGCCTGTGGATTTTGTACTCCTTAGGGGAGCCTGGCCTCAGTGGACAGGAAGAGCAGTGGTTGAAACACTCCACTGTGCTCTTGGCACTCACAGGTACCACGTGGGTTGGCACTGGGTCACTGCTTTCTCTGGGGAAATGGACAGCTCTCCTGGGGGAGGCTTAGTGTGCTGACCCAGGCCCCTCTCTTCCCTTCAGCTGTAGGGATTTAAAGGTAGAGTTGGGATTGTTATGGAATGTTCCTGAGAAGCCCGTGGACTCTAGTCCTTTGTGGACACTATGTCATTGTCCCCAAGGAGAAATCTCTACAAGGAGGCAGATGTAACACGAATCCTAAAAGATCTTATTAATAAAAAAAAAAACCTGGAGCCAGGTATTGGGGTGAACGCTGAAAGATCAGAGAAACAGAACAAACCACAGCTAACCTCATCTCGCCAACTTCTCGGCCAATCCCAAGGGATCTCAGCTGAACTGCTGCTAAAAAGCCTAAAAGCTTAAAAAAGCCTCTAGTTCCTGGTCCTCATGCCTTATACCTTTCTGCTTCCTGTCATCACTTCCTGGGATTAAAGGCATGTGTCACCATGCCTGGCTGTTTCCAGTGTGGCCTTGAACTCACAGAGAACCAGATGGATCTCTGCATCTGGAATGCTAGGATTAAAGGCATGTGTTACCACTGCCTAACCTCTATCTTTAATATAGTGTCTTTCTGTTCTCTGACCCCCAGATAAGTTTATTGGGGTGCACAATATATCAACCACAGGCAGACATACAGGAAAGACCTCCCAAGCTTCACACACTGTTAAAGTGCTGATCTAGAAGACAGAAGGGCAGTAGTGGCTACAGACTCCCAAGCAGGGATGGTGAGCCCAGAGCTGGTTGGTGAAGTTCAGAGCAGCCTGAGGAGACCCACAGGGTCCTGTGCTCAGCCGCTTGCCTGGCTCCTGCTCCCTCTGGAACCTTTCCATTCTCCCAGGGCCTTTGGGACATGGGAGAGGTGTGTTGTGTTCAATCCCTGTTTCTCTGGTCAGCAATACCTGGCACATAGCTGGTGTGTGTGTCTGCCGATGTCCCGGCACATAGCTGGCGTTTGTGTCTGCTGATGTCCTCTGTGAACTTGGATGTTCAGTTTAATCTGCAGCATGAAGGGAGGTGGATGTAAGAAAGCTTAAAGGGAGCCTGTCGCTCCATCCATCCTCCAAGGAAGACCCAAGTGCCATCTGTGAGGAAGAGGCCTCACCAGATCCAGTTCTGCTAGCTTCTGTCCTGAACTGTGTAATTCTCTGTTCAGTCCATTCCTGCTGTTGATCATGCACTGAATGAGGCACTTACTTACAACAGCAAGAGTGGCCTGCTCCACGGACAGAGTTTGAGGCTGGGGAATGTGGCCACACACCAGTGGGCCCTAGGGTTAGCAAGAACCTGGCCCTCTGGCCACAGAGTCATAGCCTTCTTTCTGCCAGGGCCAGAACTGAGGCTTTCCCAGTCCTGTGTCCTCTGGATATGGCAAGGAAACCCAACTACAAATGCGATCCTTCCTGCCAGTGGCAGGATTTCCAGAGACGTCCATGGCCAAGGCCTTCCTCCATCAGAGGTGCTGAGAGTTGAAAGCTCTCATTTCCCATTGCTGGCTCACGCTTATTCCTCTAGTGAGCAAACTGGCAGGTAGACTCTTGGTTGAGGCCAAGGCAGGAAAGTAATAGCCTTCAAGGTCAATGCATTGCCAGCTCAAAGACAACCATACAGAGGTTTGTCCCACCTTCCCAAAGTCAAGAGCACTGGGGCAGTTCTCTGGAGGACACCCCAGGATAGGCAGGTCTAGACTCTGGTCTAGCACCCTTCTTGTCAGAAGTACTGTGGGCTCAGGCAGACCTGTGGGGAAGAGCTAGATATAAGAGTCAGCTAGGTTTGAAGGCCTAGGTTTGAGTCTCTGAGTGCTGACCTAAGACAGCATGACTCAGAGTCCCTCAATCCATGGGCTGGGACTGTGTTAGGCACTTTCTTAACATACACAAAGCCTTGGGTGCAATCCCCAGGACTGCACAAATTTCATGATGGCTTAAACCTACTATCTTTAACTTGGGAGGGGATGCAGGAGGACCAGAAGTTGTTTAAGGTCACCCTCCTCTACCTTTGAGGCCAGCTTGGGGCAGTAGAGACTGCCTCAAAAAAAAAAAAATTAAGCCGGGCGGTGGTGGCGCACGCCTTTAATCCCAGCACTCGGGAGACAGAGCCAGGTGGATCTCTGTGAGTTCCAGGCCAGCCTGGTCTACAGAGCGAGATCCAGGACAGGCACCAACACTACACAGAGAAACCCTGTCTCAAAAAACAAAACAAAACAAAAATTAAAAGAAGCTGCATTCTCAAACAGCATAAGGAAAGGAAATACAGTAGAATGGTGGGCCCCAAAGTGTCCTAGGAATCATGGCTGGTATCCCAGGGGAGGATAAGTAGTCTCTGGGTTGAGAAAATGACCATCAGATGATGCCCTGGTTCTGGAAGCTTTTGCGCTGGACTAGGGGTCTTCCGGGGTGGGGAAAGGGAAGCTCCAGGCATCCCTTCTCTTGGTCCTCCTGGCTTTGCTCCCTAGTGGTCTAGGTCTCCTCCTGAGTAGAACAGTGATTGGTGGCCCTGTTCTCTGTCTCTGCTTGTCCCATGGCCTCTGACCTCTTGTTCCTGTGCAGCCATGTCTTCCAGCTGCTGTTTCTCTCAGAGCATTTGGTTCGAATGATGGCTGCACCTGCCACACAGGGCCTCATGGGATACTTTCCCTGCCTCACTCCGTCTCTTCCCCAAGGCATCCTGAGAAGTCACACACACACACACACACACACACACACACACACACACACACACTCCTTCACTTTTCATTACTCCCACTTCAGACCCTGACACTTCGTCCGGGTCTCCCAACTTCACTGACTGGTAACCAGGCCTCTTCTTCCTCACTGTCTTGCAACTTTGCACCTACCTGCTCATATGATCTGACAAGCTAATCTTGTATTCCTCAAAATGTCACTTCTAAAGGCCAGGTCAGGCCTACCTCCCCAGGAAGCTTCCCTAGTCACTAGTGTCAATTTGTACCTTCTCTGCTGAGTGCAGTGTGAGACTCAGGGGCATGTCTTGTGGTTACCGCTCTCCCTGGACCCCAGGAAGATGGCTGACCTCCCCTAGGGTACCAATGTGTCCTTGGTAGGTTTCCCATCAGGCAGTTCTGGGTCTCACACAACCATAGGGAGAGAGAACCAACAACAGACAGCCACTGAGAAGTGGGTCACACACACTCTGCACACATGCTCTGGGGTCACTGAATGGCTCTAGGTCTGGCCCTTGCGGTGCCTCACTGGCATTAATCTGGCATGGCGGTCTCAGGTGCTTTGGGTGGGTCCAGTATCCCTAGGATATACAGCCTCTTCTAGAGGCCGTGAATCAAAACTGCTCTCCCAGGAGGCCCTCCATCTGCAAGGATAGGGGCCTCTCTTATTTCCACCTGGCCCTGCCAGGAATGGCTGCAGGCAGGAAAGGCAGCTGGATCCATTCTTCTTCCTCGGCTTGGGTGAGGAGCAGAGACCGGTAATGGGTTTACCAGAAGGCTCACTCAGTATGATTCCAGGAGGCACAGCCAGACTCTATGTGCTCTGAGGCCAGGCGGGGCCCTAGTACACTCTGCTCCTGAAATAACCTCCACACAGCACAGTAGGAGAGGGGTTGAAAGGAATGCTGTGGAGTCTGGGCTCTGTAGGGAAGTGAGTTGAGCTATATTTGGCTGCAGATTGCAGACTGACCTCCTCTGAAGGTGAAGGGTCAGAAACAGCCAGCAGGTGCATGTGCTATCTGGAAGGAGGTTGAGGCTGAGTTCCTGTTTCCCATGCAGGCTCCAGCCCTGTTCTGTTTTCATATCTGTTGCTCTGACAAAATACCTTGATAAAAAGCAGATTATTCCAGCACTCCTGAGGCAGAGGCAGATGGATCTCTGTGAGTTCGAGGTCAGCCTGGTCTACAGAGCGAGTTTCAGGGCAGCCAGAGCTGTGACACACAGAAAAAGCAGACTAGGGGAGAAAGGGCTTATTTTAGCCCACAGTTCGAGGTTACAGCCCTAGCAGCAGCTTCAGGTCACTGGTTCCAACACATCCACAGTCAAGAGCAGAGAGAAGTGACACACGCACGCTTGTGCTCAGCTCTCTCCACTCACAAGGTTCAGGCCCCACTGTATAGGAAATGGTGCCTCCCACACCAGGCTGAGTCTTCCTTCTCTGACTGACTCAGGGAAGGCAGTCTTCCATATGTCCCCATAGACCAGTTTCCACTGACACCCCTTCATTGAGACTCTTCCCAGTGATTCTGGGTTGTGACATGTTGACGAAGGTAACCACCCCAAGCCTCTTTCTGGCCCTTCTCCCCTCTTTCAGGCCTATCTCATGTAGCGGAGATGCAGTTGGTATGAGATGACCCTGTCCTGCTGGCAGCCCGCCCTGTTCTGTCTGCATGGGTGTCTGCCCCTTTGCTGGGCCTGGAAGACCTTCCCTTCAGTTCTCTTAAGGTGCCCCTGGGAGCATGCCTACACTGGCCCAGCACATGGGCATGTGAAGATGCTCGTGGACATCATTGCTTATTCAGCCATGTACCTCACCCCACCATGGGGTGGTCGCTTAGGACTTCAGATTTAGATCTCAGGGCTGTCTCTAAAGGTCTTTGCTTCCTCTTTTCCTTTATGTCCTCCCCTGTCTACTGTGGACTTGGTTATTGTTTGATCCTTCACCAGGTCTACACAAGCAGTTCCACCTAGGGCTGGCTGGCCCTGTGGGATATTGCCAGGTGGGAGCATGGACAAGGTGGGGAGGTAGCCTCATCTCTGAGCTCCTAGGAACCTGGAAAAAGTATTAAATAGGCCCCCACACCCTCAGACATGCTTCTGTGTAGCTATACTTCATCCAGTGCCACTCTGTCCTCAGCCTGGGTACTGCTCATTCCTTTGGGATTCAGTAACATGTACTTAGGAGTTTGATATCCAAGTTGGACCAGGGTAAAGCTTCAGGAAAGAATTCATGGAGAGGGTATCGAAGGATGATGCTAAGGGAAGATCCACAGAGCAGGAGCCAGTGGGGTCCCATTCTACTTTCTTAGCTCTTGGTCGCTCTGGGAGATGCCTAGAGTCAGGGGGCCTCCTAGCTCTGAAGGAAGTAATGGTGTTTGGGGGGAGTCATTGTGGTATTTGGGGGGAATCAAGACAGAGGAGACTAGTGGCTGCTTGCTTGGGGAGGGAGCTAGGCTGGCTGGAGGTGGGAGTGGCCCCTGCTGCTGACACAGACATTCCACAGGCAGAGCCACAGCGGGTTTGTATTGGGAAGGCATTTCCCAAACAGCATCCAGAACCCAGAGTCCTGTGTCTGGATATGTTTAGTGACAACGAGGGGAGATGACGGGGACAGTAGGGTGGTTTTGCAAGTCCCTGGGCTGCCACTTGGGCCAGGCTGGACAGATGTGGGGCATGGGAATGAATAGCCCCACTTGGGCTAGGGTAAGAGCCGGAGTCAGCAGAAGAAGGAGTATGAATGAGAGGCCACCAGTGGTCCCAGATTGTGGGGGCTGGGCTCAGCAGGCATGTGGATGTGGCCGCTGGTTGATGGGGCCAGCGCTGGAGTCCTTTGGCTTGTTTCAGGCCAGTCTGGCTGGCTCCCATGACATCTTTAGGACTGATAGGGAAGGACAGGTCCTTCAGGGACCAGCTCTAAACACTGTCACTGACTTAATGTTTAGCCTTGGGGTTTTGGCATTATTAGAGGGGCCCCCCGGGGGTGGTCAGACAGCCTGACCTCCCACTCATGTCTACCCTTCCTCCACAGGAGGGAGGTGCTGCCACGGTCACCCCTTATTGTAGAGGGGAAACTGAGGCATAGACAGATGTCATGGCTGGGGACTGGGCATGGGCATGAGAAAGACAAGTAGGCATGGTGCTGTAGCTGCAGGTGAGAGCTCACACATATCTAGATCTATAAACAGGAAACCAAGAAAGCTAACTTGAAGTGGCAAAATCTTTTAAAACCCCTTAACCCACCTTCAGTGATACACAGCTTCCAGGAGGGCTCTACTGCCAGATCCTCTCTAAACAACCAGCTTCCAGGAAGGCTACACCACCCAATCCTCTCCCAATGGCCACTACCTGGGGACCAAATATTCAAGGAAAGGGTTTATTTCAGCTTACAATTCTCAGGACACACTTGATGACTGAAATCTGGGCAAGTCCAACTTGGAAACCCATGAGTTTTATTGAGGTTACTTACAGAAATATAGGTGAGGGGTTGCTTACAGGAGCAGAAATGACCAAAGATAGCTGCATCACCAAGGCCCACCCCAGCAAGGGTGACAGATCACAAAAGCTGGGAACTTGGAGCACACTGCACAGCTTGCAGGCTGCTCAACTGGTTGGAGAGCGTCCTTTCCAAGTGCCTCAGCTGGCCTAAGCCTCTTCCAGGCAGCTCGGCTGGTTTCTGCTTTCAAGCTTCTTGGCAGCTCTGCTTCTTCCAGGTGGTTTGTCTGAGAGTGACTCTCGGCAATCTTGTTTACTCTTGGGAGGGAGGGGCCTAGTGAATCTGATCAGTTTCAGGGACTTCCTGAAGCTATTTTGAGTTTCTACTCTCTGTCTTAAGGAGTTTACCTATAGGATAGAAGTTTCAATCTTGAAGAAACTGCTACACAATAGTTGCTGGCTGGCTTCCTGTGTTTGCTTCTTTGTATCACCCAGGACCATCTGCCCAGGAGTAGCACCATCTATGTTGGCCAGAGCCTTTCCACATAAATCTTTAATCAAGAAAATGCTCTGCAGGCTTGTCTACAGGCCAATCTGATGGAGGCATTTTCTCAGTTGAGGCTCATCTTCCCAGATAACTGTAGCTTGTTTCAAATTCACACACACACACACACACACACACACACACACACACACACACACACACACCAAATAAAAAACAAACAACACTCCACCCCACCCCAAAAACCAAACAGGACAAGTGAGTAGGTCTCCTACTTCTAGGGCCTTGAGTTTGGGAGGTGTTGGAGTGTGTTTTACCTAAAGAGGTGTTAGTGTCACTTTGTCACTTGACCCAGCCTGTGGCCCAAAGGAATGCCAGCAGAGGAAGCCCTGACTCATCTCTCGTTGGTGAAGTGATTTGAGTTGGAGTGTCTTTTCCTGTCTCTCTATGAGAGATGACTACTGTCTCTACTACCTCATCCCATGCTGGTCTGACTCAGCCAGCCCCCAACCAACCTTCCAGTAGCCAGTGACTATAGAAGTTGGGACCCTGGAGTCTCCATGGGCAAATGGGGTACATGTTAAACAGTACCAAGCAGTACCATACTATGAGAGTTGCCTGCTATCCAAGCCCCGCCCACAGCATGCTTGCTGGGGAGGTTTCTGGAAGCACCCCAAGGCAAGGGCTTGGTGTCTCTGAGATGTGCCACTCGGGAAGGCAGGAGAGGGGGGCTTACCTGGCAGACCAGCAGATCCCAGATAGGCATGTCTGCATTGTCATGCCCCAGCAGGTAGGTGATAGGGCAGGCTGGGCCTGGATTCCAGACAGGACAGAACAGGTGGGAGGGACATTGTGGGCTTGCAAGGCTTCTTCTCCCGTCTCCAGATTACTAGGTAAGACCACTGGACAGCAGGGCTTTTCTCTGCCATATATGGTCAGTGGGTCAGACTATGGGTCATAGACCTTTCCAACCTATAGTCTGGTGGCCCAGGGAGCATGAACCCTCTTTGTTCCTGGCAGCTGTGGCTAACAGAACCTTGTGCTCATTGTCTATCTGGAGTATTCAGAGAGAGACACTGGTCACTTCCAGGAGAACAGATTATGCTGTTAAGGTGTTAGGGCTGCCTCTTTTGCGGGTTGCTGTCAGGAGCTTCCTGGAAGTGGACACGGACAGTTCTCCTGTCCTCCCACTCTGGTTCAGGGTCTCAGCCAAAATCTAGAGGACCTTCTCAACAGGGATCCCTTGATCACCAAGCGCCTCATCTTGTCAAGTGTCCCAGCTTGCTGGGCACAGCTCTTTTTCCAACTTCATTCAGACCCTGGGAAGGAGAAGTCTGCCAATGAGGAAGTGTCAGAAAAGGTGCAGGCTTAGGAAGGAATCCCCGACCCAAGCTGGAATCCCAGACCTGGCTCTCCATGCAAGAGAGGCTACAGAGTAGCTGGTTAAGGGCCCAGATGTGTGTCTCCCTGGACCCACGCCTGTGCATGGGGCTGTCCCTCTTAGCTTGTCTACTCCACTCTCTAGTGTTGTCCTCATGCTGAGGGATGTGGGGACTCTTTCCAGGCTCTTTTCCTGGAGCCCAGTGAAGGATGGAATAGACTGGGACACAGGGCTTAGGGAGTGAAGTGGTGGTAGCATCCCCATGCCTAGGATTCCTGCTTTGTACTGTGGCCTCACACTGCCCCGCCTCCCCTCGCTCCCCTCCGAGCCTCCTCAGCAGGGCCTCCCAGCCTTGCCAGGGTGGCTTCAGTCTCCGCTTTTGGTTTCTCTTCTGGTTGGCCAGGACACTGTATGTCTATGCAGTTTGTGTGCTCATCTCAGTCTGAAGTTGTGCGTCTGTGCATGTCGTGTGTGTGTGTGTGTGTGTGTGTGTGTGTGTGTGTGTGTGTGTACGGTGGGCCTGTGTGTGTACATGTGTCTG
The DNA here is from genome assembly GCF_004664715.2 of Peromyscus leucopus. Lineage (NCBI taxonomy): Eukaryota > Metazoa > Chordata > Mammalia > Rodentia > Cricetidae > Peromyscus > Peromyscus leucopus. The sequence goes on from NC_051064.1 coordinate 152,378,223, forward strand.
TATGTGCTTGCGGTTTTGTGTGGGTTTGTGTCTCTGGATCATGGTTTGATTGTGAGTGCGCCAGCAGGAATGCATGGGGTGTGCTGTCGGCGGGACCAGCATGGCCCCCTGGGGGTGGTTGGGCGGGGCTAGGAGTGGAGGCGGCTCCCCCTGGAGTCTGAGGATTTGGCCTTTACCTGCAAGGGGTGGAGGGAAAGCTGAAACCATAAAGGCAAAGGGGCGGGACATGCCAGACCCAGAGCTGCTCCCTGCCGGCGCACAGCCCTAGTGCCTCAGAGTTGGAGTGTATCTGGCTGTCTGTGTCTGGGCTGGGTGTGCACTGGAGCCTGGAGCTGGAGCCCTGATCTGTGAGCCCTGAACAAGATCCCTGAGCCCAGGCCACCCACCACTCCACAGACCCGGCATGGAGACATCCCGGGGCTGGGGAGGGCTGGCTGTGCTCTGGTGCCTTGGGCTCCTGGGCAGCCTGGTGAGTGTCACCGGCACTCACTACCGCTATCTGTGGAGGAACTGCTACCCATGCCACCTGAGCCAGGCCGGCTACCCCGTGAGCACCAGTGACCAGAGGCCAGGTGGGCACCCCAGGAACAGGGGTGGGTGGGGTCAGGATGCCCCTCCCTAGCATGCTCCCTTTGTTTCTTTCTCCGTCTTTTATATATTTTTTTGTTTGATGTGCACGGGTGTTTTGTCTGCATGTATGTGTGTATACTATGTGCACGCAGTGACCTCAGAGGCCAGAAGAGGGCGTTGGATCCCCTGGAACTGGACTTACAGACAGTTGTGAGCCCCATGTGGGTTCTGGGAAGGAAATCCTCTGGATGAGCAGCAAGTCATCTTAACTTGCTGTCAGCCCTCTTTTTTTTTCAAAGTTTATGTCAGACACTGAGCCCAGGGGGAACCAGACCTGGAAGGGTCCAACAGGTGGTCACTAGTGCTGAGACAGGACCCAAATGTGTCCTGAGCAATCAGACCTTCCATCCTGTAACAGCAGGGAGGTCACTTGACTGGAGGAGGCGAGCAGTCCTCGCTGTTTGCACTAAGTGTTCCATGTCCCCCTCCTCTGTGTCAGCCACTCTGGAGTTAGGTGAGAAGGGAGGTGCTTAGGGACATTTTGGGGTGGCCTGTGTGAGTATGGCAGGTGCTGTCATTTTGACCCACAAGGCTCTCGGTCCCAGCTAGCAGGGTCACTTAGAGGCTCTGGACTCCAGACTCCAGCAGCCATGGGTGTTAGGATCCTTTTATTCTAGTTCACCCTGGAAGCCCGGATTTGACGCCTCTGAGCCAGCCTCCCTCTGCATGGCTGCGCAGAGCTTGGAGCTGGGCACCCTCAGGAATGTGACCAGAGGCTGTGGTGTATTCAGCTCTCAAGTGACTCATCGCTCGCACCCCAGGGGGAGGCAAGGGCCTCTGGTGCTCCCTATCAAGTCCTCCTAGACTTGAGATGTCCCTGGGGTGAGTCTCACTCCCCCATGCCTGAAAGACACCTGGGCATAATCAGATGCTGCTCGTCTTCTCTGCTGTGTCCCTCAACTCCGAGGGTCCTAAAGCCTCCAACCCCGAGCTGACCTCTTGCTCAGTGGCGAGGCTGGAATGTCACTGCCTTGGAAGTGGCACTTGGGAGCCTGTGTAGCATCAGGAGGTCTCAGTTGGGCATGCCAGGCTTTAGAGAACTTGGAGCCCAGTGCCTGCTCTGAGGCTTTTACAAGGGCAGCAGGAGAAGAAATCTTGTGGAGTATGGTTTTCAAGAGTGGGAATCTGGTGTCTTGTGTGTAGCAACAGGAAACTCATTTGGTGCCTGGCAGAGAGGGCTTGCTGGTGAGGTCCCAGAGGTCTCTGTGTTTCCTGGAAGCCATAGTGATGGCTGAGAAAGCTCTGAGGTGGTTTCCACAGAGGCAACATTTGGTGGCTGGCTAGCCTTGACTGTTGTGTGTTGTTGGGCGGGGAGCTGGTGGGTTGGGTACAGATTGGTGCCCCGGTCTCTCCTGATGGCATTCTTAGTGCCTCCCTGCAGCACCACCAGCCTCAGCTTAGCAGGTTCTTACAGGCTTACTCAGCTCCCAAGGGAACTGGCCCAGGTTGGCACAGCGATGTTGCCATGTGCTGCAGATCCTGTCACGAGGCTGCCAAGTCCCCGGTCACTGGTCACAGCAGATGGGGGCAGAACTACTTAAAATGACTTCTCCAGTTCCTCCAGCTGGATGACCCTTCCCTGGTACTCTCGGGTTTGCTGCTGCCAGACATAGCCCCTCGAGCAAGCAGGTCCCATTCTGACTCTCAGGTCATGTTAGGGTGCACACTCTGCTCAGGGCCATTCTTGTTGGGTCAGCAGGAGGGTGTCTGTGCTATAGTGGCATCCCAGCTATCCCTGCTATGTTTTGGGGGGCTCTGCTCTTTGGAGCATCTCAGGATGGCTCAGTGTGACCCCAGCTGCACTATCTCTGTGTGGAAGGTGTAGCACAATCCTGGGGCATGGGCCTGTGGGATGAGGAAATTCCAGGGAACCTAGCCTCTGAGCATGCCAGGGTACAGATAGCTCTTGTGAGCCTGGCCATGCAGATGACCTCCAGCAAGTACTGCTGAGCCAGGAGGCCAGGCTAGAAACTGTGGGCTCATGGAGGCCAGGCTAGAAACTGTGGGCTCATGGAGGCCAGGCTAGAAACTGTGGGCTCATGGAAGCCAGGCTAGAAACTGTGGGCTCATGGAGTAGCAGCTCATGTGACCTGGGTCACACAAGAGATTTATCTGTACTCTGTATTTTTTTCTTATGACCACTCTTTAAGTTCGGTTTCCACTTGGGACCCTAAAACAATACAGACGCAGACTGGGGTGTAACTCAGTTGGTAGAGTGTTTGCCTGACATGCACAAAGCCATGGGTTCCATTCTCAGTGCTGCATTAAAAACTAGATGTAGTGGCCTGTGTCTGTAACCTCAGCACTCAAGAGGTGGAGGCAGGGGTTAGAAGTTCAGGGCTATCCTTGGCTACATAGTGAGTTTGAGGCTGGCCTTGACTATATGAGACCTATCTCAAACTAAAACAGTTAAACTCAACTAATTACCTGGTGGTGGTGGAGGTGGGAGTCCCAAAAAGGCTAGAACTGAGATGTAAGCATCAAGCAAACCTGGGAGAACCTGTGTCTTCTCCCTCCTGGTGCACAGAGGCCTGGACTCAATGAGGAAGTGACAGACCTGTCCACCCTCACCTCCTTGCTCTCTCTGACCCTCCCATTCCCCTGTAAGCCTTGTGGTGGCCTTGTGTTTGTCCAGATAATCCAGGACTCTTCCCAAGTCAACATCCTCTGCACAGTCCTGTCTTCATCTTCCATTTTGCTGAATGGTGTCATGAGAATGGGGTTGCGAGCATCTTTAGGGACATTATCTAGCCCACCATGCTAACTTTAAGGACTATTGAGCCTGTGGCTCCCCAGGTCATAGCTAAAGCTCTACTTGTAGGTTCTGCACCTCAGAGGCCCTCCAAACTGTTTGAGAACTGCTCTGTGCTGCCGCCCTGTGGTCCACTTTGAGATGAAGCAAGCAGGGTTCTGCCCTGCTTTCAGAATGTCAGTTATTTCTGTCAAAGGGGTTTGTCTCGGTTCAGGAAGCTTGGCTGACAGGGCTGAAGGGATGTGTTGGGGGGAAACCCTTCAGTCTGCGATGGACCTGCTGTGTCTAGATGTGGGTTCTAGACGATGGCAGTGCTGGGGCTGCTGAGAGCTTCAGCCCATGCTCCGTTATGAACTGTCGCTCCCACAGTAGTAGGTTCTCCATTTCCTTAAAGGTAGGAAGACATTGAAGCTGGAGTTATTGTGCTAGTCCCTCTTACAAGGCACCTGGGACAGTGATAAAGCCCCTATCCCTGCCTGATGTCTCATAGGAGTGATCTGGGACCCTTGTAGGGAGTTGGTTGCACACAGAGGGAGGCTAGAGTAACTGTCCCTGTCTAAACGGACTGTGGAGAACTGGGAGGTATGTGTGATCAGGGAGACCCATGCTGTCACACCTGTGTATGGAGGGCTAGCGGAGGGGTCCTGTTGGGAAACGACTGCCTTGTGCCCAGGGTTCCTTCACAGACTGCTTTCTGCTTGAGAGTCTGTGGTCAGCAGGGCTCCCGGGCTTCTGAGGAGCATGCAGCTGTGCACACTGACTGTTCCCCTCTGACTGGCCCAGGAGGATGGAGATCCCCTTGCAGGTTCTGAGAATGGCCGAGAGTCCATTGCTCTTATAGCCTGTTCACCTTACCCACAGTGTTGGGGATCAGGAGTGGTGCCCAGGAATGCCCAGACTGTCTAGATAGGGTTTTACAGACCGCTGGCTGAGAAGGTCCCTGGCACGTATGTCAGCTGAGCTGTGTGTGCTTCTGTGACCTTCTAGGGATTTGAGATCAGGAACCACTCCTCTCTAGACCCCATAAAATGGATGTTGTCACCCTAACTCTTCTAACGTGGGGCCTGAAACCCTTATCATGTCCTGGCTCTTCTGTCTCTCGAAGTATTTTGGGTCCTCATTAGCACCATCAAGCCTTTGTTTTCAAGCCAAGGACTCATGTGACAGTGGCTTTGTGGAACAGAAGCAGGGGCTTGTGGCTTTGTTTCCCTGCCTCTTGTGACAGGTGCACAGAGCAGGGCACCCTCTGTGGCTCCAGGTGAGCTCCTTGCCAGCCAGCGGTTGGCTCTTCACCACATCCCCATTGTTGCCCTGAGGTACCTGGTGGCACTCTCCATACAAATTCCGGAAAACCTCCTGGAAGGGGCATCACGGAATGAGGGTCACACTCCAAGCAGACAGGTCTTAGGAAGCACTGAGAAAGAGAAAGGAGGCGCTGTGTGAACAGAGAGAGAGGGGGGTACCACTGTCCATGCCTTGAGTCCGTCCTTCACCCTGAATCTCCCCTGGAGAGCCCTCATTGTCTCCTTCTGGACTCCTGGGCTGGTCCTACCCTTGGGGTCGTGTGCACTCGATAGGAAGAAGACAATGGCCCATGCTGAATTTCCATTTGGTAGCTCTTCCCATTAGGGCATGCCAGCCATGGAGGATGGGCACTGCCTCTGTCTGGGGTTGTGCGGGAAATAGATGTGGTCTGACAAGGTCTTGGGTTTATGCTTCCATCTGTTTAGTGCAATGGACCTGGCCTGGCGTGTGCCTAGCCAGTAACTCCACTCTCTCTACCTAGATGTGGACGAGTGTCGTGCACACAATGGTGGTTGCCAACACAGGTGTGTGAATACCCCTGGCTCTTACCTCTGTGAGTGCAAACCTGGCTTCCGGCTCCACACAGATGGCAGGACCTGCCTAGGTAAGTATCCCCTGCTTTGGGCTCTGAGCCTCTGATGACCCTCACTCTTCAGAATGTACTCAGGTCTGGGAAGGGACTGAGGGAAGCCTGAGTGGGCTGGCATTGGACTATACACTCAGCAGCTTCTTCCTGTGGAGTATGGCTGCCTGGGAGTCCTGAACACACCCTGCAGGGTGGTACTGTTCCCTCCCCACTCAGGTAAGGAGGCTGAGGTTTGGATGGGTAAAAAAGTGCATTCTCTGCTCACGCAGGTCCCTGTGTCCCCAGCCTGTGTATGCTCTGCAACTCTGCTGAGTCTTGTTGAGAGATTGAGACCATCTGCAGGGGTTGATCAATCAACAGGGACCCAGGCCTAGCTGGGCTGCCACCAGGACATGGGGTGGGAGACTCCTCGGGCTGCTCTTGGGTGGCAGGGAGGCAGGCTGAGCCTTGGCCCTGACAACAGAAAGCATTTCTTGGTCTGCAGAACAGGGCTTCTCTGGAAGCCTGAGGATGTGAGCTGCAAGAGGGGCAAGGAGGAATCAGAAAACGGGCCCCTGGCCCCTGGCCCCTTGCCCCTGGCCCTGGCTGTCTGTAGGATTTCTGCTATGAGGGAAGGGTTTAGTGGTCTCCTGAGAACATAGTCCTCTGGCAGCTCAGCTAACGAGACATCCAGGGTCAGGCAGAGGAAGCTGGTAAGAACAGTTAGCAGCCGTCCACTTCATAGTGCACCCTGGAGACTGTTGATTCCCTCCTCTGCTTCTATGTTGTTCTTGGGGGAAGGTACCCCTACTTTCTACTTTGGAGATCCAGACAGCTTGGGCCAGTTCTGAGCAGCCTGGTCTTGGCTGCTATATGGCTGGCAATGTGCCAGCCCTGGGGGGTTGCACCCCATACACACATGTCCCAGCCTTTGTCCGCTCCGCTGCAGGAGCCAGGCAGCTGCCCGAGTGAGAAGTAGAAGCAGATGCAGGAATGTTGCCATGTGTTCCAGGGTAGCCGTGATAGCGGAGCCCAGTGACTGCCCGCTGGTCTTTCTGGGAGTCTGTGGCGTGGGCTCTTTAGTCTTGGGCACCCTTGTCAGGCGGCATGCTCTTTAAAGAAAGGTGACGTTGGAGATTGGTGTGAGGGGTGACCCCTGCTGCGGGCTCCCTGTTGGCTTCAGGACTAGGACACTCATTCCCTTGTGTTTCTCCATTGATAGTGGCCCTCACTGAGATGATAGAGGGCCAGGACGGGATGTATCATTAACAGTCAGACAGAAGGGATGCTTCTTAGACCCAGAGTGACCGGTGGTACTGCTCAGAGGAGCCTGAAGCTGCTGGCCTCAGGAAGCTCAGGAGGGATATCCCTTTACCCTGCCCTGGTCCTGGGCCCACCCACCCATTGTTATGTTAGAGACAGACAGGCTAGATTCTGCACTTGTGGGGCCCCAGAAGGATGGACTCATGGCACGTGTTTATTGTGAACTGTCTGCATTGCTCCGGTGGCTGTCCCTGCAACACTGTAAGTGGGTGGGTTCTCAGGGCTTCTGACCCCTCCCACCTGACAGTTGTCTTGCTGGACATTGGTCGGACATGCAGAGCAGTGACCTCAGATGGTCTCTCTCTCTCTCTCTCTCTCTCTGGCTCTATGGAGGATCTAACACAGGCCATGCCACGTACTCACCTCCAAGGTCAAGTAGACCAGGATAGGGAATGTATATTCATATTCTCTCTCTCTCTCTCTCTCTCTCTCTCTCTCTCTCTCTCTCTCTCTCTCTCTCTCTCCCCCCCCCAAGGTCTCATGTAGCTAAGACTGGCTTGAGCTTACTGTATAGCCAAAGCTGCACTAAACTTCTGTTCCCCTAGCTTTCACCTCCCAAGCATCAGGATTATAGGCATGTGCCACCACACCCAGCTCCAAATGGTCTAAGCATAGTAATAAAACACAGAAAGAGTTCCATTTCCATTCTCTTTTTAAATTTTGTTTTTATTATGTGTATGAGTGTTTGCCTGTATGTATGTGTGTGCACTATGCGTATGTCTGGTGCCTGTCAAAGCCAGAAGAGGGGGTTGGATCCCCTGGACCTGGAGTTAACAGATGGTTGTGCACTGCCATTTGGATGCTGGGAACCAAATCCAGGTCCTCTGTAAGAGCAGCCAGTGCTTGTAACCACGGAGCCTTCCCCTGCTCTTAAAAATGTATATTTTAAGAAGGACTTTGCCGTCAACCCACCGTAGTAAGAACACGTCTCCTGTCCTGGATACCACTCCAACTGGAACAAAGGGGCCCTACCCATGGCTTGGGAGGTACTCCTGGGGTGCTCTGTCCTCTGTCTCATTTCTGGGGTGATGACTGGGGGAGGGCTTGGGGGAGGGGTGCAGCCAGGCCCGAGGCCGGTCTAGCTTTCTGTGCTTGGGCCAGGTCCAGTTCCTTCTTTCCCTGGCCATGGAAAGTAGGGCCTGCCCAGGATGGTGGTTTGGCTGAGGGTCCAGGACTGTCATTCCTACTTTCCCGTGACATTTTGCAGAGCTCCAGAGTGGAATAGCCCCAGGGTGTCATAACACTGCAAAGGGAGCCCTCCTCCTCCCCGTGGCTGGGGTGCTCTGAGTGGCATGTGCCTATCCAGTAGCTTTTAATATGACCTAGGCCCTGGCCTTGTATATGGCTGTTTCCTTGTGTCCTCTGGGTTGAAGGACAAATGGGGCCAGTCTGAGGGACTGTGGTTGTCACTGGCTTAGCCCCGGGGCACAGGTGGCCTCTCCTCTCTTCATCTCACACCTGTTGGCTCAGGACGGACACCCTTGGAGAGGGCTCTGCTGCCAACACACACCTGTGGTGGTTCCACTGCAGAGTCACATGGATCCTAGTGTGCACACGACTAGAGGAAGGCTACCCAGCCCTGCTCTTGGTCTGTCCCTGCCTGTGTGTATCTGTGGCCTTGGCCGAGCCTTCTCTCCCCAGGCATCAGGACAGTAAAGGCTTTACAAGCCCCAGTCCCCCCCAAGGCTCCTTCCTGAAGGAGATGCCTCAAGGAAGGTTGTTTGGGACCTGGAGGCTGCTGCTGGCAGCATCCTGGGTCTGGGGCCAAAGCCACAGGCAGCTCAAATGTGCAGACTGAGAGGCTCTTCTGCAAAACTCATCCCCATGGAGCCGCAGATGCAGCTCTGCCCATGTTTCCCAGTCCTTCCCAACCCTGGCAGGGGTTACAGTCACACAAGAGGTCAGCTTCCCAGCCTTGAGAAGCCCAGGAAGCCTGGCCTGAGCGGAGCCAGTGGGAGAGGTGGGGAGAGAGCAGCTGCTGTGGTCAGTCTCTTTCTCTGTCTCACGACCCCACCCTGGGCTCTTCACGGGGCAGGGACTGCTTCCGCTTGGCCTTGGGGGAGCAGGCTGAGATGAAATGAGGGTACCGAGGTTCAGCAGGCCATACGAGGTGTCTCGTCCCAACCCAGAGCTGCCAGGGAAGAGGGCACAAGCCCTGAGCTGGGTACAGAACCCAGCGGGAACAGTTAGTCAGTCACACTGGGCATGCAGGGGGGTGGCATGCTACAGGGGCAGGGTTGGTGAGTGTGGCAATACCGGTTTGAAGTGGGGGTGGGAGGGTGGGAGGGACCCAGTCCTGCTGTCCCTGGGTCAGCTGCAGTGTCACCAAGGCCCAACATTGGCTCTGTGGTGGAGTAGTCCTCCTTACAGGACATATCTGCCTTCTAGTAACTCACCAGATACTTTGGTAAATGCTCTGGAGGAAGGAAGCTGGGCAGTTCTTGTGAGGATGCCGCTGGGCGCTAAGGCTTGGCAGTAGAAACCTGCCCAGGGTTGTGGGTGTGGTGTGAAAGTTGTGAGTTGTGAGCCCAGAGGTTGCCTGTATGTATGCATATATGTATGTATGCATATATGTATGTATGTATGCATACATGTATGTATGTATGCATGTATGTATGCATGGTGTGATGAGTCCCTCTGTGCTGCCATCTGCTCCTGCCCCGTCAAAGAGCTTCCTAGGACAGGACAGACTGCTCTGGCCACTGACCATACGTGGTGGGGGCTCTCAGCACCCAGAAGCCACACCAGTTTAAGGACAACAGCCATAACCCTGTGGCACCACCCTCCAGCTGGCCTCAAACCACCACACTGGTCTGAGGGCTGCATAAAAGCAGCTGACGGACATGGCTTGGTGGATGGTAGGCAGGCCTGGTTCTTGTAAGTCTGTGCTGATGAGTTTAGGGGCTGGAGCCTAGAGCCACCCCAAGACCCGGTGTGCCCGTCCCCCACATGCTGCCAACTGCATGGCACTCATGCTCCAAGGCTCTGAGGCCATGGCTCAGGACCTAAGTGTTCCTGTAATATAGGTGCTGCCTTCTGAGACGGGCTAGTGCCCTTTTGGGGTGTCATCCATCCAAGAATGTTGTACAAGTTGGCACAAGTAGCCCTCTGTCTTGTAGGAAATGTATTTTCTATGAGGCCCAGGCTCTTCCTCCACAAAGTCCGCTCCTTCCTCCGAGCTTTGCGTCTCACACCCCACCCTGAGTAGTGTGACTCCTGCTGGTTGTGAGTGGAGTCACAGCCCAGCTAGGTTGGAATTCCAGACTCTTGGATTTGCCAATTGGTCAGTGCTGGCCGCCCTGACGAAACACCACACTGGGCTTAAGCAACAGGGTTTTATTTTTCACATGGCTGTAAGTCCAAAAGCAAAGTGCCAGCCTGGTCCCTGATGAAATCAGAGCCCCTCTGTGTGACCACTTCGGACCTTAGTTAAAGCAGAGCCTGAACATTGTTGTATCAGAGGGCTTCGGCTTGTGAGTGGGGGAGGGGTGCGGGACACACACATACATGAAGATGCTAATATAGAGTGTCACCCAACTATAGTCACTTGTGTCTGATCTGGAAGTGGGCGGAGACCTATGTGAGACCTTGGGAACTGTAGGATGGGCCAGGGGGCAGGACTGTTGGGTCCTGCAGGATTGTACACGGATCACAGACCCCTGCTGAGTTGGGGTGAAGTGGAAAATGGGGTGTGTTGTGGAGCCAGACCTACCCAGCCCTGTTGCCTAGGCTGGCTGGGTGTTCCTAACCCTCCTGCCTCTATCCCCAGAACTGTGATTCCAAGTGTGTCACCACCCATGGCTGAGTATGCTTGTGAGCATGTACTGCCTGCAGGGAGGCCAGTCCCTGACCTCTGCTCCAAAGGTCACTCAGCTTTGGTCATGTCTCACCTCGGGCCTGATTTCTAGAACCATAACCAGATGTGAGCTTCTGGCCTTGGCCCTGGCAGAAGTCCCCAGAGTGAGTGTCCTACAGTTGGACCTCAGCAACTTGAGGGCCTGGAGATGTCTCCACCAGCCCTGAGGCCCAGGCACACAGACCCTGGCCATTCCCGGAGCTGTGCAGCCCAGCACAGAGAAAAGACAATCTGTCTGGCTCACATTTCCAGGAATCCACAAAGGATGTGCTGGGTGATGCTGGCCTGCCTCCCTGGTGTGCACAGCTTGGGAGCATCTGTGAAGTCACAGTTCTGTGGAGCAGAGCACAGGGATGGTTCTGAGGGTGTGAGGTTGCACTGAAATTGCAGGTCTTTAATGCCAGCCCATGGTGGACTCATTCATGGGCTGCTTTGCCCATGACCAGATCGGAGATGAAATACCTTTCCCTCCTGGTTGGTGGTGCTTTCCTGCCGAGGTACCGAGACATCGTGCCCCTCTGTGCCTTCCTGGTCCTGCCAGAATGGACTTCTGGTTTCTATTACATGTCCTGAGTAGGGATGCAGTTGGTGTGGTGAGCACAAGTAAACAGAGCCCCCAGGAATGTGGGGCCAGCTGAGGCCATGTGCATGGGCGCCCAGACGCCTCTGGAGGGAGAGCTGGTGTCTGAACAGCTGACTCAGGTGAGGCCAGCCAGGCCTGGGATCAGCATGGCTTCCATCCAATGTAGGGGTCAGAGCAGAGTTGGGGAAGGCTTCAGGTTGGCAGGCTTTCCTCAGTTCTGTAGGAAACTGCTATAGCTCCTCCCTTGGTGCATATGCTGGGGGCCCTGGGTGGCCAGGAGTTGGGTCACTGCCTCCCCACAGCTGACTTTGCCCCAGAGAAGGGGGCTTCCACATGCTCTTCTGGCTGTGCTTCATGTGAGGAGAGACCTGTTTCATGAGCAAATGTGGCCTTTCAGCAAGCTTGCTTTGAAGGAAGCCCAGCCTTCTCAGAGCCCTGAGGCAGCTCACAAGACCCATGCCGCTGCCGGCACCCAGGCCTTGCAGTGCCATCCTCAATGGTACCAATCCCCCATTCCTAGGCAGTAATTAACCATTTCTCTAAACCGAGCCACGGACAGTACTGCTTAAAGTTAATGTTCCCACATCCAGGCAGCATCTTAGGGTACAGCCTGGCCCCCAGAGTGCTTTAGTAATGACTCTTAGGTTTGCTGACACAGCTCTGAGCACAGGCCTGCAGGCAGACAGCCTTACCTCCCTGGCCAGGGGCAGCATTCTTGTGGCTTTCCTCCAGAGCTCAGGGCTAACTTCCTTTAACCACAAGGCCATTGCCAGAGACTCGATTGTAACCAAATCCATGCCAGGAGCTGGCTGCTATTGCTAGTGAAGTTCAGTGTCCATCCTGTGTGCCTTGCCATGAAAAGCATCTTCCCCCAGCTCCACAGGCCAGCTGGGGGTACAACTGATTTCATCCACAGAGGACGCAGGCACCCACCAGGCCAGACAGGATCTCGCTTCCATGCCCTACAGCAGTTCAACCAGAAAGGACAGGGTACTGTCCTCTGGGATATGGTCTCTCTGATGACCGATGGCTGCTGGGAAGAGTGAACACTCTGATAGGATGTGAGGTGTGGCCTGTCCTGGGGTAGAAAGAATTTGCTCTGATTTCCCAGGCCTTTAGGCTGAGCTGGCCATTCATAGAGGCTCCGTACCTGCCCTTCTGTCCTGGCCTGAGGACCATGGTGGTAGGGTGGATCTCACCATGCCTCCTAGCCTGCTGTCAGGGAATGAGCCATCTGCTTCTCAACAGCCTCCTGGTGTTGTATGTCTTGTGCTGGGGGGATGCTTGACTTCTGTCAAGGTGGACTGATCTACCTTGTATCCAGTCCCTGGTGGTGAGGGTTCATGTGGGAAGCCATCATTATCAGTCCTTCTCAAGTGAGACTGAGACTCTGCCTTCTTGGCCTGATTGAAGCTCTTCATGTCCTTAGCCATCAGCTCTTGCACTCTGGGAAATGGTGGCTGCCAGCATCAGTGTGTCCAGCTCACAGTGACACAGCACCGCTGCCAGTGCCGGCCCCAGTACCAGCTGCAGGAGGATGGCAGGCGTTGTGTGCGTAAGTATTGTGGAGCTGGGGGGGGGGGGCAGGATCCAGGGAAGCGCCTGATGCAGTGATAACCTGGTGGTGGGAGAGAGATAGGTCTGTTGTGGACCTGAGGTGCAGGAATGGTGAGCAGTATTGGACGGCATGTCCTCAGGGCAGGAAGTTCAGGATGGAGACAGTACCCCTCATCCCTAGATGTCCATCTGAGGTTTGGGTAGAGGAGGTAGCCAGGTCAGTGTGTAGGACTTTGGGCTGCTTGCATATGAGAAAAGGACTTTGCTAAAGCTAAAGGAATGTGTGGGGCAGGATCAGAGCCCCTCCTCCAGATGTGGAAATGGGACAGAGCAGGTGCTGAGACTCCCCAGCAGAGTAGGAAGTAAGTGTAGAGATGAGGGGGCCCAGGCCAGCCACGTGGGTGGAGAAGTATGGGATCTTAGGGCTGGGGGACACAGGGCTGGATAGGTTATAGAGCCAGCCAGGGGTGTTGTTATGGAACTCGGGGTCATAGGGCTGAGGGACTCACAGGGTGGAGGAGGAGCACAAGGCCCTGGAGGATCATAGGGCTGGACGATCACATGAGGTCCTTGGGTCAGAGGGCTGGGGAGAAGCATTTGGGGCTTCTAGCCCTGGTATGGGTTTCAACACCTTATCTCAAAGCAAGAGCTCTGGGAGGAGCAGGCAAGGCTCACAGCCAGAGCTGACCTGGGCTGGCCACCTCCTTCCTGGAAGGCCCTCTTCTGGCGAGGCCTTGCTTTCTGCCATAGTCCATGTTCCTTGAGAACTGTGACACTCACAAGTCATGGGTATTGGCGGGGTACTGACTCTGGTGTTTTGACTGAGCCTTAAGAGCTTGGCCTTGGCTATGGAGTCTTCTTGGGGGAAACTCAGAGCTACCCACAAGTGGGGGACCACAGCACAGGCTGGGGCAGAGAGGGGCTCCTTCATCTGTCAGTCACTTTCCCCATCTCTTCTCTTTGCCTCCACCCCTCTGGCTCTGGCGTGCAGGGAGAAGCCCGTGTGCAGATGGCAATGGTGGCTGCATGCACGTATGCCAGGAGCTCCGAGGCCTTGCCCACTGTGGCTGCCACACAGGTTACCAGCTTGCTGCAGACCGCAAGGCCTGTGAAGGTAGGATGCTTTGCCTAGCCCAGCATCCCTGAGGCACCCTTCTGGGTAGGTCTTTGGGTGACCTAGGGTGCCACTCAGTCTCCTCTCCCTGATGGGGGTTATGGGGGGCGGGGAAACAGACCCAAGTAGCTGTCTACAACCCAGTCATGTTTCTGCAGAAGGGAGGGAACTCAGTTCTGTTTTAAACACACTTCCTGTAGTGCCCACCTAGCACCTGATCCTTAGGACCCAGGAGAGGAGAGCAAGGGAGGGAGGGGACAAGGGACCACAGATAAACCCCAGGAAGTGTCCCAGTGAATCAGTGCTGGGCTTCCTCAGGGCAAGTGTTGTCAAATGCATCATTAATTATAGGCTACAGTTTGGCATTGGTTTCCAGAATCCCTTCCTTCATCCTGCTGGTTGCTGTTGTACAGCGAGGCCAGGGCTGTGCTCCTCTATATCCCTAGCTGGGTGCTGTCCCGGCTTCTCTGTAGACAGCAGGTCTGGGATGAGCAGCCTTGAGGGAAGTCTGCCCTTTGCCCAGTGACTTCACAGTGAGTGCGGTTCTCCTAGGGCTGTCAGAGAGGCAGTGGCCTCCCAAGATGTCATGCCAGATGCCCAGGTGCCTGCAGGATAGGGAACATGGATAGCTACATACCCATCTGCACTAGGAAGTCTTTACTGGTACAACAGAGAAGACCCTCTCTGGGCTCAACATGAGACACAATTTGTGTGAACTCCATCCCCAGGAATCTGTCAGGGTGTGCCTGGCAGGTATTGGGCAGCATGATCTACACTAAGCTGTCCAAGCTATGAAGCTGCTAACATGCCCAGGGATGTGGGGCCACCACCGCTTTTCCCGCTGTTGAGAGCCTCTAACAACCCTTTCTCTGTCTCTCGCTTTCAGATGTGGATGAATGTGCCGTGGGGCTGGCCCAGTGTGCTCACGGCTGCCTCAACACTCAGGGATCCTTTAAATGCGTGTGCCACGCAGGCTATGAGCTGGGTGCTGATGGCCGGCAGTGCTACCGTAAGTAGTCAGTGAGCAGCGGACTGGGGGGACTTGGGGTGCTAATGTGGTGCCCCAAGACCCTAAAGTCAGTTCCCGTTGGGCAGCTCTGGGTGTGGGTGCCCAGGGGCTGGTTAGGGAGGGCTGAACCTCGTCCCACATCCCGGCTGTCTGATGTCATCACAGGGATTGAGATGGAGATTGTGAACAGCTGCGAGGCTGGCAATGGCGGCTGCTCACATGGTTGCAGTCACACTAGCACGGACCCCTGTGTACCTGCCCTCATGGTTACGAGCTGGATGAAGACCAGAAGACCTGCATTGGTGCGAGCCAGTTCCTTCCAGGGTGCCCTGCCCCTGCAGCCCCAGGACTCGATGATATACCCAGTTTGGGGCTTATTTGGTGCTGTGACTGGGAAGTTTTCTCTCTCTGCTGCTCTGACTGCCCGGGCTCAGCAGGAGCTGCAGGAGAGCTGATGAGAGTGGGCAGCTCAACTCGAAAGGATTCTGAGCACTTGCCTTGGCCGCCATTGGGTGTGCATGTGCTGTGTGTGTGTGTGTGTGTGAGAGAGAGAGAGAAGAGAGAGAGAGAGAGAGAGAGAGAGAGAGAGAGAGAGAGAGAGAGAGAGAGAGAGAGGGTCATGTCCATGTAACTGTTCATGTGTGTGGTTGTGGGTATATACAATTGGATACAGGTATGTGAGAATGTGAGTTTGGGCAGGAGTGATAACTGCAGATGTGCGTGATTCCTTCCAGGTATGTGAGGCTCTGGCTGTATGCATGATAGTATGTAGTATGCAAGCGGTTGTGTGCAGGTTCACATGTGGTCAGGTAGGATTGTGTATAGGCATGTACACAGGG